>NC_033794.1:95925368-95936759 GCF_001876935.1 Asparagus officinalis
CACCAAAAAAAAAAGTTTCCATGTAAGTTGTAGCTATGCTTTCTAAGGTTGTGTATGGGTCATGCGTGAGGAGTAAATTGTCTGTTTGTTGACATTCTTGTGGTGGTTTGTTGGCTTAAAAAATTAAGGTTACATGAAAGTCATTCCTAACTATCCATTACAGTTAGTGCAGCCTAGTAGTTAAGCTTTTTTTTAATTATGATTTTAATAATTTTAGTAATGGCAACATCTTTTTTAGATGTTTTGTTCTCATTAGAAATGGACGCATTCTATTAACCCATTGTTCTGTCCATTGCTGTACTTTTAACACTGTTCTTGTTAAGCAAGATTATATCAACTATTCAAATGGCAGCTTTGCATCTTTTGATGTTGTATCGTTAATTATGTTTTACACTGGTACATTTCACTGAACAAAAGAAAAAGATTCATTTAGCCAACCTCAAATTTTGGGATAAAAGCTTGTTTTTATTCTATGGAAAATTCTGACATTTCTTATGCATTTACCTTTTTATAGGAAAATATGGGATGCCTTAACTGGTGATGTATTACACTCATTTGAACACAAACATATTGTCCGTGCATGTGCCTTTTCAGAGGTATGTGAGGCTTATTAAATCCACATTTGATTTTCATTTTATTTTATTGAACGTAAGCATTTTTTTATTACATCAATTATGTGCATATATATATATACACGCGCGCGCGTACAGGCTTGGTGTGCTATGCAATGTATACAAGTTTGCAGACAAGTTTTTAGACGGAGCAGTTCTTTATGCGGAATTTACTAGTTATAGGCTGTTAACTTTGATTTATTTTGGCAGACAAGTAAAATTTGTAATTATTAATACTTTATCTGGAATAATACAAGTCATTCAAAATTGTGCCCTAAGTTGAGAAGCTAACTATAGTCTGAGTGATTGAGCTTTCAGCCCAATCAAGTATCGGATAGATATCATTTTTGATTGGGTTCATTCTAGATATTGTTAGTAACGAAGCGACTATGTGAATCTATATTCTGTGGTGTCAGTCTGTTGGTAGTTCACTATGTCATAACTGGCCGTAGTACACCCTTTCAAGTATAGAATGAAGAAGATAGCTATCTGTAGTCTGCCTAGTTAGTTATATCAAATATGCCCATCTAGTGTAAGATTTATTTTATGATTATTGGATGCTGGTTTTTTGGCACATGTTGAAATTACACCTGTATTAGTTGTTCTGGCATATGAACCATTACTTTGTTACAGGATACAAAGTTTCTGCTTACTGGTGGAATTGAAAAAGTTTTACGTATATTTGATTTGAATCGCTTTGATGCACCACCTCGCGAAATTGATAAATCTCCTGGCTCGGTGAGAACTGTGGCCTGGCTTCATAGTGACCAAACAATTTTAAGTTCTTGCACTGATATGGGGGGCGTGAGGTATGCATTGTTTGTTCAGTTCTTTTTCTTTAATGATTTTCTCCTTTCCTTCCATTATATTATTTGGCTTTCATGGTTATATTTGCCATTCTTTTCTATTTTTTTAACTTATGTTGACATTTAGTGTTTCCTGTGTAATTGTAGAGATTGTATGGGTCTAAATGCATATGTTGTTGTTTGCCTGCCATAACTATGGACACATTTTGGGAATATAATACATAAAATTCTGCTCAAAATCAGGGAATGTAAACTTTATTGTCTTTCCCATATTTTATTTATTTCAATTACTTCCCATTTATTCAAACAAGGTTTTAAATGTGATTAAAGACTTCCCATTTTCCATCATAGAATCTATAAGACCCATCAATCTGTAATCAGCTTTTGTGAATTGGTAATTATATATACTTTATGCGCTACTTAACTTACTCGATAGCATAAATTACAAATTTGGCTATGGTGTGAATACATTTTTCTTCTTTCCCTTACTATGTTCATCCTGTCATTTGCAGGTTATGGGATGTAAGAAGTGGAAAAATTGTCCAAACCCTTGAGACTAAGTCACCTGTCACCAGCACTGAAGTTAGTCAAGATGGGCGGTACATCACAACTGCTGATGGTTCAACTGTTAAGTTTTGGGATGCAAATCAGTAAGTTTATAACAAGTATATTGTCATCTCATTTTTGTTTAATGTGTATGTTACCTGATTTGTTTCTCCTTCGATGCCAACCAGTTTTGGACTTATCAAAAGCCACAACATGCCATGCACTGTAGAATCTGCTTCACTCGAACCCAAGTATGGAAACAAATTCGTTGCTGGAGGCGAAGACATGTGGGTTCACATTTTTGATTTCCACACTGGTGAAGAAATTGGTATGGTCTTGCAAACTGCTCCTTTGTAGTACTAGCTGTAGCTGAGTTTATTTCAGTAGGATGCATCATCGTCATGTCATAACTAAAGTATTTCCCCTTATGGAGTCGAACTCTATATTTGGAAAACTTCCATGATGATTAGCCATATTTCCCCTTATGTATTATCTGATTTCTACCTTCTTTTTTGTTGCCAAGTATTTGGTCAAGGAAGAACGGAAAAAGGAGGGACTCGCTGATTAGCCTACAAGGCCAGTTAGGCTGGGAATTAATACCTAACTGATTATGCATGCAAAGTAGGAGCTTGAAAAAAATGTGGGGTCTGTATTAGAGATATATTGAAAACGTAAACTAAATAATTTCAATAGTTGTCTAATATCATATTTACTCGAGGCAAGATTGTAGTAGTCATTGACTTTGCATATATTTGCATGCCATAGTTTGAAGGTTTGAAACACTTCATCTTTCATTGACTTCCTATCCTTCTACAAGAAAAGTTAGGCATTTGTTCTCATACTGGTGGGTTTGGGTAGCTTTTTTTAAGAGGGGAGGGGAGGAGTTAGGAAATGCTAAGCAACCTAAAATTGTGTTTGTTTACATTTTTTAGTAAGTGAGGGGAAGGATTCGGAGGGTTAAAATGACGCAAATTTCCTCGCTTTCTTAACCCTCCCAAAGTGGACGGATTGGGAGGGGAGGGGTTGGATTTGAAGTGAATTGCTCCCTTCCCTTCCTATTTTCTACTCTAAACGAACATAATTTAGTTCTATCACTCTCCCTTCGTCTCCATACCCTGGTTGTCTATCCAAACACAATTAGTAACATCACACTCCCTTCCTCTCCTTTCCCTCCCTTTGGGTTTAGATCAATCATTCCCCACCCCTACCCTATTCTCTATCCAAACCGTTATAAATAAACATGTAACTAATTTTTAGCTAAACAAGTACCTTGATATCTCGTCCATTTTAATCTAGTATTGTGTTTTAAAAATTAAAACTGGGTATCTAAGCATGCACAAGTGTATGTCAGAAACATATCGGAGCGTTGATATAAATTAGAGGGTTAAGTGCGGATAGACCCCATATACTATTGCCCAATTGCGTGTAGACCCCTGTAATTCTATTGATTTTTTTATACCCCCTGATTGATTTTTTTTACTCTTAAAACATTCAAAAAAGTTTTGAGGAGGCCGATAGACCCCTGAAGTACTACTTGTGAGAATACAGCCTGCAATTGTTTTTTTTTGGGGGGCTCTTAAAATAGTCGAAAAGTTCAAAGGGGTTTTATCCGCATGTGGGCAAATAGTACAGGGGGTCTATCCACACAAATTGAACTAGAGGGGGTCTATTCGCAATTAACCCTAAAATTAAAATTGTGTAAATGAAATTTTGTATCCATGGTCCACCAGTCATGTCTGAGGAAAAATATCATCTCATGCGGACATGACTTCTATCTCCATGCTATTCTTTTCAGTATTACATGCACATGTATTCTTCATATTTTACAGTTCGCTACTATTCTTGCAGCGAATTTTTTTATTTATGGATCGAGGAACTGAGCGGCTACTTTTTCTACCATATCAATGCAGGTTGTAACAAAGGTCACCACGGTCCTGTTCACTGTGTGCGCTTTTCTCCTGGAGGTGAATCTTATGCATCAGGATCTGAGGATGGAACCATAAGAATATGGCAAACAGGTCCACTCACCACTGGTGAGAATGATGCTAATATTAGTGCCAATGGATCAGCCGATAAGGTAAAGTTCGGAGTAAATGACGTGTCTCACAAAATTGAGGGCTTCCACATTAAAGAAGGGCAGGCAGAAGAAAAGGGAGATCCCGCTGCGGAGCCTTGATGTTAGATTTTAGTTGAAAAATAAACAGGTCGAAATTTTTCAAAGGAGCATGTGATTTAAGGCTCCTGTTTTGATGTTTGTCCTGTCTGTGTCTTCATAGTATGTTCTGGGGAGAATCATCAGCGGTTAAAGTTTGTAAACGGGCCGACTATGGTTCTTAATAGTTCTGAAAATCTTACGCTTGTTCTATGTGTGATGCCATTGTTCAAGCTTGTTTTGTTCCTCTTGTTATGAGTAACTGTGAGGTCACTGTTATCAAGGATATCAAGATGTTGCATCAGCTTTACTCTGATTACTTTAAAATGAGTAATATAAGGGACGTGATGCATGAATTTGTCTTAGGCTATATAGACCCTGATTGTGGTTGAGTAACATTAATAATGTCACAATTCTGTCCCATGTAGGGTTTTAAATGTCGATTTCTGTGAAACGTGCATGGAATAATAATTAGATATTTTAAATTTACAAAATCACCCATGATTAGAGGATTTTAATTGATTTTGGATCCACGGTTTTCAATAGACTCAAGAATCTATTGTTATTTACCCTCTTGTTTCTTTTAGGAGGTACCTTCGATTAAGGACTCAACAAATAACAAAACAAAATAATTAGGGGCAAAAAGGTCATCTTGTTGTAGTATATCGCCACAGGCAAATATGAAAATCCCTTTGCTATAGCAAAATCCAAAAGACCTATAGGCAAAACCAAATAGGGAAACTAACTATGATGAAAACCTTTAAAAAAAAAAAGGGAACTTACTTAGCAAAATTCCAAAATCCTTTTTTCGACTGATGAAGAGTTCGCAACTAGTATTGTTAAAAAAAATGATACTTCAGTGTAGCAACAACTGAGGGCAAATTTTTTTTTCCTTAGTCGGTTTCAACAAAAAAAAAAAAGATAATTTAGCATAGTGACGATTAGGGGCATAAAAACCCTCCACCAAATATCTTTTAGCCTAATGAAGAGCTCGTTCCTGATATTGCGAAATATGATAGTTCAGCATAGCGATAGTTGAGGGCACCCATATGACTATCAGAAGTCTCTAACCCAATGAAGAGGTCGCTATTAATATCATCAAAAAGTTATTTCAGTGTAGTGAATTTTGAGGGTAAAAAATGTTGGGAATTTAACGCCTAAACCCCTAATGCAACAGAAACGCAGAATAGAAAAAGTACACCAAGTTTTAACGAGGTTCGGCAACTGCCTACGTCCTCGGGAGCCACACAGATAATTTCTTACTAATCAAACAAGAAATTACAATTCAAGAGCAAATCCCAAAACTGAGATTTCTCAAATAAACACTGTAGC
Source organism: Asparagus officinalis (assembly GCF_001876935.1). Taxonomy (NCBI): domain Eukaryota; kingdom Viridiplantae; phylum Streptophyta; class Magnoliopsida; order Asparagales; family Asparagaceae; genus Asparagus; species Asparagus officinalis. The sequence goes on from NC_033794.1 coordinate 95,930,816, forward strand.
TACAGTGTTAATAATTAAAGGGTATGAACCCCTTTCAATTCTCACTTGAGAATAAATGAATAACCCCACAATATAAAACACCTCTTCTTTAATGATCTCTCTCTCTCTCTCTCTCTCTCTCTCTCTCTCTCTCTCTCTCTCTCTCTCTCTCTCTCTCTCTCTCTCTCTCTCTCTAATCTTAAATCCCCTCTCTCTCTCTTCTTAAATCTCCTTTCAAGCACTGTTGAAAGCTGAGATTAAAAGGGGAAAATCGCTGCTGCGATTTTAGGGCAGATCGCCGCCGCCACCAGAGAGAAAAATCGGAGGAAAGGGGAGAAGCACTGCTCACGGCGAAACCCTAGGCGATGGGGGTTTTATAGGCGATGTGGATGGGCTGGCGACAGCCTGTCGCCAGCGGCCCGCGGACGCCAAAGTCGGGCGAACGCAGAGGTCGAAGAAAACGCCGAGGTCGAACAAACGCCGAGGTAAAAGGGGTTCGAACGCAAAGCTAAGAGGGGGAGGTTCGAACGCAGAGCTCAAGCGGGTGGGTTCGAACGCAGAGCTCGGGGGAGGCGCTCGCACGCGGGGCTCGAGCTCGCCTGCGTCATTCTGGAGCTCGTCGGAGCTCCTCCGCCGTCGGAGGTTGGTATCCACCCAACCGACGCCAACGGGCTATCTCACCAAGCTCCTCTCCTGTGTGGCTCCGTCCTCATCATCTATGCATGAAGGCCAACTGAAGTTGCGCACAACTCCAGTTTCTGAACTGTCACCGTCTTTGTTAACATGTCTGCTGGATTCTTACTTCCTGGAATCTTTTCCAGTTTTAACACGTCATCTTTCAACAGGGATCTGATGAAGTGGTACCGAAGCGTAATATGCTTCGTTCTAGAATGAAATGCTGAATTCTTCGCCAAGTGTATCGCACTCTGGCTATCACTGTGCAAAACATTCTTCTCCTGTTTGAATCTCAGCTCTGTCAACAAACCCTGTAGTGGATAGGGTAACGATCTTCTGTACCAGTGACATCCAACTAACAGCTGTAGTTCCAACGGTGAATACATAGCCGATGGTGCTTCTTCGGTGATCAACTTCGCCGCCGAAGTCTGCATCTACATACCCTTACACTTCTACCTCTCCCTTACCAAAGTGCAAACACTTCTGTGTGGTGCCTCGTAGATATCTCAGAATCCACTTGACCGCTTCCCAATGAGCTTTTCCTGGATTCGACATAAACCGGCTGACCACTCCCACTGCATGGCCAATGTCTGGTCTCGTACAGACCATTGCGTACATCAAACTTCCGATAGCTGAGTCGTAAGGAACCTGAGCCATACTCTCTTTCTCTTCTTCTGACTGAGGAGACTGATCCTTCGATAGACGAAAATGGATGGCCAAGGGTGTGCTCACAGGCTTGGCGTTGCCCATGTTAAATCTCTGCAAAACACTGTTGATGTACTCCGTCTGAGATAACTGCAAGAGACCTCTCTTCTTATCTCTCGTTGATGTACTCCGTCTGAGATAACTGCAAGAGACCTCTCTTCTTATCTCTCGTGATTTGCATTACAAGGATCTTCTTCGCTGGACTCAAGTCCTTCATGTCAAACTCCTTTGACAGCTGCTGCTTCAAACTCTTGATATCTTTCATATCTGCTCCTGTAACCAATATATCACCAACATATAATAGTAGAATGATATAACTGGACTAATATCTTTTGAAGTAGCAACAGTGGTCGGCGTTGTACTTCTGGAAGCCTTCCTTGTGCATGAAGCCGTCAAACTTCTTGTACCACTGTCTTGGGGCTTGTTTCAGGCCATACAAGCTCTTCTTGAGTCTGCACACCAGGTTCTTCTTCTTTTCTTCTGAGAAACCTTCTGGCTGGTGCATGTATATCTCCTCTTCTAGATCTCCGTGAAGAAACGCCGTCTTCACGTCTAACTGCTCGAGATGAAGATCTTCAATTGCTACAATACTCATCACGGTCCTGATAGTATTTAGCTTCACCACGGGAGCGAAAATATCGGTGTAGTCAATTCCTTCCTTCTACTGGAAACCTTTGACAACCAGTCGGGCTTTATATCTTCTGGAACCATTCTTCTCCTCTTTCACCCGGTACACCCATTTATTGTGAAGTGCCTTCTTACCCGTGGGCAACTCAGCTAGTTCCCACGTCTGGTTTGATATGAGAGACTTCATCTCATCTTTCATTGCAAGCTCCCACTTGCTCGCATCTCCACACTGACAATCTTCATCAAAGCTTTCAGGCTCCCCATCATCTGTCAGCAACAGATAGTTTATATATCTCTTGTTAGGTACAGGAGGACGAGAAGATCTTCTTAATATCGGAGCTGGTGCGTTGGGCTCCTGCGCACCATCTTGTCCAACAGGCTCTTCTGGCTGAGGATCTTCTGCATTGGGTTCTTCCGAGAGGTTACTCGGGACATCATCTGCATCTATAAATATTGACTCGCTCTCATCTGTCTTGTGCATGTCCTTGTACATCACCTTCTCGTTGAATATCACATCTCTACTGCGGATCACTTTCTTGTTTTCGTTATCCCAAATGCGGTAGCCGAACTCATCTTCACCATAGCTGATGAAAGTGCATCTCTTTGACTTGGGATCAAGCTTATTCCTGCCTTGATCACCAATATGCACGTAAGCTACACAACCGAAAACTTTAAGATGTGAGAGTTTTACCTCCTTTCCGCACCATACCTCCTCTGGTATTCTGTGCTCCAATGGAACCGATGGACCTCGGTTGATCAAGTAAGCTGCTGTGTTGACCGCTTCTGCCCAGAACTGCTTTGGTAGGCCTGACTGTACACGAATGCTTCTGGCTCTCTCTGTCAACATTCGGTTCATCCGCTCAGGTACACCATTTTGCTAAGGCGTGCTGGGCACGGTTCTCTCCATTCTGATCCCGTGCTCATAGCAGAACTTCTTGAATCCGGTGTCTTCATACTCACCGCCATTGTCGGTCCTGAGCTTCTTTATTCTCAAACCGGTCTCATTCTCGACCATAGCTTTCCATCTCCTGAAAGCTTCAAACACTTCTGACTTATGCTTCAGAAAGTAGACCCCCACCAATCGACGCAGTGGTGGTTGGTCCCCAAACATCTGAGTGAACGAGCTCTAGCTTCTCTTTCTTGGGGTTTCTGCCACTTGTCTGAAAGCTGACTCTCTTCTGCTTTCCAAGTATACATTCTTCACACATATCCATCTCCACTGACTACAGTCCTGGGAGTTTTCCCTTTGTGTGCATGATCTTCATCCCCTTTTTACTCATATGACCGAGTCTCTGGTGCCACAGCTTTGAAGTCTCATTGCCTGCTGCAACTGAGATCGAACAACGTGCACCTGCTGTCATATATAGGGTACCAGTCTTCCTGCCTCGGGCAATCGTCATTGCGCCCTTTGAGATCTTCCAATCATCTCCATGGAAGGTCGTGGTATATCCTTCGCCAGCCAACTGGCCTACGGATATTAAATTCTTTCTCAGGTCGGGAATATGCCTGACATCCTTCAGCTCCCATACTGACCCGTTCAACTTAATTTTCACCACGCCTTTGCCCACAATAGCACATGGTTGATCATCACCAAGATATACGTATCCAAGATTTCCGGGGGTATACTTCTCGAAGAATTCTTTCTGAGAGGTAGCATGGAACGACGCTCCTGAATCTAACACCCAAGATTCCTCCTTGCTCTCCAAAGAGCATATCAATGCGTCGTCTCCTCCTGAAGTGGAAGTGACATTCACCTCTGTCTTCGCCTCCTTCTCCTTCTGTGCACTCTTGCACTGATTCTTGTAATGCCCGGTCTTTCCACAATTCCAACACTCGATAGCCTTCGAGCTGTTGCTTGGATTCCTTGACTTGGACCTCCTGTCCTTTGATCTACCTCTGAAGTTTGATTTTCCTCATCCGTTTCCTCTGGTTGAATTTCTACATCTTGACTCTGTATGCAATACTAAAGAGGTTGTAGCTTCATCCGTCTCTCTCCATCGGATCTTCTCACTGAGAACCAAATCACGAACGTCGTCGAACTTTAACTTTTTCTTTCCCGATGAGCTACTCACTGCCGTGACTGTAGCGTTCCAACTCTCTGGTAGGGAAGACAAAAGTATTAACGCCCGAACTTCCTCATCAAACTCAATCTCAACTGAACTCAATTGGGTTGTAACCGTATTAAGTTCATTTAGGTGTTGTGCTACTGACGCGCCTTCCGCCATTTTCAGATTGAATAACCGCCGCATCAAATAAACTTTGTTCGCGGCTGATGGCTTCTCATACATATTTGAGAGAGCTGCCATAAGACCTGTCGTGGTCTTCTCCTTTGCTGTGTTGAACACAACATTGCGAGTCAACGTCAATCTGATAACTCCGATGGCTTGTCTATCTAGAAGGTTCCACTCATCCGCCTTCATAGAATCTGGCTTCTTCCCCGATAGTGGTTGATACAGATTTTTCTGATACAGATAATCCTCTATCTGTATTTTCTAGAATCCGAAATCTGTTCCATTAAATTTCTCAAGTCTCATTTTTGCCTCATCTGTGGCCATGGATACCACTTGAATCTGACTTTCTCTAGATCGTTTCACGCTCTGATACCAGTTATTGGGAATTTAACGCCTAAACCCCCCCTAATACAACAGAAACGCAGAATAGAAAAAGTACACTAAGTTTTAACGAGGTTCGGCAACTGCCTACTGTTAGACCCTAGAGGGGGGGTGATTAGGGTCTTATGCTAATCTAATCCGATTTAAATACCAATTAAAATTAATTAACAAGTTGTATTCTTGCAAGATAGATATACAAGAGTTATAAGCAAGAATAAGCAATATACACAAAGTGATATATCCTATATGATGAAATATATATGCAAGGATATATAAACTAAGGGTGATATAAACATAAACAAGATAAACAAGATAGTGGACAATGTGAACAATAGATAATGGCGACAAGAATGATATGAACAATAAGCACAAGTGAGACGCCAAGACAATCACAAACACACAAAGATGATCACGGAGTTCGGACCTTCCGTCCTACGTCTCCGCTCCCCACTCCCGGGGAGAAATCCACTATCAACCGGGTTTTCTACGTTCACCCGAACAACGTTTACACCTCACACTCGGTTTTCTAGCTAACCGAAAACTTTACAATCAACACACTATTGTAATCCCACTCTACACCCACTAAGTGTTGGACCTAGCCGTGTCTCCCTCAAGTGCTCGGTTACAACCTCTCCCTAGGCACGGAAAACTTCACAACACTCTCAATGTAATAAATATAAATTTGTTCTCTACAATAGATGAGAACTCAAATAAGCACAACTCAAAGTTACAATCTCTCACCACCCAACTATACTATGTATGTAAATACTAAAAGCTCAATGTGGGTGTGTGTAACAATGAGTGAAATCAAATCTAAACTCAATATAAAAACTAGCTTTAAAGAATGATAATCAAATAACTAAGCAAATGTAAAGCTAGATAGAGTTTAGAAAACTTCTCCAATAGATGACAAGATGGAGAGATGGAGATTGGAACCTGTAGGCATCGAAAATTACCTATAGGTCTCCACGAACAGCTCAGTGTTAAGAAATAATGATGAACGTCACCATCCGGTTCACAGAAGTTTGATTGATGTCAGTGAACGCTTGAAGTAAACCGACGAACTACGTGAAACAACGGAACTTCGGAATGATGAAGATATGAACCGGTCGGGAACCTCGTATCGTTCACAAACGGTGAAATACCCTTCGTGTCTCATTTATTCCGCGGATGATTTAATCATTGGAGCTTATAGAACGCCTCGTCGGCTTTCCAACGCACTTTGAATCACTCAAATCCGAGTTCGAACGAAGAATTTACGACGGAAACAATCAAACATACGCAACAGAGCGTCTCAGGCTGAACTGGGACACCCGGGGTGTCTCGGGAAAGTCGAAACACCCCAA
>NC_033794.1:95937053-96028568 GCF_001876935.1 Asparagus officinalis
TTGTCGGTCGACCGGAAATTCTGTCGGTCGACCGATTTGAGCTCTCGGTCGACCGGACCGGTCGACCGACGACTCTCTGGAAAAATACTGACGAATGGTCAATTGACCGGTCGACCGTACCGGTCGACCGAAAACTGACATTTCAGGAAACAACGCTGATTTTAAAACACTGTTTAAAAATATCAAATAAATTCCAAAAAATGTAAAACTTTGGGGAATGATTGTAGACATGATAATAAACATGCTACAATGACTGGTTATCAAAAAGGACTTCCCAAATGAAAAATATCATCATTTTACAAAATAGTCCAAAACATGAAAATATGAGATACTTGAATTTTGATGTTTTGACATAAACCAACTTTTGAAACTTTGTGAAATGTTTTTATAGACTTAGTAAAACATGTATAAACTGATATTGAAGTCTATAAACTAAGAATACAATATTTTCACAAATACAATAGAAAATGAAACCTATGAGTATGTATATGAAAATATATTTGTTTCATATCTATGTAGATAAACCAAATCACAATAATAAATATGAAACATGTAATTTCATATTTATAAACATGAAAACTAAAACTTGTGTTGTATATATATGTGACTACATATATATACAAGGAAACCAATAAAATGTGTGTGTATAGATAATTGAGCTTAGAGTACTTAACACACATAATATAAATCCTAAACTACATTACCCAAGCAATCTTGATCTTCCATTAAGCTTGACTTGGTATACGTTGCGGATGAAGCTTGAACTTGATCTTTAACTTGAATTGTATAGGCTTCAACCCGACATTCCGCCAACCTCCTTTGGATATCATCGTTGAGGTGCAATCCATCCATCCTCTAACAATGTTGTTTGTCTACAATACATAGGAATACACAAACACTAGACAAACAACATTAGTAGTAAATTGTTTGTAAATCATCATCAAAACAAGAAGGCCAACAATCTCCCCTTTTTTGATGATGACAAACAATTTACAAAAAGGATATATGCATGAAAGGAAATGAATATACAAAATATAATATATCATGCATATAATCATGAAAGAATATACTCATAATATTTCTCCCCCTTGACAACATCAAAAAGGGGACAAAAGAATTAAGAGAGCGAAAGCTCCCCCTACAAATAAGCATGGGTGAGTATGAAGTAAGTATAGGGATTGCTCCCCCTATCAAAATGCCATATAAAATATATGCAATGAAGATCAAGGCAAAACATGTGAGCAAGCATACATGAATATGCTACATATCACTCACATACAAAAAGACATTGAGAACATAAAAACGTTTGTAAAGGTAGATTTATGAAATCAAAAGAAGAGAAACATGAGAATCATGCAAATAGTTTTCAAATGAAAACAAATCAACTAAGAGAAATCATAAATCAAAGTTTAAATCCAAAAATGTAAGACCAAATCATCATTGATTCAAAAAAATCAAGAGAGGCAACTATATCTAGCTATTGAGCTAGTATTAACCCATATAAATATTTTAGCACCTGATAAACAAGATTTGAGAATAAACACCCAATAAATCCGGAGGGTTATATAAACATAGTCCTCTCATCAAAAAAATAATAATCATGAAAATAAAAAATTTGATACAAGAAAAATTGTTTTCATAACCAAAAGATTTTAAAGCATAATTTTCAAAACCAAGAAAAAGAAAGATAAAAACATTAAAATTCTTGGTTTAGAAATCAAATTTGTTTTGGTACCCAAGAAATCTTGGTACCAAGAGATTTAGGGACATGACCCCTATCATTTAAGCTCAAAGCCCTTGGGTTATGAACCTATTTGGGTGTATTTAGTGCACTAACACGGTCAAAGCAATAATCACTCAAATGACCCTTCCGATTATAATACGTGCAAGAAAAGAGATCCATTTGTTTTTGCGGACCATTAGCTCGTGCACGGGAATCATTTGCAAATAAAGATTTTCTTTTAAAATTATTTTGCAAATGAGAACCATCATTAAACAAATGTGGTCTTTTTGGAGCAAATTGCAAATTTGGAGTATTTTGCAAATCAAAACAAAATTTAGCAAGATGTCCAACCCTACCACAAACATCACATTTAAAAACATGTGGTCTACTAGATACATTTGGCAAATGAGATTTATTTTTCAAATCAAAACAATATTCGGCCAAATGACCAAAACGACCACAATGATCACACTTGAACACACTAGCATGCTTATGATGAACTTTGTAAAAATGAGCATGTGAATGTGTAAGTGTACAAGATGATGAAGCTATATGAGATGCACAAGGAGCATTAGAATTCTTATGTTTGTGTGCATCATAGCAAAACTTAGCTAAATGACCTTGACGCCGCATATAGAACACTTAATTTTTCATTTTCCAAAATTAACATGTCATTGTTTTCTTTAAGCATGGTATTTTCTTTTGCAATGACATCCAATTTTGACACTAGCTCCTCATGATTGGATTCTAAATTATCATGCTTGCTTTTTAAATCAATAAAATCTTTATGCAAATTAGTGTAGGCATGCATTAATCTATCATATGCACAAGCAAGTTCATCACTAGATAAATCATTAGTGGTTTCGAACTCGCAAACCTCACTAGGGCTATCGCCTAGTGCACGTGTGCATGAAGCTCCATATGAACTTGAAGCGGGATCCTCCAAAGCTTGTCGGATCGCCTCCAAGTCTCCTTGATGCGCTTCTATGAATTTCCATAATGTATAAGCGCTATCAAAAGAATCAAGCTTGTTAGACATAAATGAATCAAATGCATTTAATAAAAATTCTAACATAAGCTTGTTCATAATAAACATCTTTTTATCATGTTTGCTCCACTTGGATTTCTCCAACGTGGGCACAATATAAGCACAATCAATGATTTCCCATAAATCGATATTTTTAGATTGAACAAATAATTTGAATCTAAAACACCATTGAGCATAGGGGAAAGCATTGAATTTAGGAGCAACACTAGAATCATAGCCTAAACAAGATGCATCATTCATATTCATAATTTGTAAAAATATGCAAGCAAGATGCAAATTAATGGCATAACCTAAACCATGCATATCCATAATATAAAAGGCAAGCAAGATACAAATAAAGCTCAAAATTAGATTAGCACAATAAGCTAACTTGGATCTTTAACTCAAGGCGATTAGACCTTAAATCAAAGAGCACCAAGCTCTGATACCAATTGTTAGACCCTAGAGGGGGGGTGATTAGGGTCTTATGCTAATCTAATCCGATTTAAATGCCAATTAAAATTAATTAACAAGTTGTATTCTTGCAAGATAGATATACAAGAGTTATAAGCAAGAATAAGCAATATACACAAAGTGATATATCCTATATGATGAAATATATATGCAAGGATATATAAACTAAGGGCGATATAAACATAAACAAGATAAACAAGATAGTGGACAATGTGAACAATAGATAATGGCGACAAGAATGATATGAACAATAAGCACAAGTGCCGGGGAGAATCCACTATCACAATCGGGTTTTCTACGCTCACCCGAATAACGTTTACACCTCACAATTTCTCTCACGGAGTTTGGTCCCCACGACCTACGTCTCCGCTCCTCACCTCGAGGAGATCTCCACACACTCTCTCACAATGTGGCTACACTCCACCCTCACAATATGGTTTTTTAATTCACCGAAAACTTCACAACACTCTCAATGTAATAAATATAAATTTGTTCTCTACAATAGATGAGAACTCAAATAAGCACAACTCAAAGTTACAATCTCTCACCACCCAACTATACTATGTATGTAAATACTAAAAGCTCAATGTGGGTGTGTGTAACAATGAGTAAAATAAAATCAAATCTAAACTCAATATAAAACTAGCTTTAATAGAAATGATAATTGACAAATAACAAATGAAAGCTAGAGTAGAGTTTAGAAAACTTCTCAATGGAAGACAAGATGGAGAGATGGAGATTGGAGCCCAAACAAGAAGATGATCTCCTCCACTTGTGAAAACTTCTTCACAAACAAAAACAAACCCTTAAACACACTTAAAACAAGCTTAAACCCTTTTTAAAACCCTTGTTTAAAATTAAAACATTTCTTGAGTGCCCTTAGAAGTATGAGGGCATGGGGTATATATAGGCTCATGAAACAAGCCCAAAAACCCAAGAAAACCAAGCAAAAAGATAAAAAAACGGATATATCAAAATCTGGGAATTATAGCCGTTAGCTACAGTAACCAACGTCCAGAGACATTTCCGGTCGACCGGTCCGGTCGACCGGATTACTGTAGCAGTATGTAGCTGTTTTGTAAAATCAATTTAAAATAGTAAATGAACTCCAAAAATTATGAAATTTTGTGGGAATGTTCTAGACATGTAGAATAATATGTAAGAGAAAGAATTTATGAAAACTCTTTTCCCAGGTGAGATAAATAAATGTTTGAACACAAAAATACAGTTTCTGAAAATCTGCTGTGATACACGATTTTGTAAAATCAATTAGGCACAGTAAATCAACTTCAAAAATAGTAAAAGTTTGAGGGAAGTTTCTAAACATGTAGATAAACATGTAAAATAAAGAATTTCTTGAATATCATTTTTCATTTATGAAAACTCATCTATTTTGTAAAACATGCACGAACATGCACGAATAAAAATTATGATTTTGTAAATTCCATTAAACATAACAAATCAATTCCAAACTTGATGAAACTTTGAGAAATGTTTGTAAACATGAAAACAAACATGTTAGAAAAAGAATTTCTCAATTTGCATTTATAATTTGTGAAAAACACTGTATTCTGCAAAAGCACTAAAAGACGTATATATGAAAAACATGTGATTGTTATTTTTGACTCAAAACAAGTTTTGAAAACTTATGGAATATTTATATGGACATAATAAAAGTTGTTTATGATGTAAATATAGTCCAAAACTTATTTTGCATAAAAACACTTATAGTTACGAAAATCACAAATATATATGTGTGTGTATGTTTGAGCTTATAGAATTAACACACATGATATAAACCTACTCTACAATAAATACGAAAACACAAATACTAGACAAACAACATTAGTGGTAAATTGTTTGTTAAACATCATCAAAACAAGAAGGCCAACACCTACGTCCTCGGGAGCCACACAGATAATTTCTTATTAATCAAACAAGAAATTACAATTCAAGAGCAAATCCCAAAACTAAGATTTCTCAAATAAACATTGTAGCTACAGTGTTAATAATTAAAGGGTATAAACCCCTTTTAATTCTCACTTAAGAATAAATGAATAACCCCACAATATAAAACATCCCTTCTTTAATGATCTCTCTCTCTCTCTCTCTCTCTCTCTCTCTCTCTCTCTCTCTCTCTCTTTAATCTTAAATCCCCCCCCTCTCTCTCTCTCTTCTTAAATCTCCTTTCAAGCACTGTTGAAAGCTGAGATTAAAAGGGGAAAATCGCTGCTGCGATTTTAGGGCAGATCGCCGCCGCCGCCAGAGAGAAAAATCGAAGGAAAGGGGAGAAGCACTGCTCACGGCGAAACCCTAGGCGATAGGGGTTTTATAGGCGATGTGGTTGGGCTGGCGACAGCCTGTCGCCAGCGGTCCGCAGACGCCAAAGTCAGGCGAACGCAGAGGTCGAAGAAAACACCGAGGTCGAACAAACGCAGAGGTAAAAGGGGTTCGAACGCAAAGCTAAGAGGGGGAGGTTCGAACGCAGAGCTCAAGCGGGTGGGTTCGAACGCAGAGCTCGGGGGAGGCGCTCGCACGCGGGGCTCGAGCTCGCCTGCGTCATTCTGGAGCTCGTCGGAGCTCCTCCGCCGTTGGAGGTTGGTATCCACCCCAAATTAACAATAAAAAAAGATTGAGGACGTGGTTCTATCATTTACAAAAAAACCACAGGTAAAAAATGAGCCATCAACGGACCAGCTAAAAATCTAAAAGGACCCTAGGGCAAAAATGTCCAGAATCTCACTTGCAGTATACCCTGATAGGCAAAAATGAGAATCTCTTTGCTATAGGAAAATCCGAAAGGACATATAGGCAAAACCAAATAAAGGAACAAATCGGTGAAAACCTAAAAAAAATGAGATTTCAGCTTCATTCTTAAAAAATAATATATTTTCTCGAGCCTCATCTTTCGTGGTAAAGAAGAATCATAATAATATTTGCTATAGTCATCTATAAAGGTGATAAAATATTTCTTCATATATTAAGTCAAAACACCATTAAATTCACAAATATTAGTGTGAACCAAATCAAGCAATTCTGAATTGCTATCAATAGAATGAAAGGGTTTCCTCATTTCTTTAGTTGTTACACATACTTAACATTTTTATTGTGATCTATAGAGTGTTTAGGAATCAAATTACGATACATCATTCTTTTTGTAAAACTAAAGTTAACATGACCAAGGGTTTATGCTAAATATCAGATGATTTATTATTGTTACTAACAGGATAATTATGAATAGAAGTTTTATTCAATTTAGAATTTAAAATAGGTTTTGGTCTAACCTCACACATTCCATCAAAATCATAACCCTTAAAAATAAAATATCTAGAATGCAACATAATTACTTTATTGCATTTAAAAGAAAATTCATAACCCTCCCTAACTAAGCATGAATCACTAATTATGTTGCATCAAACACCAGGAACGTGATGCACCCTATGTAATGAAAAAACTCACACTGAAGGGAACTTCAGGTCCACTTGTCCATATTATAATAACTTGGATGCAGATTTGTTCTCCAGCTTCATGGTATTTTTGGTACGACATAAATGGCATGCTATCAACTCAAATATATATATTTGCACTAGTGTCTACCAACCACTAATTGAGTTCATAAATATATACTAATTTAGGGTTAACAGAAACAAATCTTCAATAGATCTAACGAGCTTAGTCATAACTATGTTAACCTGAGGCTGGCTAGTGAACCCTAGATTGACTTTAGCATTTTTGTAGGACAAGCTTTAATCCAATGTCCAACTTGTCCACAATGCCAACATGGTTTGCTTGCTTTTGGTGTCTTTTGGATCTTAGCCATGGCTTTCATTTGTCATCAAGTTTACCATTAGGTTTGTTCTTAAACTTTTTTTCCAAAAGTTATAACATTTATTTTAGGTTGATGCTCAACAAGCACAATATGTTTTTGGTTCTTATGTACTTCCTCTATAGCTATGGCAATCATCAAGTCATTTGAGATTTATCATTTCCTTTTAAAGCTTGAAACTATGAACGAATGGGATGTGTGGTGGGCCACACCCACGTGATTTCTCTTCACAGGTGAACGAACATCAGCAGAGCACACGGTTTCAAAGCGTGTAGGGGCCACATGAGTAGCATCTCGTGATAGACCCAGGCAAAGGCCCACCCGATTAACCAATAGGCTATAAATAGGAACATTGTTTTTTAGCCTAGGTTTTTAGTGCAAATTTGAGGGGTGGAATAGCTTGCAAAGGGTGGCTGCAGAGGTGAAAAAGGCAGAGGCTTGGACGGCGTGCAAAAGACAGTTGTGGATTTTTTCTTGGGCTTCGTGCAGAGGAGAAAAAAATCCTATTTGGTGGCTGTTTTGTGAGAGATTAGAGAGTTAGTTTGAGGGTTTAGTTTGTGAGATTGTAAACCTATTGTATTTTCTCTCTAATAGTAGATCCCCCCTCCTTGCCCCGTGGACGTAGGCAGTTTGCCGAACCATGTAAAATTGGTTTGTTTGAGTTTGTGACCATTGTAATAGTTTTAGGATCCCTCGACAAGTCAGTCCTAGAACTGATGAGAGGAAGAGCTGATATCTCACTTTGTTGAGATATTTGCTTCAGATTCTTGTCTCCTTGGTGAGACGGGAATTCTTATTGATCTTTCTCTCTTATTGTGCACCAGAAACTCTGTCGAAATTTTCACTGCGCACAACAAGTGGTATCAGAGCACGAGCTACGCTTGGGCTATTTGGAGGAGTAGATCGCTTTGGAAGCTTGTCTAGGGCTTTATTTGGTGATAAATGTGGGATCTTTTTGGTAAAGACTCTATCTTTTTAGTTTTGGATCTATTCTTCGTTTGTTGGTGCGTTGAGAAAGGATGTCGGGGAAAGAAGGTGCTTCGGGTGTCGAGGGTGGTGCTTCTGACGCGAAGACCATTTAGAGTTTGAATATCCACTCTATGAAGATAGATATGGAAAAGTTTAATGGTACAAACAATTTTGGATTATGGAGATGCGAGGTTTTTGATGCGCTGAACGCGCAGAATTTGGAGGATACCTTAGAGTTAGATGGCAAGCCAGATGAGATTGAAGAGAAGGTTTGGAAGAAGATAAATCGAACGGCGTGTGGTGTGATTAGGTCTTGTTTGACTCAAGATCTAAAATATGATGTGATGAATGAGACTTCTGCGAAGAAGATTTGGGAGATTCTCGAAAGCAAGTATTTGACCAAGAGTGTGGAAAATCGCTTGCATTTGAAGAGGAGACTTTATCGTTTCCAGTTGAAGAAGGGAACCTCCATTAGAGATCACATGAACCACTACACAAAACTTCTTACGGATTTGGCGAATGTGGATGTCAAGATTGAAGATGAGGACAAGGCGTTGCTGTTATTGAGTTCCTTGCCCGACGAGGAATATGTGACCTTCGTCCTTACTCTGATTAATGGGAAGGCATCTCTTTCGTATAGTGAGGTTGCTGCTGCACTGGTAAATTATCAGCTTCGAAAGAAGGATAAGGAGACTTCGACCGAGTCGGTAGTAGAGGCGTTGGTCGCAAGAGGGAAGAATCCGAACCGGAAGAATTGGAAGTCACAGTCTAGAGTAGGGCATCCTACAATTGGAAAAGATCAGTGTGTTTGGTGCAAGGAGACTGGTCATTGGAAGAAAGACTGTCCAAAGCTCGACGAATGGATGAAGAATAAGCATAAGGGAAAAGGGAAGCAACCATCATCAGAAGCAAACATCGTATCGGATGGTAATAATTCTGACTCTTCTATTTATTCGCTTTCTATCAGTCCTACAGATAGCTATTCGGAGGAATCTGAATGGATGTTGGATAGTGGTGCGACCTATCATGTGTGCCCTAGAAGGGAATGGTTCTTCAGTTTTGAGAAGCTGGTGGATAGTGGTGTGGTATACATGGCTGATAACCATGCATGCCAGATCCTTGGGATAGGAAGAATTCGTATAAAGATGTTTGACGACACTGTTAGGGAGTTAAATGATGTGAGATATGTTCCTTCTTTGAGGAAGAACTTGATCTCGATTGGAGCTTTGTGAGATATGTTCCTTCTTTGAGGAAGAACTTGATCTCGATTGGAGCTTTGGTTGGAGAGGATCTGAATGTTCGAATTGAGGACATGGTTCTCGAGCTTTGGTTGGAGAGGATCTGAATGTTCGAATTGAGGACATGGTTCTCAAGATTGTGAAAGACTCTCGAATTGTGATGAAGGGTGTCAGGAGGAATAACATGTATTACTTGACTGGAGGTATAGAGGCAGGTGGAGAGCTAGCGACTTCTATTGATTTGACTAGACTGCGGCATTTGGGGCTTGGCCATTCTAGTATTGATTCCTCACATAGATTGAAAGAGGGTGTGAAGACCTGCAATTTAAAGTCCAGTGAATATGTTGATGTGAGCAAGAAGACCGAGGTGAAGTTTGACACCTCTATTCACCGAGTTAAGGGTCGTTCTGAAGGAGTTCACGTGGATGTTTGGGGGCCTTCCAAGGGGGCATCATTGGGAGGTAATAGGCGTTTGGTTTTCTTTGTTGGTGGCTGTTCTAGGCGTGTTTGGGTTGCAACCAAATCCCCGATGGATAAAGTCCTAGTAGTCTCTAACAGTTTGAAGAAGTGTGTGATAGACAGAAAGGTGAAGATACTTCATTCTGGTGGGAGGTACAAGATGGACCTGTTTCTGCATTGGAGCCGAGCTCACGGCATTTCGAGACACTTCGTTGGAAAGAAAATCTTGGGACAACTAGATAGGGTGACAAATTTGGAGAACCGTGCCTTGCTGGAGGAGGATCGGTGTTTGTTGTCAAGCAATGGTCTACAGAAGAGTTTCTGGACTGAGGCTTCGACATATTTGGGTCATCCTATTAAAGAGTTGTCAAGTGCTGTGATAGGAGGTAAAACTCCATTGGAAGATAGGTCTGGTAGTGTCACTTTGGTTGAGGCTTCGATGAGGAAGCCAATTGACTCTCAGCAGGTGGAGAGTTTTGGACAGACCTTAGAGGTATCGCAGCGGGTGGAGATTGATGCTACTCCACATTGGGTGGGGATTTTGCCACATACTCCAGGTCAGTCTGCATTGGTTGGGATTCCAGCTGAGGTGACACAGCGTGGGAGTCATTTGGATTCGGATGCGGATGATGAGTTGGGTTTTGATTCGAGTGCAGCTGATAGATGTAGTTTGGATATGACCATTAGTTCACCTCAGGTGGAGGTATTTGAGGCCATTGGAGGTGCTATCAGTCGCAGACTTGATGATGATATTGGAGAAGGGTTGCGAACTCTTCTATTGGATTGAGGTCGTTAGCGGCCATTTGGGTGAACTACGTTCAGCTTGATTCATTGGGCAAGAGGATACGTAGGCAGTCTTTATGATGCAGCCGGGTTGGATTTTGATAGGGGTGAGATTGATTTGGTGAGTTGATACCGATATTTGGAGAGTGTTTGCATTCTCATTTGGGTCTTGACTTGTTATGGATTGAGTCCGTTGTCGTGAATTGTTTCACTTCGTACTGAACACAACAAGTAAGACATTTGTTTTGGTTGGTGTCGGCTCAGTTTTCGAAAACTTCACCGAGGTGGAGAATTGTGAACGAACGGGATGTGTGGTGGGCCACACCCACGTGATTGCTCTTCACAGGTGAACGAACATCAGCAGAGCACACGGTTTCAAAGCGTGTGGGGGCCACATGAGTAGCATCTCGTGATAGACCCAGGCAAAGGCCCACCCGATTAACCAATAGGCTATAAATAGGAACATTGTTTTTTAGCCTAGGTTTTTAGTGCAAATTTGAGGGGTGGAATAGCGTGCAAAGGGCGGCTGCAGAGGTGAAAAAGGCAGAGGCTTGGACGGCGTGCAAAAGGCAGTTGTGGATTTTTTCTTGGGCTTCGTGCAGAGGAGAAAAAAAATCCTATTTGGTGGTTGTTTTGTGAGAGATTAGAGAGTTAGTTTGAGGGTTTAGTTTATGAGATTGTAACCCTATTGTATTTTCTCTCTAATAGTAGATCCCCCCTCCTTGTCCCGTAGACGTAGGCAGTTTGCCGAACCATGTAAAATTGGTTTGTTTGAGTTTGTGACCATTGTAATAGTTTTAGGATCCCTCGACAAGTCAGTCCTAGAACTGATGAGAGGAAGAGCCGATATCTCACTTTGGTGAGATATTTGCTTCAGATTCTTGTCTTCTTGGTGAGACGGGAATTCTTATTGATCTTTCTCTCTTATTGTGCACCAAAAACTCTGCCGAAATTTCCACTGCGCACAACAGAAACATACCAAAGCTTTCCCATGAATGAGATAACTTTTTGATGATTGCCATGACTTGAAACTTTTTCACGAAGCTATATTTCAACTTCTCACAGAGCATGAAGAATGAACAGAAGTTCATATGCTTGTTCTGCCACAGATTTAACCTCGATCCTGTAAAATTTTAAAAATTTGGACGCATAATGCTTTTCAAGACCGAGGTCCTCAGTATTGTATTTTTCTTTCTGATTTATCCCATAGAGTCTTTTCAAGACCGATTTACTTAGTATTGTATTTTTCTTTCCAATTCATCCCATAGAACCTTTACAGTGACCAACAATAGACATCGAAGAGCACATTTGACATAGCCAACAAAATGCATCCTCTGGCTATTTGATCCTTCTCCGTCGACTGTGCAACTTTCTTTGCACCATTAGGATCATTCATCTGATTGTGGGCATTCTGACAGTATCATTGCTGATAGCCCCTTAGTTGTGAACAAAGTCTTCATATGTTGCTGCCAATGTTTGAAGAACTGATCTGCGTTATCTAGCATTCAAAACTTGTCCACTTTTTAGGGGTAAAGACACCATAACAAAATCCTGAAACAGAAAATATAACTTTGAATATTGTTAATTTCTTCAAGATTGTACAAAAAATACAGATAATAACATATCCATATGTGAGGATATACCAAATCAGAACAAACCATATATGTAGAAAGAAATAGAATAGAAAATAAATAAGAATATCATTGTATTAAACGTAGAGGAGAAATACTTTATAGAAATATCGAATTGCCCATTGAACAGAGAACTAGCCTTGAAGAAATTATGCTCCATCTACAGTAGTGTTGAGTCTGCACAATACTACTGCAACCAACAGTGCACTCAATGAGCTTATAAGCTGCTAATATAGTTTAATGTATAAATGAGTATGCATCCCTCTCCCTCTCAATATAATGTGTGTAGGTACATGCTTAACATCGATGAATAGGTGAGTGTTTTCACTAGTATATTTTTCCACAGAACGTTTTTACTGGCTCTCTAGTTAGAGCTCCAATTAACACAAGACAATCCCTTTTGTCCACCGAAGCGTGAAGACTGACGAAACTATACATCCCCTCAGAACTACCTGCATGCGGCAGGTGGTTCTAAGCCACTAAGTTGGGGGCAATTTACCAAATTGCCCACCTGTTTAGCACTTGGACTGTCCGAACCGCTGGCTCGCATGCTAGGAATAGTACTTCATTGATGGTGTCGATAACCTACAGACACTCCTGCAGCTCATCTCGGATTATGGCGGTTTTGTTTAAATATGGACCTTATTTGGACTCTATCCCGAAACAAATGATGAGCTTGATGTACAAGGATTATGGTCATTCACTACGTAAACAAACTATACACTGACGAGTGACAATCTAATCCTCTATACCTAAAAGAGAATCCAAAGAATCATTATTCATGTCACAGTAAATTACTGTGCCATGAACAGTAAATCAAATACGCTCCTCTACACTCCGAGTATTGTTCATGTTACAGTAATTTACTATATCATAAGCAGTAAATCAAATCTGCTTCTGCTCCTCCATAATTGAAGTTACCATTCATGTTACAATTACTGTGTGATAAACAGTAAAGCAAATTAAATATATTAAAACTTGAACCCTCCTTTAACTATAAATGAGTAGATATGATTACTAAATCAAATGTATTAAAACTTGGATTCTTTTTTAAGCATAGAGGAGTAGATGTAATTAAATTAAAATACAGTATTTGGAAAAACAGGAGGCGGGGGTTTGCATGGGTGCACACCAGTAAACAATTAAATGAAAACCGTAGGCCAACATGGGTCGTCTGGACTCAACAACAGCCCAGGGCCAATTCGGATGCGAGTCCGAACCCGAATTACTGTAATTACTTTTACAAAGCAGGGCAAATTATCTCCCCTCTTTTTCCTTAAATTTACAAGTTTACCTTCCTCTCGATCGACTCCTCGAAAATCCCCGATCTCTTCTCCCTCTCTTTCTCTCACAATCGATTTATCGCCCCCCTTTAATTTATTTATTTATTTTTTTAAATTTCATCAGAAAAAAGAGAGAAAATGTCTGGAAAAGGAGCGAAGGGATTGATAATGGGGAAATCGTCGGCGATGAACAAGGACAAGGACAAGAAGAAGCCTGTGTCTCGCTCTTCTCGCGCTGGACTTCAGGTCAAATTTCTCTCTCTCTCTCTCTCTCTCTCTCTCTCTCTCTCTCTTTAAATAACTATTTTTTGTAATTGAGTATCATCTGGTGCTGTTTTAAGTCGAAGACAGTCCAGTTGTTTGTAGTTCAAGCGGTGGAGTTTCTTCTTAGATTGTAACGATTCAGAAGAAAGTCCAAATCTTGAGTTTGATGATGAGTGTAGAAGAGAGTTTTTGGACAAAATTTTGAAATTTTGGAGGCTGTACTTGGGATTTTTTTGGGTTTTGATTGTTGTGTGAGTTGAAAGTGCGGTGCCCATGAGATTGAAGAGTTATCAAGTGATGCGATTTCAGGAAAGAGAGAAAAGGAGAGAGAATGTGACGTGGCATATTAATGAGAAAATTGACGAAGTTCAGTAGGCTTGATCTGTAGATGCTGCATGTCATAGGGAAGCCGAAAGAAAATTAATAGTGCGTGAAATAGATATTGTTTTTCAAAAAGAAAATGAAGATGTAGGTACTGAAACAGTTGCCACTTGTTATCCCAATAGTCAATGGAAGCAGCCTTGGTACATAATAGTAGATTAATATGATGATATGATAAAATTAGGGGTGGCAGTTTTTGACCCGACCCATCAACCCGACCCGACCCGACCCGTTTATATTGGATATGGGTCAAGTTATATGGGTCGGGTCATAAACGGGTCAACCCTAACTGACCCATTTATTAGATGGGTAAGTTAGGGTTGACCCGCCTGACCCGTGTAACACAAAGAGCTCACCCGTATAAGCGCATAACACCGCGACCGAAAATATCAGACCATCACATTCCTTCGTCTAGCAACTCGTCCTCTCTTCGTCTCTCATAAACCAAACCCTAGATTTTCCATCTGCGTGCGGCGGCGAGCGGCGAGCGGCAGCGAGGAGCGAGCGGCGGCGATAGGCGAGAGGTGACGGCGAGGGCGTCGTTTTCAAAAGTGACGACGAGTGACGGCGAGCGACGAGCGGCGACAAACGGCGAGCTCGATCTATTCTGTAAGTTCTCTCTTTCTCTCTCTAAGCTTCATCAAAATTAGGTTTCTTTCATTTTGCTCAAATTTCTTTAAATTAATTTGATTCAAGCTCAAATGTTCCGTTTCCAGAGTTGATCATTGGCTTTCATGTAAATTAATTTGATCATAGATAATCTATTCCTCTTTCTAAGGTTTCATTCATGCTCATTTATTGCCCAATTTGTGATCTGTTGAATTTTGGGGATTCTATGATCTAGTGATTCTTTTCGTACCATATATTGTTCTTTTCGTATTTTTAATTTTCAGAAACAGCCTACGAAACAAGCACACGGCACTAATTTTTCAGTTAGTTAAGACAATTTGACATGATTAATGGCTGAGTTGAGGGAAAACTATATTTATTCATTAAATAAGTATATATGTGTGAAGACTTTGACCTGGTTCTCTTGTCTTAAAGTACTATTTCTTCATGTTGAAGCTGGTAAAGGGTAGTTGGTGAAAGATATATGATTTAAGCTGGGTTAGGTAAGACTCTTGAATTTGGGAATATTATTTGGATTAGTTCAGAGTACTCTTTGGTTGCAACTTATGGTTGCATTTTGTACAAGGAAGTTGTTTTCTTAATGCAATAAGAAAGATGATGAAAGTCTTAAAGTACTATTTCCTTTTGTGTTTGTACTGACTAAGTAGTTATGTGACAGGCAGGGATTCTTTATTCGGTTAAAGTGTTGCTTTGCTGAATTTGTGTTATCTGTTGAATTTTATTTAATTTTATGAATCTTATGTAGTTTTGTAATTTTCATTACAGTTAATGGAGTCTAATTAGCATAATCATCATGATATGTTTACTGATAAAAAAATCTATGTTCCTCGGGTTTCTCATGAATTTATAATAAAATTTCATCTTTTCTATGTTCCTTTTTGTTTCTCTGTCATTTATATATTACAAGTTGTATTTTGGCCGGAAAAAAACCCTTAAGTTATTAAACGGGTCATTCGGGTTATATGGGTCGGGTCGGGTAACCCGTTTAATAAATGGGTCGGGTCACATTGACCCATTTATTAAACGGGTCGGGCTTTCCTTAACTTCCTTTCACCTCCTACGAATCCAAACATGCCCTTAATTAGGGAAGTGGTGTCACGTGACTGATACCACCTCCCGTAGGATGGATCTGCCATTGCGTATGTATGCACCCATGTCATGTTGATGACTGCTACGTGAACATTAACAGTAATTAAGCAATTATGTATTCTGTTTTTATTTTTATTTTTTTTCCGTTCTACCAACCAAAGTTTACTTTAATATTATCATCTCATCTTCTTCTAAATGGTTTGTTCTGTTTTTCTTCTTATGTTTATTCCAGCTTTTGTCTGAACCGCCAGATATAGGAATGTTAACTAAACAATTGTCAATTCAAATAAATAAATAAGAAAAACTTGGACTTAATCTATTCAACATTCTAAAGAGAACAGTCATAAATATAAATCCTTGCGCTTGAAGGAGAGAGATGCACACGTATGCAACCATGTCATAGTGCTGACTGATGTTGGAGGTAGGGGTGGCAGTTTTTAACCCGACCCATTAACCCGATTAGACCTGACCCGTTTATATTAAGTATAAGTCAAGTTATATGGGTCGGGTCATAAACGGCTCAACCCAAACTGACCTGTTTATTAAATGGGTAAGTTAGGGTTGACCCGTGTAAGATAAAGAGCTCACCCGTCCTCTCTTCGTCTCTCATAAACACCGCGATTGAAAATTCGGGCCGTCACGTTGTTTTGTCTAGCAACCCGTCCTCTCTTCGTCTCTCATAAACGAAACCCTAGATTTCCCATCTGCGTGCGGCGGCGAGCGGCGAGCGGCAGCGAGGAGCGAGCGGCGGCGATAGGCGAGAGGTGACAACGAGTGACGGCGAGCGGCGTCGTTTCATCAAAAGTGACGACGAGTGACGCCGAGCGACGAGCGGCGACAAACGGCGAGCTCGATCAATTCTGTAAGTTCTCTCTTTCTCTCTCTAAGCTTCATCAAAATTAGGTTTCTTTCATTTTGCTCAAATTTCTTTAAATTAATTTGATTCAAGCTCAAATGTTCCGTTTCCAGAGTTGATCATTGGCTTTCATGTAAATTAATTTGATCATAGATAATCTATTCCTCTTTCTAAGGTTTCATTCATGCTCATTTATTGCCCAATTTGTGATCTGTTGAATTTTGGGGAGTCTATGATCTAGTGATTCTTTTTGTACCATATATTGTTCTTTTCGTATTTTTAATTTTCAGAAACAGCCTACGAAACAAGCACACGGCACTAATTTTTCAGTTAGTTAAGACAATTTGACATGATTAATGGCTGAGTTGAGGGAAAACTATATTTATTCATTAAATAAGTATATATGTGTGAAGACTTTGACCTGGTTCTCTTGTCTTAAAGTACTATTTCTTCATGTTGAAGCTGGTAAAGGGTAGTTGGTGAAAGATATATGATTTAAGCTGGGTTAGGTAAGACTCTTGAATTTGGGAATATTATTTGGATTAGTTCAGAGTACTCTTTGGTTGCAACTTATGGTTGCATTTTGTACAAGGAAGTTGTTTTCTTAATGCAATAAGAAAGATGATGAAAGTCTTAAAGTACTATTTCCTTTTGTGTTTGTACTGACTAAGTAGTTATGTGACAGGCAGGGATTCTTTATTCGGTTAAAGTGTTGCTTTGCTGAATTTGTGTTATCTGTTGAATTTTATTTAATTTTATGAATCTTATGTAGTTTTGTAATTTTCAATACAGTTAATGGAGTCTAATTCCAGGATCAGTTGTGACCACGTACGTATTATATGCATCTACGTCTGATCAGTTGTGGTCACACTTCCTAGGTTGTTTAGTTCATGCACTTGCACTCTGCAATGTCAGGGGGAAATGAAACTTGTTTTAGTGCACATCTGCGAATCAAATTTCTTGGTGCTTGATGCTATTGCTCCCCTGCCTCCCTTTATTTTCAGCATGGTGTCTACTTTTCCTGCATCCTAAAGCATAACTACCTATGATTACCACTCAGCATGTTCACTTTAGGTTGTATAGTTTGTGTAGGCATAACTTGATAATATTTCCTAGGATGGTACCTTGAAGGTCATGTAGTTAACAATAAATTATTACCCATCTAACTACTGTTCAATAGGAGGCAATGCTTGTCTTTGATGATCATTTAGTGAGAAAATGATGTATATTCGACTGGCTAAATACTAATTGGTTTTAGTAATTAGTAAGTCACCACATTGATTGTGAAATTTAACTGGGAGTTTGATGGAAGCTGACATATTTTACTTTGTTTAAAACCTTGTTGTCAATTTGGCTTACTTTATATTTTGTGGCGCTAAGGAAAAAGCTAGCTTGTTCCATTGTCAAATGTAGTTACAAGCGCACATGTCATGGACATTATATTGCAGCAGGGATCAACTTGACATGGCAGTTACTCGGTTCTCTTGTTAAATATGTATTTGGATGTGTCAGAATATAATGTTTTCCGTCCATAATGAAGTTGTATGAGGGTTCTTCACATATGTGAGAAAAAGAAATGTCCTTCAGTAAGCTTCTCTCATCTTTCATTTGAGGAAAACAAATAACAACGTCCTTTAAATTCTGTGCTTTCTTTTCATTATATATTTTACAGTTAGCAGACTGTATATTGCATTAATTGAGCAGCGACTGGTTTCTTTTCGTCCGGTGATTATATTGACGACGTGTGTGTTGTATTTGCTTTCAAGGTCAGATCGACAGTATTGTTGTTGAAGAGTAGCTTTTGTTATAAAGGAACATGCTCCTTGATTTTTTTGTTGTAAAGTTCTAATTATTCATTTATTCATGCCTATTTTAGGCTATCTCAGACAAGAAAATCGCCACAATATCATCTGATGGCTTTTGGGAAGAAGAAGAAAGTTTCAACTGCACATTTAGTCAACTCAAAGTTGTGGAGGTGACTGACTTCAGCGGCATCACATCTGAACTTAAGCTCATCGAGTTTGTGCTTGCTAATTCACCTGTTCTTGGCTTTTGTGAAGGAGCAGAAGTTTGTTACTGTTGTAATTTTTTTTGTGTAAATAATATTGTCTGTAATTAGTTCTTGTGTTTGAACACCTTAGTGCATGTAATTTTTTTGTTGAGGCCACACTTTTACAAAAATTTGTTCATGTTATAATTGCTATAGCTGAACAGGGAAATTGCTATCTGTTACTGATAAAACTATGTCTAGAGAGGTGTGCTTTAATGAACTTTTTTCTGTTACTTGATCTTTATGCTAGTACTTTGTATGTGTTGTGATTTTGTTCCTGGCCCTTTTTGTGTTAATACCTTGGCAAGTTTGCTATTATTTTGATGTTTTCTGTTTGCTTTCTTTGGATCAATTTCTTTGTATCAATTTGGTAAGCTTGTTTTTGTTTTAAATTGAAAAATTTAACTTCTGTTATTTATCAGGATTTTTTGTATTTAAACTTGGTGTTTTGATTAAGTTGAGAGTTTTCATAACCATTACATTTTTTATGTGCAAGTTTGAACAATGTTGGTTCTGGATAAAATCTAACTGGTTAAATTTAGTGCTTCTGGCGATTTCTCAACTCTGAATATATTGCATTAATTGAGTATGATTTCTACCTATCAGCTTAATTTCTCATGCATGTGTGTTGTGTGACATCTTGCAATGCTCTAAGCATGATACTCAGCCTCCTAAAGATGTCTGCTCATTATCATTAAGTGCATGAGCAATTAGCATAATCATCATGATATGTTTACTGATAAAAAATCTATGTTTCTCGGGTTTCTCATGAATTTATAATAAAATTTCATCTTTTCTACGTTCCTTTTTGTTTCTCTGTCATTTATATATTACAAGTTGTATTTTGGCCGGAAAAAAACCCTTAAGTTATTAAACGGGTCATTCGGGTTATATGGGTCGGGTCGGGTAACCCGTTTAATAAATGGGTCGGGTCACATTGACCCATTTATTAAACGGGTCGGGGCGGGTCACACTTATACGGGTCGGGTAAACTATGACCCGACCCCCCCCCCCCCGCCCCGACCCGTTTGCCACCCCTAGATAAAATGAAGGATGCGTGAGAATCATAAAGGGGTTCTGCAAAATGAATGGAAATGTCTCAACTCTCAAGTTGTAAATGATATGTGGAGGTGACATAATGGGGGGTAAGAGATAACAGATGCATGTCCCATGACTAAGAAGGAGGGGGTTGGTGTCACTATAGGGTGAAGGAGAAGGGACGAATGTCCTACGACTAAGAAAGAGGTGGAGAGGTGGCATTATATGGTAGAAGAAGGGACACATGTCTCATGACTAAGATGGAAGTCGGTGGAAAGGGGGATCTGGTCCCCCTTTCTCCCCTCATGATCCCTTTCTTAACAAACAAGAAGGACAAAAGGAGGAACGAAAGAAGAGTATAATAAATTGGAAGAGGAGGAAAATCAAGTGAACTATTAAAGGATTACAAAAAACTATTTATTGATTTTAGAAATAACGAATTGTTTGGCTTTCAACTAATACAACTTAGTTGGATGTCAGGTAGAATTAAGATAATTGAGAAATCAAGATAGGATGTAAGTACTATTGTATAGGCATACATTATACATTGAGTTAGATGTTGTATTAGTAGTACTTGAGGAGTCATGTAAGGAACTTGGAATGCAGAAAATATGGAAGCATATCCTTTAATCGCAAAAAAGGTATCATGATGGGGAAAGAGGACTAATTAAATAACCCTCTCCACTAATTTTCATATTAGTAAAGATACATGTGTCCCTTCTCTCTCACCCTGTAGTACCACCTCTCCACCTCCTTCTTGGTCATGGGACATGCGTCCCTTCTCTCTCATCCTATAATGTCACCTCTCCACCACTTTCCTAATCTTGAGACATGTGTTCCCTCTCTCTTACCCTGTGATGCGACCTCTTCAGCTCCTTCTTAACCATGGAATGTCTTCCTTCCCTCTCATCCTATAATGTCACTTCTCCATCTCTTTCTTAGTTATGTGTTATGTGTCTAGTCTCTCTCACTATATGATGCCAACTCTCTTAATTCCTAATGAATTAATCAATGCCTGTAAATCATAGATAAATGTGGGTGTTATAGATAGAGAGAGAATTCTCGATACTATCTAAATTATTATTTTAGTGGGGAAGAATTAGATGAAATTTATTTAGTGTGAGGATGCTCAAAATATAATCTGAAGATCTATTGTGTAGACTCTTCACTTGACTTGATAAAAGATATTTGTTGGCTTAACTATGTAGCCGGTTTAGACTAGAGAATGGGGAGGATGACATTAACTATAAGTTTTATAGGATGCTGTTTCCTTTGATTTTTCTAGAGGTATCCCCATAAAGTTTCATTAAATACACTGAATTTTCTTCTCGTGCTGCTGTGATTCTACTTGTGGATTATTTTACATCTTGGTCCTTCATTTGGTGTTTGTCTGTATGTGTACTATGGCCTTTCAGTGGGGTGTTCTCATGTTTTGTGCGAGTGGAGAGAAAAGGAGGGCAACTGATATGTTCAATTATGCAGAACAGCTGTGGGATATAATTCTTGGTTTCTATCAAGCTGTAAATTGTTTTGTTTGGTTTCGTTTGCTTCTGTAGTGAACTAATAGGCTCCATTCAGCTCATTGGTAATAACAAGATTTGTCATGTGGCTCCTCTCATGTCCTATGTTTTCCCCTGCAAATAATGCTGAAAGTGTTGCTACTGTCTGTAAGTTAAAATTACAACATTGTATACAGTTAACTTGGCAAAACGACGTTATATTTATCATTTATGTATGATGACATAGTGTCTTAAGGATAATGCAATTTCTGAATTGCATTGTGTACAATGTTGAGAAACTTAAAAAATTCTTTTTTGTGCGATTTGAGAATGTTGCAACTTATGCAAAGGAATCCCCCATTTTTTGTGGATATTAAAATATTAAAGCCCAAGGCATATTGTCCTCTGGGTAATAAAATGGAGCCAAAGTCTCGGCTGCTAGCAATAACTTAATAATCCACAAACAAGAGGTATAAGGTTCTACCAAACAAATAATTAGCATATGGCAGGTATAAAAGCCAATTAAGCGTATATTTTTGTTTGTAAATATGCCATGATCAATGTGTATGCCAGTTAAAAGGAGAATAAACCTAAATGGACATGGGTCTAGGCAGTAAAAATGAATGTAGTTGTTGCGATTCAATCCCCTCACTGGAGCTGAATGAAAGCAAAGGACACAGTAGCCCCAAATATTTCAGATAAAGGCTTTGTTGATTTTAACCCTCTTAGCATGTTGCAGTGTATGATACCAATTTCTGGCCTTACTGCAAAGCCTATATTCTTCCCAAGTGGCACTATTTTTATATTAGGGTTAACTACAGACAGGTGTAGTATTGTTGTTTTAAACCTACGACCCATCTATTTTTACTTTTGCAGGGAGACCCCTGAGTAAACCTTTATTTTTTACTCTTTTATCCTCAGGGCTTCTATTTGTCAAAAACAATTTCCTTTTTCTCTGAGAATAAAAGAGTCAAAACAATTCACTCAGGGGTCTATCTGCAAAAAAACTACAAGGGTAGTATGTTCAAAACAGAGATACTACAGAGGTCTGTGTGCAATTAGCCCTTTATTTTATGCTAAATCAGGTTCCTTTTAACTTTAGTTGTGGATAATGTATGCTATTGCAGTTTTCAAACAGTTCTTGATACCCATGTAATACCTTCAAAGGGCCTCACTCAGTATTTACTATTTAGGTGCCTTTCCACCGTAGTTTCTGCTTAATAGTTCTCTAGTGCTGCGGCATTAGATTACTTCATTTAGGAGTCAATAAGCAACGATTTTTCCCATACATAGCCTACAAGGCTGTGAATGTTTTGATTATTTTGATGTTGACTTGAGGAAATTATTTCATGTTTGCTGAACTTTTTATGTTTCTTTTGGACAAAATAATTATCTTTCTCCATGCATCCCATATTCTTGTCACAAGCTTATGTCTTGTATTATCAAAGTTTAAACTTTATAGGGTTAACTGTGGGTAGACCGCCTGATAGTTAGCTGTGGATGGACTCCCTGAGTGGATTTTATTTATTCATTTAACCTTAGAGAAAGATTCAATTGCTTTTTGACAAATAGACCTCCTGAGGGTAAAATAGTCAAAAGTTTTCGCACAGAGGGTATATCTGCAATAATAGAACTATAGGGGTCCTGTCTGCAATTGGGTGATAGTACACGGGGTCTATTGGCAATTAACCCAAGTTTATATTGGTTCTGAGCCCTGAGTTCTGACCTTTGACATAGGTTTTTATGGTTTCCCCTCTTGTTCCTTTTCCTTTCATTTCATCTTTTGCAGTTTCCTGTTGGTCGTATCCATCGTCTCCTGAAGTCCCGAATCGCTGCAAATGGTAGAGTCGGAGCTACCGCCGCAGTATACTCTGCGGCTATTCTTGAGTACTTGACTGCTGAAGTGTTGGAGTTAGCTGGCAATGCGAGCAAAGATCTGAAGGTTAAGAGAATCACTCCAAGACATCTTCAGCTTGCAATTAGAGGCGATGAGGAGCTTGATACCCTTATCAAAGGGACAATCGCTGGAGGTGGTGTGATCCCTCACATTCACAAGTCCCTCATCAACAAATCCTCCAAAGATTGAGTTCCAGTTTTCAAAAGTTTATCTATTATTTTTCTCATTGTTGGTAACCATAACTTGAGATCTTTCGTATCTTCGTATCTGGATGATTGAGTATCTTTTTGGTGGCAATAAGCTGTGCCCACGTGGAGCTTCAGTTACTTTAGTTTCATTGGATTCTTTGAATTATTCTGCAGAAAGTGGAAGTATTTGTTATTATAGATGCTTTATTTCCAGACACCATTAGAAGATATGAACAGTCGTTTTTTATGACGCATCTCTTTTCTATTTTGCCTTGTGATGTAGTTTCATCCTGATGTGTAATTTGGTGAATATATTGAATTTCTTTGACTGCTAATTTGTTTTCTGGCTAATTACTTGACCTATTGAAGAGGATGGAAGGCTTTCTTTGTACTCTCCTTTTCCTTTTTTTTTTATTTTTTTTGAAAATCATAGATGAGCAATCTAATGGAGATGAGTAATGAAGTAGAAGATTGAAATGTTCAACTTGTAGTTTTCTGAATACATCTATTTTGACCAATGAACAAATGAAGAAAGCCTAGACGAGTTGCAGTTGTTAATCCGCTCCTACATATTTATTGCTAGAAAAAGTTTTTTCTTATGTCAAACCATGACATTTACAACGTATACTTTAATAATGTTTTGTGGGGTTTTGCTTAGCATGGAAGAGAGTTTTATTATATATGTATATTATAATACATAGAGAAAAGGCAGTGATGCGATCCATGTGGGCTAATGGCTTTTATTATGCTGGGGATTCTCTGCACGAAACAGAATATTGTTTGATGGCTGTTCATAAATTTTGTGTGTTAGGTCCACCACTAGCACATGATCCCAACATTACAGCACAAATGTCGCATGCATAGTGCATGTCCATGGAAAGGACAAGATACTCAAATTTAAATTAAATGAGAGAGAGAGAGAGAGAGATCACAGAAACGTGTTGGGGGAATTTTAGTCTCCCCGCCTACTAAGATCTGTACAAACTGAAAATCAACCCACAGTCAACAAAATATAAACAACCATAATCAAAAAGAAAGAACACCGAGATTTACGTTGTTCGGTAGACCAACTTCGACCTACATCCACAGGGCAACAATACGAGAAATCCACTATATATCAGGGAGAACTACAAGAGGAACCACTTAACTCTCATCTCTCAATCTCTCAACCTCACATACATAATCAACTCTTATATTCTCTCCAAAGCCATCTCGTTACAATCTTTTGAACGGACAAAGACTGTGAAACCCTCTCCTAATGACATAATCTTTTGCACAGACAAAGACTACGAAACACTCGCTTCTCGCATAATATTCTTGAATCAGGCTATGCCCTCTGGTAAACCTAGATTACAAAAATATTGGCTCTCTCACTTCTCCTCTTCTTGGTTTTTCCTCCAACAATAGAAAAAAATATATAGGAAAATCAAAACCCTATTTCTAACCTAACTTATTAATTAGAATAGGGTTCAAACTCCTAATCATGATAAGACCCAATCTCCTAATCATGATAGATCTCTAATTCTATCTAATTCTCATGAAGTTATACAAAGAATCAAAGACAAAATCCTAACAATCTCCACCTTAGATTTGATTCCCAAACTCCCTTGAAGATATATCATCACTGTCTTAAAACTTTGTCTCTCCCGCTAGAGTCTTCTATTTCTTTCGCACTTCAAATTGAAGCACCTACACTCCAAATCAGAATACATGCACTCCAATTGGATGCCCCTATGACCCTCACTTTCATCGGTCTCATTGTGGCGCCTCCACCTCTCTTGTGTGCACCAAGAAATCTTCGCCACCTCTGACATTAGAAGCAAATCAACCATGTTTCTCCTCCTGAATTGAACTTGACAGTAGTCTTCCCCAACTTGTTATCCTCATACTCCACTTGTATCGTTCGTCTCAAATTATATCGGTGCACCTTTCCTACTCCACACACGAGCTGGATATCTCTATCTCCTCCATCACTTAGCTTGGACCGAATATGAGCGCTCATCGTCTTTAAGTCTAATGCCACCATCTCCATCAGCATGAGTGTCACTCAGTCGTGCCTGCTTGCAAGCTCCATCTAATCTTGCATTGTCCTCCTTGCGTCTACACACTAACCAAATACTACTCCTGCGATGACTCTGAATAATTATATGCTGACAACTCTACTGGTAGAATCATATCTGATTCTCTACACCAGACTCATATGTCTCATACTCGTTTGCCCTATCTGTAGGGGTGTTATCAAAGCGGATACGGTTCAGATATGGCACTTACCATATCCATATCCACTTTTTATAAACGGATACGGATACAAATACAGATTATCTTCGGTAAGAAAAAACATTAACCATATCCGCACTCATCAGAAACAGATACAGTTCGGATATTTGAGAATATGATCGGATATGATCATGGATATAAACGGATATTCAATAAATGGATATGAATTGAATATGAATTAGTACACCTATGCATTAATTACAACCAAATGGGTAAATGTATGTGGTTGTAGGCTTCCCATGTCTGGGGTTAATGCACTGAACAGTTGTCTGTAGCTCGCAGGCAGCAGTTCTTCAAATTAAAGAATCATATATCATATCAATTCACAAGTTATGAGTTCATCATAAAGTCTGGAGCAACCCATTCCTATTATTCTTGAACAGAAAAATATATAACATTACGGAAAAATGTATAACTTTTTCGTGTACATACTCAGAAAAAAATTCTAAGAAAAAAACTACTAATATAATGAAAACAACCATATATCAGACCAATTTATAATCCACATTTGCCATTATTAAACACCAAGTCAAAGATCGAATTGTTAACAAGAACATGATAACCTTCAATTAGACCTTATGTAACAATAAAGCTGTAAGTTTTAGAGAAACCTGTACCTATTTTAAGACGATGACATCTAATGATGGCGGGAGACTTGGTGAGAGATCCGAAGATGAGGCCGGAGCGAACTAGCCGAGGGATCTGAATGCCAGGCGAACTGCCCGAAGACGCATGGCGGTCTTACGAAAGAGGCGCGGGCGCGCCGAAGACGAGCGCGCTAACTAGACGATGGCGGCGCAAACGACCAACGACACGTGAACGCGAAACCACGCCGGAACTAACACGATGCGGCTGGGACGAAAAAGCGAACTGGACAAGGTGGGTTGGGATGCGGCACAGCCCGTGGACGGACGCACGCCAGCAAAAATATGACCGAATTGCAACGACGTGCGAACGGCGCAGACTGGCTCGGGCGAAGACGACGAATGGGTTGTAGTCTTGTAGAAATTGAGTGGTGGCTGGATATCACATAGTGGAGACTAGGGTTTTTTGTTGGGTTTTGGGTTAGCGGTTACGGGTTTGCAACTTTGGATACGACCCGAATCCTTATGTTTATTACATTACGGATATCCGTATCCGCAACCCTCATATCTGTATCTGAATCTGTATCCTAAAAAACCGGATCAGGATCCATATCCGAAACCATATCCGCCCGATTTTAAAAATAGCTTACATATCCGCATCCGTTCGGATACAGATGGGCATCGGTTCGGATATATCTGAATCGTTTGGCACGCCTACCTATCTGCCATCAGATCTGTCTCATCATCACAATCATAACTTTTTGGCATTTTCTGACCAATCTGAGCAAAATATGAAAAATCAAACCCTCTCATCGTGTTCAGAGCATTCTAAAACTTCGGAATCAACTCCTGGATCACTGAAATCAACCTCTGATTTACCAATCCATCGATAAAACTATCTGGACCATCCGATGTGCATCCACAACACCAAACACCAAACAAAACTCCACATCGGATCAGCAGGCCGTAATTAGACAATCAGATCACGTGAACTGCTTCTCATAATTCTTTCATGTTGACCCCACTAGCTAAATTTCCTTTTCTTCCCACACGTGTGAATCTCCTCACGTGTTGCTATATTTTTTACTCTTGCACGCAAACGAACAAACCAAAAACCATCTATGTTACCGCTCTTGCCATCGCCCACTCTTGTCGCTACTCGGCCTTCCTTTTTTTTCTTCATCTTGATTCTTGAACGCCGCTGATCCTCACTTTTGTACGGCGTCTATCTTGCGAACTCGCTCCCGGATCCATCATCATGGCTCTGATACCACTTGTTGGACAATTTTAGTCTCCCCGCCTACTACGATCTGCGTAACTTGAAAATCAACCCAAAATCAACAAGATATAAAACAACCATAATCAAGAAGAAAGAACACCGAGATTTATATGGTTCGGTTGACCAACTTCGACCTACATCCATGGGGAAACAATACGAGAAATCCACTATGTATTAGGGAGAACTACAAGAGGAACCACTCAACTCTCGTCTCTTAATCTCTTAACCTCACATACATAATCAACTCTCATATTCTCTCCAAAGCCCTCTAATTACAATCTTTTGAACGGACAAAGATTGTGAAACCCTCTCCTAATAATATAATCTTTTGCACAGACAAAGACTACGAAACCCTCGCCTCTCGCACAATATTCTTTAATCAGGCTACGCCCTCTGCTAAACCTAGATTACAAGAATATTGGCTCTCTCACTTCTCCTCTTCTTGGTTTTTCCTCAAACAATAGAAGAATATATATAGAGAAATCAAAACCATATCTCTAGCCTAGCTTCATCATTAGAATAGGATTCAAACTCCTAACATGATAAGACTCAATCTCCTAATCATGATAGATCTTTAATTTTATCTAATTCTCATGAAGTTATACAAAGAATCAAATACAAAATCCTAACAGAACAAATCAGTTCTCTCAGTGGTCATGAAATGAAGTAAAATTTTCTTATTTGTACGAGACAAAGTCTGCCTAAATGGATAGTTAAACATGTATTCTAGCAGTGTTCTCTACCTTTACGAGATAAATTAAAATTAAATCACAAATGAATCACTAGCTAACAGTATCATATATGAAGAGTAAACATTATAAATATTATGCGTGTTCAGATTAGGGGTGCATTCAGTTCGGATATGGCTCGGATATTATACTTATCATGTCCATATCCGCTTACTCATCTCGAATACAGATAGGAATACGAATATACCTTGGTAAAAAAATTTATATTCATATCCACTAAAATCTGATACCGTTACGGATATACATGCGGATATATAAGCGGATATGCATGTGGATATAAAACGGATATGAGAAAACTAGACAGTATTAGAAAAATATAGTTCACGTGATACAAAAGCTAAGATTACTCTTCCTGATCATCAAAATTAGCCACAAACCCATAATCTAAGAATTAAAACTATTGAAAGATATTTCGGATACGGATCCGGATATTTCACTACAAAACCATATTCATAACCGTATCCTATCGGTTATAGATTTGAGTAACCACATATCCGTATCCTGACAGAGACTTTGATACGGATATTTCCTCGAATAGGAATACAGTTTAGCATCGCTAGTTCAGATCCACCATTAGCACGTGGTCCTAACATTTAATTTGCGCAAATTTGCATTACATTTTGCATGATAAGTTTCCGTGCATGTACAAGACAATGCATCTACTTAAATTTTAATTGGAAAAAAAAAAAGTATAGACTTGGATGATAAAAATGAGACCTCAAAAAGAGTCCGATCCTCTCAATTATCTTGTAAGATTTCTTATATGCACAAGGTACTCAATCTAATCCAGATGGATAGTTAAACAAGTACTACAAGCATACACCCTCTCATCTTAGAACCAATCACAAAGGACCCCGCAAGTTAACATCATCGTATAAGAACGCAGCTTCTCAAAAATATCAAACAATAACACGAGGAAAGGAACCGTATATAAGAAAATGTGTAGATAGGCTAGAAGAATAGAATCCAATAGAAGCTAAAATCTTGCTGAAGGGAGCAATTTCTTCATAACATCACAATGCAAAGAGCCCAACACTAATTAGCATAAAGCCCATACTACAAATCAATAACACAACTAAAGGAGACATACTCTCTAAAACCAATAAACATAATCCCATAAAAGAATCACCTCCCTCTGACCTCTCAATCACACGCTCATATAGCAGAGAACCTTGGAACTGAAACAGGGAACCTGTTGATCTCCTCCATCCAAGGACTCTTCTCCTTTGAAGGATTCACAGTCCTCAACGCTTTCCAGACTGCGCTGTTACACTTGAATCCAGACCCGAACGCAATCTGCCACACTCTATCTCCCCTCTTCATCCTTCCCTTTGCCTCTGTATAAGCCAATTCATACCAAAGAGAACTGCTAGAAGTATTTCCAAACCGATACAAAGTCATCCTTGAAGGCTCCATATGCCACTCAGAAAGCTGCAAGTTCTTCTCCAATTCATCCAAGACCGCCCTTCCTCCCGCGTGAATGCAGAAGTGCTCAAAAGCCAGCTTAAAATCGGGTATATATGGCTTTATCTTCATCTTCAACACTTTTCGTCCTACTAGAGTAGCAAAGAAAAGCAACTGTTCAGACATTGGCAACACAAGAGGGCCTAAAGTAGTGATATTCGTCTTCAATGCATCTCCTGCAACTCCCATGAGATCTTTCGACAGAGAAACGCCGATTTTTCCCTTTTCATCCTCTTCTTGAGTCACACAGCTAAAACATTTGTCATCAGATCCTTTGTGGGTTCGAACGGTGTGAACCAACTGATACTTAGATCGCCAGCGATCACTCCTCTTGTTCGACAACAAGATCGCAGCTCCCCCCATTCTAAACAAACAGTTCGACACAAGCTTCGATCTATCATTCCCAAAATACCAATTCAGCGTAATATTCTCCATACTAACAACCAGCGCGTAAGAATTCGGATAAACCTGAAGCAGATTCTTCGCAAGGTCAATCGAAATCAGACCAGCGCTGCAACCCATCCCACCAAGATTATAGCTCACAATATTCCCCCTCAGCTTATAATGGTTCACAATCATAGCAGAAAGCGACGGCGTCGGATTGAACAAGCTACAATTGACCACCAATATCCCAATATCCTTAGCCCTGACCCCCGTCTTGGCGAAAAGCTCATCACAGGCACCAAACATGACAACCTCCGCCTCTTTCCTCGCGCTCGCCATCGAAGGATTCGGGGGCACATTGGTGACCGCCTCGGGGAGGTAAGTTTCCTCGCCAAGGCCCGATCTTTCTAGAATCTTCCTTTGGAAGTCGAGGTTCTCGGGGGTGAAGGATCCAATCAGGGCTGATCTCTCCATGAACATTGATCGAGGGCATTTGCGGTTGAGTTCGGGCTTATAACACGAGAAATTGAGTAAATAAACGGGGCGAGGGCGAGTGAGGAAATAGACGCTGGAGAGCACAACGAGGAGCGCAGAGCAAACGACTGCAGATATGAGATTGAAGCGGAGGAGGTGGTAGATATCGAGGAAGTCACGGCGAGAGAGCGAGGAGAGGTTGGCCGCCCCGCCATGGCGGCGGCCAGGGGGATCAAGAAGAGGTACATTGCGTGGGTGATCACGTAGTGATACCCAAGCTTTACGTATTTGAGCTTTACTGATTGCTTGAAATCTGGGAGCTTGGATGAGGATGATGATGATAAGTTTTGTGATGCCGTGGTTGGTTTTGGATCCGCCATTGTTGGAGAACTCTGAAAAATATTGGATCAAAAATCGCATGAACGTCAAAAACCTGATCTTTTTTTTATAAAAATCGGATTTTTACACAGAAATTGAAGGAAAGGAGGGATTTTGATTGAGACCCAGATCGAGAAACTGACCTTGAAGCTTGATTCCGGCCTTGGATCGGCGAAGAAACGCTTGTCGAATCTCTACAAGATTTTTTCTAAAAATCTAATTTATTATTATTATTTTTTTATTTTTATCTCTTGTTCAAAAAAGGAGGCGAAACTTGAGGGGGGGGCTCGACGCAGGAGCCAGGAGGGGGGACCTTTTATTTTTGATGGAAGATGGTAGGGTACGCAACGAGACCGCGGGGTTGGGAGAAATTTGCAAATTTAGAAAAGAGAAGGATTGTTTTGGGAAAAGGAAAGGAGAGAGTTGGTGGTGGTGATTAGATGGCGGATTAGTCAAAGCTTTTGAGGTCAACCGTGGAAACCTATGGGGGGAACACTGCTGTATATTTAGAGTCTTCTTAATACAATATTATAATTTTAGACTTGCAGAGTTTTTCTTGGATTCTGATTACCAACCTCTAATCCGTATTGGATCCTTTGGACTTTTTCATGGACGTTGTTTGAAAAGGATTAAAACGCTCCTGGCAATTTTTTCAATTAAACTTTAATCGTTATAGTTTGGAGAATTTTTTTGAAAAAGAATTCTTTTTCAAAAATTGCTAACAAAATCAACTGTTTTGTAAAATTATTTAGTAAAATCGAGATCTTTTTAAAAAAGGTCTACTTTGTAAAAATCCAGTTTTAAAATATACATGACTACTAGCCTGTATATTTAGTTAGTAGTCCTGTATATTTAGTTATCATTAATTAAATTTTAAGGTACTGTTTGGCAAAGGGTTAAATAAAAAATTAAGAGGTTTAATTTGTCCTTTATCTTTCCAAACATGTTAACTTGGTCAAAGGGTTAAGAAAGGGATTAACAGAAATTAATGATGTTAACCTGTCAGTTGGACGACTTTACTACTCCGCGTGAGAACGCAGAGTAAGAGTCAACAAAATAAAAGCAAATCTTCCTCTTTTATTAACAAAGCTTCTTTTTTATGACTATTTGATTGAAATTCATGTATGGTCCTCTGAGGAATTTGTCAGTGAAGTGGAACCCGGATGAAAAAAAAATTGGAGAACTTGATGGGATTTATACGAAAGTTCATGTATTTGCTGATGATAAGCCTAAGATCCAATAACATAGTAAATGATGTGGTCTTTTCCACTAGGATGTAGTTTATATGTTTTTGACTATGTTGAAAGGTTTAATTTGCTCTGGAGTTCTCAAGACCGGATTTTGAGTTCATGGATTTTATATTTGATATAGTCTTTGTTAGGAAATTAGGTTGTTGTTTAGACCGAATTTAACACAATAATCAGATTTGAACAGTTAATAAAATCCAGACAATGACAGATTAAGGGCCCGTTTGGATAATGGAAGTATTGAAAGTAAGAAGTAGATTACGGAAGTAACTTCCAAAACTATGAAGTAGGAAGTAACGGAAATAACATTTTTTTTGTTTGTTTCATATATTTTTAGAAGTAATGGAAGTAGAACTTCTTCCTCTTCATTTATTTTTTTTGTTTGGATAATATTTGGAAATATTACTTGGAAGTAATTAATACTGTTGCTTCCATTTTATTCTTATTTGGATTGTCATTGAAATGGAAATAGAACTGTTGTTGCAATCAATTGAAGAGACCAATATTCATATAGTTGATTTGCTTGATATATAATAAAGGTAATCTTACCATTTTTTGATCAAGAGGTATGACACGAAACACTGATGATAACAAGGGAGCATCCGCAGCAAACAGGAAAGAAACATAATAAACTATGGAATTGGTCAAGTACGAGGGTTTCAGTTTCTTATGCTTGCTATTTCGTGCAATAACAAGAAAATGAGTGAAAGTAAATCATCAGATAAATAACGTAGTACGAGGATAATGAGACGTGCAGCATAATTGCAACAAGCACATTAAATATCTATTGAATTTATTAAAAAAAGAAAGCCATTTAATAAATGAAAGCCACCAGAACGACTATAACTTCAAAGAGAACACAAAGTAATTTCTCGGAAAGTTAATCATCCCCAAAGGATTTTTTACAGTGAGCAATGACTGACTATAAGATCAACAACAAATCATCACAGTATACTGAAATCACGCTTGGTGTAGCCCAATAACTAATTATGTATTATTACTGATCAAAAGAGCAACATATCTATAGCCTTCACAAATTTGCCTCCACATCCAATGCTTATCCAATTTGCCTAAAGCATTTATTTGACTTTGAATCCATGCTACAGCAATGACTTTGATAAACCAACAATTAGGCACCAAAAAGAAAAAAGAAAAAAAAAACATCCACAAAAAATATATTGAGCTGACAAAAAGAAAGTGCTATTAAAAATTAACTAAAATAAATAAGAATCGTAGTCTTATTGTAAGCTCAATTGATATCAAAGTCCAACACGCATAATTGACAATAAACCAGTATCATTAAGTTTAAAATAAAATAATAAAGTGCAAATTTTAGGAAGCTTATTCATACTAGAAAAATAGCTTAAACTGAGAACCATTTATTAAGGGGTGCTATCCATGTTTCTGAAACTAGTAGTTCCTCTCTGAGCGTTGTCCAAAGTTGGTCACCTACCTATCCTCTCCAACACGTTAAGAATCCTCTTTCTCTGTATTGGTTCGGGCAATACCATAAAAGCCTTCGCTTCAACTTCATTCTTGTAATATTCATCGAAAACCAGCTCAAGATTATCTATGGAAATATCTTGAAAACCAAAAACCT
Source organism: Asparagus officinalis (assembly GCF_001876935.1). Classification (NCBI taxonomy): domain Eukaryota; kingdom Viridiplantae; phylum Streptophyta; class Magnoliopsida; order Asparagales; family Asparagaceae; genus Asparagus; species Asparagus officinalis. Next base: position 95,970,795 of record NC_033794.1, read on the forward strand.
TATCAGCAAGAACCTCAACCCAAGTTCGCTCCTTCAAACCAGTAATGGCAATGGCTACCTTTCCCATTTCCTCCACAAGTTTCTCACCAATAATTATATGGGAGTCCTCCCTTTTCTTCTTCTTTACTGGACGAGACGATTTACCACTTACAGTTTCTGGCTTGACAGTAATGCTCGGAGGGTCCACTCCGTTGAATTGTGATACACGAACTCCATCAATACCAGGACTATCTACAAGATCATCTTCGTCGATATTGATAGTTGGAATCTCTTTATCAATGTCAGGGTCATAACTTGTCTCTCTGAATTCTCCAGTAGCATGATCCTCCCCACAAATAATGCGAAGCTCTTCATATCTTGGAATTGGACAATTCAAATAAGGCTTGTATTTTGGATGTCTCTGTTTATAAGAAAATTAGAGATTTTTAATGTAATATATCAAAAAGAAAATTTTGAATTAACTTGGTGGACAAGATTAAGAAATTAATATACCTCGATAAGCTCAGCATATGTCGTGGTATCAAGTGTAATCATCTTACTCTCTTCATCTCATCCGGCTCCACTAAGTTTTTTTGCTTCACAAATAAGTTTCCACTTATCTTTGAGGGTTCGTAAGTGGTTCTCAACATTGTATGTAGTATAATTTTCTCCAAAGATAGAATTCACATGCTCAACGGCCTTTTTGAAAGCAGGGGCTTTAAATGTCTTATACACTTTATAACCATTATTAGCGAGTTCCACCAAGCAAGAAATTAATGCCTCAATATGTGGAGGTTTCCATTTTTTGTTACTAGTTCCTTTTTTCCCTCCTGTCAGAGTGTCTTTGTTCCCGGTTGACTTTCGTTTCTTCCCTTCATTCGTATGTTTTCCATCTTTTGAAGGAGAATTAACCTCAAGACTTGAAATTGAATTTTGTGAAGCATTATTCTGGGAGCTTTGTGATCGTATGATTTGTTGGCTCAAATTTATGGGTGGGAACCCAATAGGAGTTCCACCAATATTGGCATTCATGAATTGTTGATTAGGTGAATCTCCAAGACGACCAAAAACATAGGGGTTTCCAAGAGCGTGTACCCCTTGAGAACGAGAGTAATGTTGCGATTGTTGATCTAGTGTTGAAGTGACTTGAAAGTATCCAGTACTGTTACCCTCATATGCACACTTTTCTATATTCTCCATCGTCCTGTGATATTGTAAATATTCATAGAGACAACATTAATAAAGTTTACATTATGACAATTAAAAAGCAAAACTTTAAAAATAGACGTACATATATTGAAGCTCATCATAAAAAAGAATGTCAATAAAGAAATGTCAAAGATACACAAAATTTGGTTCCAGTAAGCTTGATAATAGGAAAAACATAAAAAAAAACTTGTTCACTTAATGATCTAGCATATATTGGTGGTATCAATTAAAACAATACAAAACACAAATACTAATCACCTAATCCAATTTCCACCTCATTACCTTCCTTATATCGAGCGCAATATTCTATCCACATAGACTTTGCTATTTCATCTCTTTTCTTTAACCAAGTAGCTTGTGCTTCTTTTGGTTCCCTTTTGCTTAAATTGAGCATGCTAACCTCAGGTTCTTCACTAACAAATTCACTCTCGCTTTCATCAAAAACTACATCTTCTGTTATGTAACGATCATCTGGATCAACTATCATTATATAATTATGTAGAATGCAACATGCAATAACAATCTTGACCTGTGTTTGAAATGGAAAATCAGGCCTACATGTTAGAATTTTAAAACGATTTTTCAAAATTCCAAATGCGCTCTCTATCTTTGATCGAAGTGATGAGTGACGAAGATTAAAAAGCTCTCGATGGTTCAATGGTTCTCTACCGTCTTGCTCTTTAAGATGGTAGCGCATGCCACGATAAGGTGCAATAAAACCAGGCATTGTCGTATATCCAGCATCGCAGAGATAATATTTATCTACAATATTAACATGAAACCAAATTATTAAATACTTCTTTTTAAACTAATTAAATTAATTTTGAATTTAGTTTATATTTTAGTACCTTTTATCAAACGCAATCCCTTTGGAGGAGGCATAGACAATGCATCCCTCAAAACTGTAAAGTCATTAGCGGACCCTTCCCATCCAGCCATGACATAACAAAATAGCTTATTAGGTGTAACAACTCCAAGCACATTTTGTGTGGGACCATCTTTACGACCATGAAATCGAGCAACTATATTATCAGGGACAGACGCAGCAATGTGTGTTCCATCAATCATACCAATACAGTTCTGACCATTTAAACAAATGAAACATATAAATCCACCATTTTATATTACATATTACCTTAAGAAGTATATATATAAATGATTGAAACATAATCCACTTTACCTCAAACCAAGGGTACCAAGTTGATCTACAACGATACCAAGTTGATCTACAACGAATCTCATCGGATACCTCACCACTCGCTTGCTTCATTAGTAATGGTCTTAGTTTTAATATTGCCACGAGGACTGCATTGAAGTACCTACTAATAGTTTCGCCTGAACGTACGAAGTTTATACCAACAACCCTATTTTTTGCATTATGCCCTACTATGTGTAAAAACATAGCAACTTGCTCCTCGATGGAAACATATATGGTATCTTTAAGAAGTCTAGACTTTCGTAACATGCGAACAAGGTTAAAAAATGGACCTCTATCCATTCTTAAGTAGTCATATGCAAATGTTCTGCCGCCATAGAATAATCGGTAGATATAAGCATTTCTCAATGAATCTCTCAACTCGGTTGGTTCCCTAGAAGTTACTTCTCTTTTATTCTCAAACAACATAAAGTAAGCACACACTATACATGACACATATGCAGCAAAGCAACTTAGTGTAGCATCTCTATCTTTTGAAGGTTCCATATTCTACATAAAACAAATAAAACAATGTTATAAAATCAAAAAAGTCAGCGCATATGGTTATTATAAAAATTCGCCAATTTATTTCTCACATCGACAAAAATAAATATGATTCTCACATCCTAGTTACACTGGCATAGAACTCTTTGTAGTCAAGTTAAAGCCTATTGAGAAGGTCCCGATTTGCTTTTGGAAGCAAGAGAAGACTTTGCCTACCTTAATAATTTGATTCTTCTTACTATTTGCTTTATAATAGTATGACTATATTAAGCCACTGTTGTCTTTAACTGGTGGAATGCTTTTAAAAGGATGCAAATGAGAAAATGGATGCCTGTTACAATGTCGGTATGTTGGAGTTTTTTATGTGAAAGCAATCGTAGCATTTGCTTTCCGAACCTGATGAAGGCGAGCTCAGCAAGCACGATATGGCTTGTAGAGAATTGGGATTCTTCCAGGTATATGAGACGTGTGGTATAGTCCTCAGTACATGCGAGGCTTTGACCACTTGTTACTTCTAATCTCTCTAATCCTAAATGAAGTTATCTCCTTGCTATATGTTTCTGTATTATATAAGTGTACGTTCCACACATGTAACTATAAGAGAATAGAGGATATCTCGGTAACACCTCAAATTTCAAATGATCTGTCTGAAACTTGCATGACATCCAAATGGCAGATACAAATAACAGAAAGATAACTATGTTTTTGAAAGTGATAATAAAAAGGAGGTAATATGTGTCCTATAGTACATGGGACAGATATGTGATTAGTCCTAGCGTTTATGCTTCCAAATTCGACCTTGCTCTTCCATAAATCAAATAGTACGCTGACAACATGAAGATTTACACAAGACAAAACCCATTGCTAAAAGCTATCAATAAGTCTTGATAATGTCAATTCAACATTGTAGCTAATCAATCATGGAATATCACCAGAGGTGCTTCAAAAACTGAAGATTGTTGTATCCAAATTTTTTGAACTTCCATTTGAGCAGAAGAAGAAATATTCGATGGCAACCTATTCGATGACATTCAAGGGTACGGGCAACTATATGTAGTTTCTGAACAACAAAAGCTAGGTTAGGCAGATGTATTTGCTCTGCTAATATATCCTATGAAGTTCTGAAATATGAGTTACTGGCACTCGGAACTGAATTCATTTGTGTAAGTCCTTTTCTCTCTTAAGTCAAGACAAAAACCAGACAACATTGTCATTGCAAAAAAAATCTCCGAGTACACGAGTTGGCTGATTACACCAAGCTAGTATTCGGATGATGGTCTTATTCGGATGATGCAAGGAGTTAACACTGGTCCTATTTACATTGGAAATCATTGTAATTTTGAATCACTTGATAGTACATTTTTTGAAGAGCCGGCATCAATCCAATTACAAGCCCAAGTCAAGATTTAGTCCTTTCACCAAAAAAAAATAAATGAAAATCAACAAACTACGTAAAATTAAACCCAAAACTTGTTTTTGTGAGGAATAAATGAGGGGGGGGGATTAAGGAGAATAGTATCACATAAAATTGCTTGTGGAAACTAAAGAAAAACAGCAAACGAATAAATACATCCACCAATATTTCTTCTTTTTGTGCAAAAGATGTAATTTAATTACAATAAAAGATCAAAATTTAACCTTTACATACCTTTGTGGTGAAGCCAAGAGGAAGAAGATGAAGAAGGAATGGCGTTTTTTGCTGGGAAGTCGGCGGGAACTAGAATTACTGCCACCTTGAAGAAACCCTTTCACGCGGGGACTAATCAGTTGTGAGGATACAAGTAATTTGGGGAAGAATCGGTTGAGGAAACCTTTCATAACTATACTTTTTGAGGAGAGAGATAATCAGCTGTGTGAGGATAGGAGAGGAGTTGTTTGGGAATCATTTTTTCTGTGGACCCCACACTAAAAATCACTTCCGCCGTATTTCACAGCATTAGAGGCCGGAAAAATTTTAAGGAAATAGAGATGCCAACTAGATGACACATCAGCTTTTAAGGAAGTAGCGGAAGTAGCTTTTACGGAGAAACAAACAATATTTTTTATATGGAAGTAGCAAAAATAGCCTCTATTTCCTCTACTTCTGCTACTTCAGAGTTACTTCAGTGCAAACAAACAGGCCCTAAGAAATGAAATTGATTCAAATAAAATAAGTTAAGTTTAGTAATACGGCCTGATGATCGAAGCGTGCAAATCAATGTCCCAATAATCTAATTGTCCTCTCTCGTACGGGGCTACGCGGCAATAAATCTCGAAGATACGACGACCCTCAATCAGGTCACCTCCTTCTCGTCGGCACGAACTTCAAGAAGGCTTTGCGAACTCTTCAAGACTTTCAGGGAACCAGCAAAAGTGTAATAACAGAAATATATTTTCGAAAAGAGAATAAGAAGAGAATAGATTTGTTGTTAATCTATATTTTAGCCCTCACAGCTACAGGTCCTTATATAGGATGAAAATTGTTGTTAAGATCCACAATTATCGCCCGTTTAGATCCACGATTAGTACCGTTTAGATCCACAATTATCGTCTGTTTAGATCCGAAAATCTCGCACCCGTTTAGATCCACCAATCTCACCCATTAATGCTTAGCCCGACTCCGAACCCTCGAGGTGTCGACTCATATCGCCTTTCGTGTCGACCAGAGGGTGTCGACTCGTCTTGTTGTCTTGTTCGTTCATTCGTGTCGACTAACACCGTTTTTCATGTCGACCAGAGGGTGTCGACTCGTCATGTCGTCTCGTTAGTTCGTTTTGACTAATATCGTCTTTCGAGTAGCAAAAAACAAAGATTTAAAATGTAGCAGGTTAAGGGATCCTCAATCCGGAGCTGCATTCGTGTCCGCAAGTCGTGGGTGCGCGCCTCCCGACCCGACCCCAGCCCGGTGCGGTTCGGCGCGTGCGTGTGTGGTGTGGAGCATAACTTATATTTCCTTCCAAGCATAGGAGAGAAAGGGAAGGCTTATAAACAATCTATCTTCTCATCTCCTTTCCAATGTGGGACTAAATTTTTCCACTACAAAGTCATATTTTAAGTTACAACTCCAACAATCCCTCACATAACTTAAAACTTAAAATAATTCAGAAATAAGAGTAAAAGAAGAACTTTGAAAATAAGATTGTTGTTCCCTTATACTATGTAATAGGTGGAGGTACCTTTCGGTTTGAACCTTCACTTAGTAACAGTTTTATAGATCCGTGAGAGCTTGGTGGACTATGCCTTGAACCAGTCCCATTTATTGGATTTCTACATAAAACACACATAGTACAGTTTTGAAGAATTCTAAGCGGGTTGCGCTATTTCGGCCTTGCGCAGGTATCTTTCATGTGTGTTACTTGGGAGCAGCCCTGATCTCATAGTTGCGGCCTCACAACTACACACATATAGGTGAATCCTAATAAGGATGCAAGCAAGTAAGCATCCTGCCCATGGATCTTGGATTCAGTAAGAGCTAAACTTATCCTTTCACTTGCTTTTTATGAGCATTGATCATCCTACGGATGGGAGCAAATAAATTAAGTGTTCCTCATAATTAATCACTCGTCCAGTTTGTTTCTACCCATTGAACCTCTGCGAGGTTAGGTTACCACTGCTGTGATTTTTCTTATGGGCTTAACCCAATCCCCCTCGATGATTCTAAGATCACTTCCCTAGATAAGCCTTTAGTCAAATGATCTGTAAGATTTTTCTTTGATCTTATAAAGTCTAAAGCTATTACATGATTTTTCATTTTATATCTCAAGGATTTATGCCGCACTTTTAAGTGTCGATTCATTTTGACATTTGCATTCTCTTGGTGACATTTGTTAATCGCTGACCTGTAATCACAATGAATAGAAATAGCTAGTAATGGTTTTTGCATTAATGGAATTTCAGTTAGTAAATCTTTCAACCATTCAGCTTCTATACTAGTAGCATCAAGAGCTATCATTTCTGATTCCATTGCACTTCTAGCCACTACAGTTTTTTTAGTAGATTTTCATGAAATGTCTCCTCCTCCTAAAAGGAACACAAATCCAGTGGTAGATTTTACATATACTGAGTCACTAATCCAATTTGTATATGAGTATCCTTCTAATACAGATGGATAACATTTATAATGTAAACTATTGTTCATAGTTCCTTTTAGATATCTCAAAATTCTTTCTAGAGCATTCCAATGACTCTTATCAGGATTTGATGTTATATCTACTAAGTCTATTTACTGCATAAGCAATATCAGGTCTGGTGTAGTTTTTTAGAAATCATAATGATCCAATTATTTATGCATATTCTCTTTGTAATTAAGGATAACCTGTATTTTCTTTAGATGTACATTAGAATCATATGGAGTAGAAACAGGTTGACAGTTTGGATCATAAAAATTCTTGAGGATTTTCTCTATGTAGTGTGATTGTCATAGCACATATCTATCCTCATTCTTCAAGATTTTAGTGTTAAAAATTAGTCGGCTTGACCTAAATCTTTCATGTCGAATTTTTGTGATAAGAAGTGTTTGATTTTATTTATGGTTTGTATGTCAGGACCAAAAATAAGAATTCATCAACATATAAGCATAAAATCATAATTTTGTTGTTATTGTCTATTTTATGATATACACACTCATCTGGTTGTTATTGTCTATTTTATGATATACACACTCATCTGTTTGATTAATTTCAAATCCATAAGATAGTATGATCTCATCTTTATGATATACACACTCATCTGTTTGATTAATTTCAAATCCATAAGATAGTATGATCTCATCAAATTTTATGTGACATTGTTTTGGAGCTTGTTTGAGGCCATAGAGTAATCTAATAAGCTTGCATACCTTCTTCTCTTGTCCAGAAGCAACAAATCCCTCGGGTTGATCCATATAAATTTCTTCATCTAAATTTCTATTTAAGAATACAGTTTTAACATCCATTTGATGTATTATTAATTTATGAATGGATGCTAGAGCCATAAGGACTCTAATGATAGTAATCCTAGCTACTAGAGAATAGACATCAAAATAATCATTACCAGATTTTTAGGTATATCATTTAGCTACTAATATGGCTTTATATTTATCTATTGTTACATCAGGTCTAAGTTTCTTTTTGAATACCCATTTACATCTTATAGTTTTGCATCCTGGAGGAAGATCAATGAGTTCCCAAGTATGGTTTTGAACTATAGATTGAATCTCATTATTTATAATTTCCTTCCAAAATGGAGCATCTACTGATTTCATTACGTCCTCAAATGTAATTGGAGAATCTTCTACAATTAATGCATAAAAGTCTTCATGAACCTTTTCTATTCTAGTTCTCTTACTTCTCCTAGGTTCCTCTGGACTTTCTAGTGGTCTAATTTGTCTAGAACTGGTTTCACCTTGGCTAGAACTAGGATATGAATTGCTAGAGTTAGGGGCTGTGTTGTTTACTCTTGTTTTATAAGGAAAAATATTTTCAAAGTAATTTGCATCCCTAGCTTCAATAATGGTGTTATTGCTTATCTCATTAATATCGGAGTTGATTATTAAAAATCTATTTGCATTACTATCAGAAGCATAACCAATAAAGATTCCATCCACAGTTTTAGGGCCAATCTTCTTTCTCTTATATTTAGGTATCTTAACTTTTGTTAAGCACCCTCACACTTTCAGATGATCTAAATTAGGGTTTCTATTCTTCTAAATTATGTAAGGGGTTTTATCAGAATTCTTGAATGGAATTCTATTTAATATATGACAAGCAGTCATGAGAGCTTCTCCCCACAAATTCTCTGGCACACCAGAATTAATTAACATTGAGTTTACCATATCCATTAGTGTTCTATTCTTTCTTTCAGCTACTCCATTAGACTGAGGTGTATATGGAGTAGTTATTTCATGAATGATTCTATTTTCTTCACAGAATTATTTTAGTTCATTAAAAGTGTACTCACAACATCTATCTGATATCCAACTGATTTTCAACTTCTACTTTATATATTTTGAATTTGTTTATAACTTCATCTTTGGTCTTAATTAAGTAGAGATAACAATTAATATTTGGAACAAACATCTATAAAAGTTACAAAGTACTTATTACCTCCTCTAGATGTTCTGCCAGAATCACAGACATCACTATGGATGAGTTCTAATATCTCAGAATCTCTATCAATAGTTTTAAAGGGTTTCTTAGGAAGTTTAGCTTTGGAATTATATTAAGATGCATCAATCTTTTAATTGAATTATAATTAACATGTCCTAATCTTTGATGCCAAGTGATAGAAGGTTCGATATTCAAAGCCATTGGAGATGCAAAAGTAGAATTCTTAACATTCAATTTAAAAATACCATCACATAGAAATCATTTTCCAATAAAGTTCAATCTCTTAGTTATTACAACTTTATTTGATTCAAAAATAAGCTTATAGCCTTGTTGCACTAACAAAGATCCGCTAATCAAGTTTCTCCTAATGCCCGGTACATGATGGACATCCTGCAGGATCAAAGTCTTATCCAAAGACAGTTTTAGGTTGATCCGACCTATTCCAGATACAGGAGCCACATTATTATTTCTCATTATCACAGTTCCTCTACTTAAGACCTGATAAGTGAAAAATAGAGATTGATTAGAGCAAACGTGAATATTAGCTCCAGTGTTAATCCACTAATCATTTGCTTAAAATGTCATGTTTACTTCAGGGGTGAAGAGAACAGACCTGAAAGTAGTCTCAGCTAAACTAGAAGTCACCATGTTTACTTGTGACTTATTAGGTGGAGGTCCTTCCTTTCTAGTCTTGGGTGGTTTTGTCTTCTTGTAAAAGCAGTCCTTAGCAAGATGGTTGGTTCGTCCACAAACAAAACAGGCTCGACGTTTAGCTCCTTCCTTCTTTTGAAAGTAGACAAGGTTCTTACTTTGGTAAAAGGATTTCTTCTTAAATGTTTTATTTTGATTTTGGTAGAATGGACGTTTCTTGTGTTTGGGAAAGGGTTTGGATTCAACATTATTTACTTTGGGTTCTTTGGGTTCGGATTTTGTCATATTTTTCTCCCTGAGTCTATGTTGCTCTTCGATTCTAATGGCATTCAACACTTGTTCAAGGGTAAGATCTCCTTGGGTATAGTTAAGATTTTTGGCAAAATCTGACCAGGACTCAGGAAGTTTGTCTATAAGACAGACTATTTGAAATGTTTCATCTAAGATAGATCCATTCATTTTTAGTTGATGAACTATGTGTTCGAATTCATAAATTTGCTCATTCATTGGTTTAGAATCTACCATTTTAAATTTGTTAAAATCAGAGGTTTTAAATCTTTTAATTCCTGTATCATCTAAACCATACTTCTTCTCTAGTGTTTCTCACAAAAATTTAGCATTAGTGATAGAATAATATATGTTATATAACCTATCAGATAAGGCTCCTAAGATTCTGTGAAGCCAATGATATTCCATCTCTTGAGGTGTTCTCAGGATAGGAATGGAATCTGTGGAGGAAGATTGCCTAGTGATTGATCTAGATGAAGATGGGTTGTCGGGTTCAATTGCAGTTATTAGATTTAGAGTCGTTAACCAAAATCTCATTTGGTTTTGCCGATGACGGAAATTGTTCCCATCAAACTTCTCTGGTTTAGCTGACAGAATTTTACTTGTTGTCATAATCTGATGAAGCATGAATAATTTCGTTATTATAATACAACAAATATAATTTAAACATTCAAACAACAGAATCAAGTGTAGTATGTCGGTTTTATAAGATATAGACTGCATTAACATACGAAACAGAATACAAAACAGAATACTAAACATACTAAACATGATATTATTCTAAATAGCTCAATTAGATTCTTGGATTGTTAGGAAATTAGGTTGCTGTTTAGACCAAAGTTAACATAATAATTAGATTTGAACAGTTAATAAAATCCAGACAATGTCAGATTAAAATTATAGCACATAAATGAAATTAATTCAAAATAATATAAGTAAAGTTTAGTAATACAGCCTGATGATCGAAGCGTGCAAATCATTGTCCCAAGAATCTAATTGTCTCCTCTCGTACAGGGCTACGCGGCAATAGATCTCGGAGATACGACGACCCTCAGTCAGGCGACCTCCTTCTCGTCGGCACGAACTTCAAGAAGGCTTTGCGAACTCTTCAAGACTTTCAGGGAACCAGCGAAAGTGTAACAATAGAAAGATATTTTTGAAAAGAGAATAAGAAAAGAATAGATTTGTTGTTAATCTGTATTTTAGCCCTCATAGCTACAGGTCCTTATATAGGATGAAAATCGCTGTTAAGATCCATAATTATCACCCGTTTAGATCCACAATTAGTACCGTTTAGATCCACAATTATCGTCTGTTTAGATCCGAAAATCTTGCACCCGTTTAGATCCACCAATCTCACCCATTAATGCTTAGCCCGACTCCGAACCCTTGAGGTGTCGACTCATATCGCCTTTCGTGTCGACCAGAGGGTGTTGACTCGTCCTGTTGTCTTGTTCGTTCATTCGTGTCGACTAACACCTCCTTTCATGTCGACCAGAGGGTGTCGACTCGTCCTGTCGTCCCATTAGTTTCGACTAATATCGTCTTTCGAGTAGCATAAAACAAAGATTCAAAATGTAGCAGGTTAAGGGCCCCTCAATCCAGAGCTACATTCGTGTCCGCATGTCATATCTTCTTTCGTGTCGACTAGAGGTGTCGACTCATCCTGTTGTCTTGTTCATTCATTCTTGTCAACTAACACCACCTTTTGTATCAACCAGAGGGTGTCGACTCGTCTTGTGGCCTCGTTAGTTTCGACTAATATCGTCTTTCAAGTAGTAAAAAACAAAGATTCAAAATGTAGCAGGTTAATGGCCTCTCAATCCGGAGCTGCATTCGTGTCCGCAGGTCATTGGCGCGCACCTCCCGACCCGGCCCGGTTCGGTTCGACGCGTGCGTGTGTGGTGTGGAGCATAACCCATATTTCCTTCTAAGTATAGGAAAGAAAGGGAATGCTTATAAACAACCTATATTTCCATCTCCTTTCCAATGCGAGACTAAATTTTCCCACTACAAAGTCATGTTTTAAGTTACAACTCCAACAGTCTTTGCTATATGTTTGATTGTATATTTTGAATTAGTCTTAATTTTTATAAATTTACTTATTAAAAGTTGGAATTGCATAACAAATCGTTAGCTTTGTTAGTTTTTGAAACATATTGTAGGTCCTTGTTGAATTTAATTGCAGAGAATTGTTTGCATGATGGAATATGTTTCTTGAAGTAGTGGTGTGAACGAGAGTACTGTTCTATATGTTTTTGTTAAAATAGTGTGCATATACTTCGAGTTTAGTAAACATCAGTAAAAGCTTTGGTAGGAGAAATTTCAAACACAGTAGTAAGGCTTTGATAGTATTAGAATACAAGATACTAATTTCCTCAAATTAGAAATTAAATAAAATAAAAAAACAAACATTCAAATTAATAGTAACGCTATGCTAAAATTAGAAAACAAGATATTAATCTTCCCAAACTGAAAATTAAAGATAAATTAAAAACTTTGGGAAAAGCTAAGAAAATTAGTTTTTTTATTTTTATTTTTTCCTAGAATAGTCATCAACTGGTTTGAGGAAGGGTTGGATTGTTAGAGTTGCAGTATATGAATTGGAATTTTAAGGATGGGCAAGTTTTGAAATTTTCTAACAACGCTTTAGCAATTTAATTAAATCTTAAAGGTTATTTTGAGGATTGGGAGAGCTCAAAGTTACAGTTTTAACATTTGGTAGAACCAAAAAAAAAAAGAAAATCTAAAACTTTTCTCGTTATACAATTGATTTGACTTTGTTTTTGTTGTAATATTTATTTAGTGATCTCATATAACCAAGGCTAACATGAGAAGTACAAGAAATTTAGGTCCTAGATTTTTGAATGCTCCGACAACAATTGCAGCATAGGCTCAAGTTGAAGATCAGCAATCAAGACCTCGAACTAGGAATTGGAGTTCAGATGAAGATCTAGCTTTACTCAGAATCTTAAAGGAATTGAACCTGAAGCCAAAGAACAATGGAGGTCATTTTACAACTGAGCAATCGTAAAAGATTGCTAATGAGTATAAGGAAAGAACTGGACAATATGATCGAGACAAACCACAAGTGCAGAGTAGTTATAAAATCTTGAAGAAGTAATATTGTCTTAACAACACACTTCGGAATAAATCCGGTTGGGGTTGGGATGCTGATAAAAATATGGTCGTAGCACCTACTTCAAAAGATTGGGAAGCATTGATAAATGTATTAACCCTATAATATATGATTAGTAAGTTTTAGTTTTATATGAAGGAAACTAATAATTTATTTATCATTTTTTATCACAAGACAATAATGAGTATTCAAAAATTAGGAACAAACCTTTTCTCCTGTATGATGATATGGATTTATTATGTGGAGGTAACACATCTAAGGGACGATGGTGGTTTGGAATAACTGATGATTTCAACGTGTGTGAAGGAAGCTCTGCTAGTTTAGATAATGTTGATGGTTTAAATCACGTAGTTAAAAGAGAAGGCAGATAGGGATTGGGTTGATATAGGGCAACTCGCTTTTCCAAATATCCGATTTAGAGTTGGGTTGTTCGTCCATACACGCGTAACAACTCGTAAGAGGACGATGATTGGTTCCCCAGTTATTCCTCCGACGATCAAGTCAGCTAGGTGCTTGAGTAGGAATGTGAGAAAAATACAGGGGAATGTAGAAAAATGCTGAGAAATTGTTTACACTTGTATTTAGAATAGATTTTCTTTTTATAGCTAAGCAAGAGGGGTAGTCTAGTCTTTTTGGCTGAATCTGAGCTGGCGGCTGAGTTAGCATCTCCTTTACAGGTGTTAGTCGTGGATCAGCTGCGGGGTGGGCGTTGTCATTTCGCTATTAATGAGATGTGATGGGCGGTGCAAGAAGCTGGCATGGTTTTATGTATCATAAATAGTATTGGGGATGAAGAAATGATGGTGCATGTCAAGCATTTAATGTGACACTGATGTGCTATCAGTGAGGGAGTTTCGAGGTTGAAGTATTCCTTTGGCTTGTAGCGGGGGGTGGGGGGGGGGGGTCGAGGTTGAAGTCGTCTTTTGGCTTGTAGCGAGGGATGTCGAGAATAATACCTTATGAGTCAACCCCGTGAGGTGTCGAATAATTGGTCGAGCGGGCTCATAGCAAGTCATCTTTGACAAGAGGAGTGACAAGAACCGCCCTTTGAGTTGACCCTAGGAGATGTCAACTCGGCGAGTCGGCTAAGTCGGATCTTGGTGGTCCTGATCTTTAATTCAATTTAAGCGGTGTATGTAGGGGGATACATGTCTATTGCTGGAAAAGGGCCACATTTTGGCGACTAAAATGACCATAATAGTTAGCCACTTTCGCTTGAAGTCGGCTTGGGCCGGATCCAAGTGAAATGAGAGTAGTTCTGGACGGCGCGAGTGTGCATTAAATGAGGGAACTGAAAAGTCTTTTAAGATTTTATGTGGCTAACGTCACCACACATTCCTTTTGACTGTCATTACTCTATTTTTTGTGCCGGATTGCGGGTTATTCGAGGTTAGTGGGTTGCGCCTCAATCCCTGATATGCCACTTTGGATTCTAAGAATTAATCTTGACCATTGGCTAAAGCCTGATCCGGCCATTTAGATTCCGATAGCTGCGGATTTAGCTGCCTTTTCTGTGCTCAAAAAATGGCTAAGTCTAAAATAGACGGGTTTGGCAAACCCACCTATTTCATTATTTGAGAAGTGGGCTTGCCATTAAAAACTATACAAGTCTGCCAGCCCCATCTACTTTTTTTAGTTATATACAACGCTGAGAAGTGAGAACTGCTTGTCACTTCTCATTTCTCATTCTCCCTCCAGCATTCGATCTTTCCCGCTTTGACTATTGATGTCATTATCTCTTCTGTGTTCTCTCTCTCCTGCTCTGACTTTCGACGAGGATGGTCACTGATTTGTAGTGGGTCTCCCAAGGATCTTTGGATTCTATCACTTTACAACAAAGTAGTTTCTATTCTTTCTCTCTTCTTTAACATTTAGACATAGCGTTTTCAAATTTTTAGGGTTCTCTTTAGAATCAGATTTCTAGGGTTTGAAATTTGGTATCAATTAGATATCTTTGTGTTGATGGTGAGTCCGTGTGTGGTATAATTTAAATAAAATTATGGGCATAGAATGCTTATATTGAGCTTTAGGGTTTTCCATTACTTTTTTGGATTTAGATAAAAGTTAAGAGTTATAAGGCACATATTTTTGGGGTTTGAAAATGATATAGTCTAATTTTTTTTACAAATGTTGAATAATATAGTATTAATTACTTGTCCTTATCATGGAAAATTAATTATGGATGTGTAGGGTTAGCAGAGATGAAACTCACCTGAAAATCTTGTTGAAAGCCAGAAAGTACAAACACCAATTTAGATCCCTAATCCACACGCCCAAAACTCATCTTCACGTCGAGAATTGCTTCCCAAAGCTCTTGAATTCATTAAAATTGGATCTAGGGTTTATGAGGGAGATGGTGGCTGCTAGATTTTAGAAGTTCTGATAAAAAGATATGAAAATTTTACGCAAAAGTGATATTTATATAGCGATGTGAACCTGGGCCTCAAAAGATCCGAATTCAATTCAAATCAGGATTCTAGAAAAACTCGCGTCGGTCGACCGGGCTTGGGTCGCCGGTCGACTGGCAGTGATATTTTTAGTTTGTGTAGTTTTTGGCCTTCGTGCATGTTTTAACTTGTTTCTCTCATATATTTGAACTTGTTTGATCTCAAATCACTTGTTATCATACTCATACATCAATTAATGATATTTATCATGATAAAAGTTAATTATCATAATTAATCACATATTATCTAAAATTTGCAGGGTTTTACACTTAAATAGTAAATACAAAAGTGTATTGCCTGTTGCTACAGGAGCAGATGCAGTTGATGGCTTATTTCTTTTAGTTTTTACAATTTCGGAGATCGAGAATAGTGAAAATTGAGAGTGGCTGTTTGTCATGCTCCGCTTTCTGAAATACCAGAGAATCAGAACGTGAATAAGCCCGCGACGTATTAGACTGAGGAGAAATAAATACTAGATAATTTCTACTCAATCTAATATGCTAAGCGTTAAACAATAAAGTGCGAAGTCACAGGTCCCCGATCATAATTAGCAAGAATATAATAAAAACTCAGAACAGAATGATCCATATCATAACTAAAAAATCATCTCAGACATAATATTCGGATCAACATGCCCTTATACAAAACTATCCAACTGAATACTGGAGAGATATAAAATACATCGATCAAACGGGAATAGAAAGTGCTACAAAAGTAAGTTAGGACCATCGAACAACTAAAGAAAATAACTAAGCTTCGGTTTCTTCTGTTGATCTGCAAAGCCACTCCTGCTGAAAATATCTGACTCCTGCTGTAGGCCGGCCTGTGCCATTCCTCTAAATCTGACGTACATCCTGAGAGAAAAAGAGTACATCAGCGTGCATGGCACACGGCATGATCCCACAACGAAGAATAGAAACGGTCGAACGACCAATGCAATAACAGTAATAATAATAATAGAAATATAGTACTAGAATTCTAATAATCTAAATGCAATCCACCACTAGAATATAATAAACAGAAGAATCCAATATCATCCGAGTAACAAGGACATACAACTAGATGTAATTAATACTTAAAATCTACAACACGAGACGTAGTAAGTCGAGCGAAATAATCCAAACAATGAAACCCTCATATATATACCATATATCTCAAATTGTAGATAATTGAATATTAATCCTGATCTATGTATGAAAAGAAATATAACTGGAAAATAAAGTATCATAATAGATATCAGCATGTATATCTCGTGTACTTGCACAACAAGGTGTCTCAATCATCAAATATCTCAATAACAAGTCAGAACCTAGCCATCCAATAATAGATCACTGGTCCACATCTCACAAGAATCCATAATCATCCAAGTGATGAGGTCATGTAACTAGCCATCCTATAACAGATCATAGGTACATATCTCACATAGAGTCAACGTTCATATTCTCGGATAACTGGCTGTTCACAAATCCTCTACGTGCATCCAAACCTGCGAAACGATTCGGTGAGAGGACCACACACAATCCAATTTCAATCTAGTCCGAACTCAAGCAAAACTCGGGTGATGAAACTGTTGGTCTTCTTGTTTTGATGATGTTTAACAAACAATTTATAACTAATGTTGTTTGTCTAGTATTTGTGTTTATCTATTTATTATAGACAAACAACATGTTGGAGGATGGATGAAATCGAGCATTCGCGATCATATCCAATGGAGGTTGGCGGAATAGTGGGTGGAGCCTATGCAATTCAAGTTGAAGATCCAAGTTTTAGCTTCATCCACAAGGTGTACCAAGTTAAGCGTATTGAAGATAAAGATCAAGCTTGAGTAATATTAGTTTAGGTTTATATTATGTGTGTTGGTACTTTAAGCTCAATCATATATACACACACATTATATTGGTTTCCTTGTATATATATAGTTATATATATATACAACACAAGTTTTGGTTTTCATATATATATATATATATATATATATATATATATATATATATATATATATATATATATATATATATATTTTTTTTTTTTTTTTTTTTTTATATATATATATAAATGCTGATTTTTTTATATAGACATGAAACAAATTTACATTCATATATATAATCATATGTTTCATACTCTATTTTGTTTAAGAATATATTGCATAGTATATGCAATTTTGAGAAAATATTATTTTCTTGGTTTATGGACTTAACAATAATCATATACATCTTTTATTAAGTCTAAAAATCATTTTATAATATTTCAAAACATGGTTAAGCTAAAATGTCAAAACTCATGTGTTCACATTTTCATGTTTTAGACTATTTTGCAAAATAATGATATTTCTCATTTGAGAGGTCTTTTTTGAAAAAAGTTTTTTTAGCATGTTTATTATCATGTCTACAATCATCTTCCAAAGTTTCATAATTTTTAGAATTTATTTGATATTTTTTAACATGGTTTAAAGTTGAGTTTTTTCTATGCATTTCAGGTTTGTGCACTCATGAGTCGACTCATAAGTCGACTCATGAAGTGCACTCCAGTTGTGTTTTTTCGTCTGTTGAGTCGACTCATATAAGTCGACTCATAAGTCAACTTATAAGTCGACTCATAAGTCAACTTATAAGTCGACTCATAAGAGAGCCGTTGCACAGTAACGGCTAGTTTTTTGTTTTGTTTGCTTATGGGTTTTTGGTCTTTTTCTTAGGGTTTTTGCTGAAGTTTTGAATGGGTATAAATACTCCTTGCTCTCATCTTTCACAAGTAACTAATGAAATATTTTAAACAAGTTTAAAAGAGTTTTAAATAAGGGTTTAAGTTTGTTTAATATTTGTTTAGAAGCTTTTAATCAATTGAGGGTTTGAGTTTGTAAAATCAATTCTACAAGAGCTTGAGGAGATCATCTATTGGAGTTTGAGCATCCAACTATTTTCCCTCTATCTCTTGATCTATTGAGAAGTTTTCTAAACTCTATTTCTAGCTTTTTTATATATTTTATTATCATTGTTATTAAGCTAGAATTATATTGAGTTTAGTTTTGATTTATTTTATCTCTTTGTACACACACAACCATTGAGCTTATTGTATTTGCATACATTGTGTAATTGGGTTGTGGGTTTGTGTGACTTAGAGAGTAAGCTTACAATTCATTCTCATCCATTATAGAGAACAAACACTTTGTATTTGTGCTTAAATTGTGAGGTTTACCTTGTAATACACTAGTACACCAAAAGGAGTGTGTGGTGAGAAACGTGGTCATCCTAAGAGGAGTGGGGTAGGTGGTAATGCCTAGAGATAGGTTGTAATTCCTAACACTTGAGGGAGACACATGCTAGAGACCAACATTTAAGGTGGTAGTTAGTGTAGTTACATTGTGAGTATGGATTGTAAAGTTTTTGGTTAGCTAGAAAACCGTATTGTGAGGTGTAAACGTTTTTCGGGTAAGCGTAAAAAACCCGGTGTGATAGTGGAGATCTCCTCGAGGTGAGGAGCGGGGACGTAGGTCGTGGGGACCGAACCTCATGAACATATCGTTTGTTTGTGATTGCATTGGCGCACTTATTTTTTATGTTCATATCTTATATCGTCTTTGTATATTGCTCATTGTTTATATAACCCACTATCTAGTTTAGTTTGTTTACCCTTGAGTGTTTTGTATATCTTTGCATATATCTCATAGTATCTCTTATTGCTAGGATATAGCCATTTGTTCATATTACATATTCTTGCTCATAATTAGTTATATATCTATCTTGTAAGAATACATTTATTAATAAGTTTTAATTGGCATTTAAATCGGATTAGATTAGCATAAACCCTATTCACCCCCACTCTAGAGTTCTTTCCTAGTGGCATTAGGGTCTAACAGAAACGATTTCACTGACCAAGTGTGAAACGATTCACTGGCCCAACAGACTAACCCCAGAGCGAAACGATTTACCGGAGCGAGCCTGGAAGATACATCAACAGTCACATCCGATCACATGAACCAAGAGTTCCCCATCTCAACTCTTCTCGCTTTTCTAAGTCAACAAAGATAACTTACACTAAATCTCTGGTCCACCTCCTAAATTTAGTCAACGCACACACACATGTCACTAAGTCTTGTTTATGACGCGCAAAGCCACTAAGTCATGAACTGCTAATGGTTCTCAATCACAACAAGGAATAAATGCAACTGATCATGAGCAGTAATGTCATGGCATATCACAAATAATTAAAATTAAGAGTCATAATCTTTTTTCCAAAATAATTTCCTTTAAATTATTTTCTCATATACTAATTCAACATAAACCCTTTTTCAAAATACTTTAAATTATTTTCTCATATACTAATTCAACATAAACCCTTTTTCAAAATAACTCCTTTTAAATTATTTATTATTATAACTCTCATATACTAATTCAACATAAACCCTTTTTCAAAATAACTCCTTTTAAATTATTTATTATTATAACAGTTCAAAATAATCCATTATTCCAAAATAAACTCTTTTAAATAATTCTAAAAATATTCTTTAAATTTTTTAATATTCTCTCTTCCAAAATAAATTCTTTTCTTATTATAATAATTCTAAAAATAATCTTTAAATATAATAATCTACTAATTCAAATAAACTTTTTTCTCTAAAAATAATTTTTATCCTTACAATATCAGTTATTCTCATCTATCATCAACCAATCCATACAGATAATAACTAATCACAGTTTAATCTATGCATATAATTTAATGACAGATATAAATTATGAAATGACGAGTCAAGAGAAGCGAGATCTTGCCAGCGAGGCTAAGGGGCAGATGACGAGACGACGACGACGCTGCTTACAGCTTGTTGTTTCGGCGACGCGCGCATCAAGTCGTCGGGTTGATTTGTGGAACTGGACAGTGACGTCGGTGACGGTGACCGGGGCAAGCCCGTCGGTCAACCGACCCAAAACTCCTGTAGTTTTTCTTGGCTTCACATCGGTCGACCGATGAGCTTGTGTCGGTCGACCGATAAGGAAATTTTTGTACAGTTTGTGATTTTGATTCCAGGTTTGGTTCTCCACTTCTCGAAACTAACATCTTCTAAGAAGCCCTTATCTTTCTTTTTTTTGACAATAAAACCTTTATATTTTATTTCTCACTTCTAAGAAACCGCGAAGTTTTCTTGTTAGCGTAAGAATTTTATTGTCATATAAAAAAAGAAAGCGGCTTCTGAGATAAGAGGGGTGAAACCTAGGGCTTAAAAGAAAGGGGATTCTGAGATAAGAGGGGTAAAACCTAGGGCTTAGTCTGAGAGAGAGAGAGAGAGAGAGAGAGAGAGAGAGAGAGAGAGAGAGAGTATATATATTTTTAGGGTTAGGGTTAAATAATTAAGAATTAGATAAGAAATAATTAGGGAAAATTATTATAATTAATATAATACTTATAATAACAATAACAATAATAAAACAAATATTATTTTAAAATTTTCACCGTAACAAGTTAATTTATAATTATCAAAACTATTAAATAAATATAAAATCGGATTTTTAAGTTGTAGAAAAATTCTAGAAAATAGAGAAAATACAAATATTCTTTTGAAAATAATAATTTAATATTTTAAAATACCAAAAAAAAATTTAACTGGTATCAAAAATTCATGGTCATTATATTCTACCCCCTTAAAACAAATTTCGTCATCGGAATTAAAATAAGGGTGATGTACAAAGAAAATAAGGACAAAATATAAAACGAAAGACTCAATTTAACTCATATAAAAAAATTCAAAATAAACTGCATATCCTTAAGCAAGGGAAATTAATACAAGAATGATACAAGGTAAGATATAAGATGTGATGACTAAGATTCAACATACAAATAACAAAGGTAGCCAAATACAATACTAAAAAGCATACTCTACACACTAAATTAACCACAACAAAACAAAACCAACAATAATCATTAAACTAATTCATCAAAAGGTTAATAAATATACACAAGTATTAATCATAGCGTATAAATAAAATATAATCTTAACACAGACAAATACACAATACGCAAATTACACGCAGCATAATAAAACATCACATAATTAATCAAAAAGTATAATATGTAATCAAAATTAATGGAAGTACAGATAATTGAAAGGACATGTATGAATACAAATACACAAAATCAAAAAATATACTTGATCAATCATTTTCAAAAGATATCATTGAGGCAAGTAATGAGTATAAATAATAAGAATGAGGTAAGTAAAACATAAAGAGAGTGAACATATATTTGAAAGAGATTACACAGGCATAAAGAAGTATGTATATTATAAATAAAATAGTTGATACGTATCAAATTATAAAATAACATAACATCTAGGCATAGGTAAAAATATAAGTATCAGTCAACATAGTTTAATAACAAAGAAGTCAACAACGAATATATAATTATAGAAAAATATAATAGTAACATGATATTGTTGATATAGTATCATAAGAAAACACGTCACAATGTTAAAATATAATCTATAATATAGAATTGGTAAAATATAACAAACATATAACATACAAAAAATTAATATGAAATATAAATACGTAATTCAAACAATTATCAATTACTAGAACATATGATAAAATATATCAACTCAACAATATAAATAATTAAAAGATGAACATAAAGAAGATAAAAGATAAAAAGATCACAAACAAAATATTAATCACTCATACGTAAGCAGATGATAAAAATGATAAAACACAAAACATAAAAAACAATACAAATAACAGATGAATCATTTATAAGCAAAAGCAAAAGAACATTTGAAGAGTATGTAAGTAAAACAAAATAGCAAAGAATTAAACATACATATAGTTTAGACAAACATAATAGACAACATAAGGAGACATGAAAATAATAAAAATTAATTCACAATAGAATATCATACAATGAGTTAGTAGAATAGATATTCAATATATACAAAAGTATAATAATAAACAAACACATGAATGCAATCAGCAAATCATATACGACCAAATAAGACATATATGACACAAATTTTGAAAAATAAAATTTACAATTATGTTAAAAAGGTTCAAAGATAGTATTATGGCAACATATGTTTAAAGCAATCAAAAACATAAACACACATAAAGAAGTATAAATATAATAATCAAAAATAGCAAACAACAAGGATAGAACATGATGATAATAAATAGTGAAAGTACAAAATACAGATATATAAATAAATAAACATCAATATTCAAAGAGTTATAAACAAATAAAGCATGCAATATTACTAGAAAAACATAAGATATAAGACAAGAACGCAGAACAAATCAGGCAGAAGGACAATAAGGATTATAATAAGGTATACATAACATACATAATCACAATTAAAAATAGCATTAAGTAAAGAAAATAAACATAGATAGAAATACATCAATACATGTAGACAAACAAACATAGGCAAATCGTAGTAATAATCAATAGTAGAATGAAATGATACACAATAATTATTAGCATACAAATAGTTATATAGCACAAAGTAAATAATAAAAAATCATAGACATATTCAAAGAAACACAAATAGAATCAAAGCATAAAAACAAAAGGTATCAAAGCAAAATAGGTAAACAGATTCAGAAATATATGATGTATATAGAAAATATAATCATCATGTATAATAAGCGTTAAAATAAAAATATATACATAATAATAAGCATATAAAAAGTCTGAATACCCATAGTACTAATCATGCTAACAAGATAAATTATGATGGAAATATTCACAAAATATTATATGATAAAAATAGACGTAAGAGTAAACAAGCGATTCAAAATAGGCATATTATATAAAACATAATAATAACATAATTATATATGTATTCGACAAACAATATAATAAATTAGAAATATTATTAATATTCATAAGATAAAATAATAAATATAAATAAGATATAACAATAGTAATCATTACTGTATAAAATCAATTCAGATATGACAATATATGGCATAATAGTCAAAATTACATAAATACAATCAGCATAAATATACACAAATAAAGATGTATAATACATAAAACATGAACTATGGAAGATAAAATAGATTTATAAATAATGAAAACATAAGAAGGGCATAAATTCGTATAATAAAAATATCAATATATTATAGATAAACATACCATGAATGATTAATGAATATGTGAACATAAACACTGATAATACATGAAACAGAACATGATTAAACACAGTTGATACTAGAAATGATAAATGACTATAAATCAAGAAAAAATATACATCATAAATATAATAATCTACGTGAATACACTATAATAATAAAAAAGAATAGTAAGTATAAAAGAATGAAAAAGTAAAACACAACACAAGTAAACAAAAATAATGAATAGAGAATGAACAATAAACAATGACACAAAAAGGGACATAAAATTTTAAAAACACCATAAAATAATTACTAAAAAACAACATGTGTATACAATATATATTGCCCATGTATTATTTTGTCATTTGTGGTAATATATATGTCGATAACGAAGCAAACAAACAAAAAATATGCAAATAAACTATAAACAACACATGAGTAAATACCATACACACCCACAAACGTTATTTAGAATTATCTTTATATTAATTATAAAAGAATAATAATTAATGATACGAGATAATAAAACAAAAATATATATAATTAGTAACTTCAATTTTAAACCTAACAATATGAATAATTATTTGAATATCAAAATAAAAATACATTGCTCTTAGAAATAACGAAACAATGTGAATATATTAAAATAACCTAAACAAGACAAAACTGACTGATAAAAAACTATATACTAAAAATATTTTCAGTCGAATAATAAAGAATAAGAATGTAATACATATGCAGAATATTAAAATCATGAACTTATTAATGCATATCACTAAAAATACGAATAATATACAATAATCTAAAATATAAGTAAATAATAGATGGTATGACAGAAAAAGCGCACACATACACAATTTAGATATGCAAAAATATATTTAAACACAAGAAAATAATCTGAATATCAGATATGCGATGTGATATATATGTGAAGTCTAGAGCAATGCAAAATACTTAATGAACATGATTTGAACAATTGAAAATATATAAATAATAATTTTCATTAGACTATGTTACTTATATATTTTTAATGAAAAATATATAATATAACACTGTGTGTGATACATAAAAGAATATAATAAATAATACAGAAATCAATACAATCAAACAATACACGAGTCAAATCAAAGAAAACATAGTATAAAATAATAACATATAAAATAATGATCGGTATGAGGAAGGAGAAGTTATACAAAGAGAGTAGTCGGGAAGTGATGAGACAAGAAACAGTGGGAAGTTCCAGAGTCAAAAAGTGATAAGGTAGGGACTAAGACATAATTAATCGAGATGATAGGATAAGAGCTAACTATAGTCTTACAGATAAAATAATGATATGCATCTAAATTATCCATTATATTCTTACCGGTGGGAACTCGGGACCGTGACCTATATGGGCCACCATACATGAAAACCTGTCATGCCTCGCTTCCCAAAATACCAGGGAATCAGAACGTGAACAAGCAGGGTGATGTATTAGATTGAGGAGAAATAAAAACTAGACCATTTCTACTCAATCTAATACGCTAAGTGTCAAACAATAAAATACAAAATCACAGGTTCCCGATCACAATTAGCAATAATATAATAAAAACTCATAATAGAAAGATCCATATCATAACTTAAAAATCATCCCAGACATAATATTCGGATCAATATGCCCTTATACAAATATGTCCAAATGAATACTAGAGAGATATAAAATACATCTATCAAACATGAATAGAAAGTGTTATAAAAGTAAGCTAAGGATCATCGAACAACTAAAGGAAATAACTAAGCTTCGGCTTCTTCTGTTCGGTCTGCAAAGCACTCCTGCTAAAAATACTTTGACTCCTGCTAAACCTATCCGTCTTCTAAATCTGACGTACATCCCGAAAGAAAAGGAGTACGTCAGCGTGCATGACATACGGTAAGGTCCCACAAGGAAGAATAGAAACGATCGAACAACCAATACAATAACAGTAATAATAATAATAGAAGTATAGTACTAGAATTCTAATAATCTAAATGCAATCCACCACTAGAATATAATAATCAAAAGAATCCAATATCATCCGAGTAACAAGGATATATAACTAGATGGAATTAATATTTAAAATCTACAACACGAGACGTAGTAAGTCGAGCGAAATAATCCAAACAATGAAACCCTCATGTATATACCATATATCTCAAATTATAGATAATTGAATATTAATCCTGATCTATGTATGAAAAGAAATATAACCGAAAAATAAAGTATCATAATAGATATCAACATGTAAATCTCGTGTACTCGCACAACAATGTGTCTCAATCATCAAATATATCAACAACAAGTCGGAACCTAGCCATCCTATAATAGATCACTGGTTCACATCTTACAAGAATCCATAAGCATCCAAGTGACGAGGTCATATAACTAGCCATCCTATAATAGATCACAAGTACATATCTCACATAGAGTCAACTTTCATATTCTCGGATAACTGATTGTTCACAAATTCTCTACGTGCATCCAAACCCATGAAATGATTCGGTGAGAGGACTACACACAATCTGATTTTAGCCTGGTCCGAACTCAAGCAAAACTCGGGTGACAAAACGATTTCACTGACCACGTGCGGAACGATTCACTGACCCAACAGACTAACCCCAGTGCGAAACAATTCACTAGAGAGAGCCTGGAAGATACATCAACAGTCATATCTAATCACATGAACCAAGAGCTCCCCTTCCTAACTCTTCTCGCTTTTCTAAGTCAACAAACATAACTTACACTAGATCTCTGGTCCACCTCCTAAATTTAGTCAACGCACACACGCTGTTGGGTCCTTTTGTTTTGATGATGATTTACAAATAATTTATATCTAATATTGTTTGTTTAGTGTTTGTGTTTTGTATCTATTCTAGGCAAATAATATGTTGAATGATGGATGAAATCGAGCATTCACGATCATATTCAATGGAGGTTGGAAGGAATATCAGTATGAAGCCTTACAATTCAAGTTGAAAATTCAAGTTCAAGCTTCATCCATAAGTTTACTAAGTCAAGCAATATTGAAGACCTTCAAGCTTTGATATATAGTTTATAGTGTTTGTTGTATAGGTTTATACTTGTGTGTTAATACTTCAAGCTCATATTAATCACACACACGTATTGTTGATTTTATCAAAATATAGGTGTTTTTGTGAAAACAATATTTTATTAGTTTATAGACTACAATATTAGTTTATACATGTTTTATTAAGTCTATAAAATCACTTTATAAGGTTTCAAAATATTGTTTAACTCAATAGTAAAAAATCAAGAACTTTATGTACACATGTATTTACAAGTTTTACAAAATAGTAAGTTTTTGCAAATACGAATTGATATTTCAAAAACTTCTTCTTTAACATGTTTTTTTCATGTTTATAAATGTTTTCCAAAGTTTTATTAATTTTGGAGTTAATTTGTTATGTTTAATTGAATTTACAAAATCAAGTTTTTATAAGTTCATGTCCGTGCATGTGTTCGTGCATATTTTTGTAAAACAGATGAGTTTTTACAAATGGAAAACTTAATTTAAAAAATTCTTTCTTTAACATTTTCTATTACATTTTTGTAACCATTTTCCAAAATTTTATCATTTTTGGAGTTGATTTACTATACGGAATTGATTTTACAAAATTAAGTATTTTAGCAGTTTTTAGAATCTGGAATATTTGTTTTTAAATATTTATTTCTCACAAATGGAAGAGATATTTTATAAATTCTTTCTCTAACATGTTCATATACATGTCTAAAACCTTTTCTCAAAATTTCATGATTTTAGGATGTTATTTACTATTTTTAATTGATTTTATAAAGTCAGCTATACAAAAATTCCAGAATCTACCAAAATTATCAACGGTTGACATCATCAGTCGACTGATGACATCATCAGTCGACTGATGACATCATCAGTCGACTGATGACATCATCAGTCGACTGATGACATGTTTTCAGCCTATAACAGCTAGTTTTCCAGATTTTATCTTTTTATGATTTTTCTTGGGTTTTTAATTTGGGGTTGTTTCATAAGCCTATAAATACCCCATACCCTCATACTTCTAAACTATCCAAGAGAATTAGTTAAACATGTTTAAGGGTGTTTTGTGTTTGTTTAAAAGAGTGTTTATAAGATTTGTTTTGTGAAGAAATTTTCACAAGGGCTTGAGAAGATCATCAATTGTGTTTGGGCATTCAACTCATCTCCCTCCTCTCTTGTCATCATAGAGAAGATTTTCTAAACTCATTCTAGCTATTTATTGTTTTGTTTATAATTTCCATAAGCTAGATTTATATTGAGTTTAGTTTGTTTTATTTAATTTCTTTGTTACACACACCCACATTGAGCTTATTGTATTTGCATATATAGTATAATTTAGGGTTGTGGGTTAGTGATTTAGAGAGTGAGATTATATTGTGTTCTCACCTTGTTTAGAGAACAAATCATTTGTTGTTAGCGAGCTTAATTATGAGGATTCACTTTGTATTGCACAAATAAACCAAGAGGAGTGTAGAGGTGAGAGACATGGTCGGTCCCAAGAGAAGTGGGGTCGGTGGTAATGTCTAGAGGGTATGTCATAATTCCGAACACTTGAGGGAGACACGTGAGAGGCCAATACTTGAGGTGGGATTTGTGTAGTTACATTGTGAGATTGTGAACGTTGATTGGTGAGCGTTGAAAACCGATATTGTGTGGTGTAAACGTTTTCGGGTGATCGTTGAAAACCCGGTGTGATAGTGGATTTCTCCCCAGGAGTGGAGAGCGGAGACGTAGGACGGAAGGTCCGAACTCCGTAATCATTTTCTTGTGTTTGATTTTAGCATTGGCGCATTTATTCTTGCATATTGTTATATTGCCATTGTTGCATGTTTATATCGCCCTTAGTTTGTATATCCTTACACATATATTATTCATATCACATTTGCTAGGACATATTTGTTAATAGTTTTAATTTAGTATTAAATCGGATTAGATTAGCATAAGGCCTATTCACCCCCCTCTAGGGTTCTTTCCTAGTGGCATTAGGGTGTTTTCACACACATGTACCACTAAGTCTTGTTCATGACGCACAAAACCACTAAGTCATGAACTACTAATGATTCTCAATCACAACAAGGAATAAATACAACTGATCATGAGTACTAATGTCATGACATATCACAAATAATCAAAATTAAGAGTCATAAATTATGAACAACATCTATGTAATTCAGAAAATAACCTTTTTTCAAAATAATTTCCTTTAAATTATTTTCTCATATACTAATTTAACATAAACCCTTTTTCAAAATAACTCCTTTTAAATTATTTATTATTATAACAATTCAAAATAATCCCTTATTCCAAAATAAACTCTTTTAAATAATTCTAAAAATATTCTTTAAATATTCTTTTTAATATTTTCTCTTCTAAAATAAATTATTTTCTTATTATAATAATTCTAAAAATAATCTTTAAATATAATAATCTATTAATTCAAATAATCTTTTCATCTGAAAATAATTCTTATTCTTACAATATCTGTTATTCTCATCTATCATCAACCAATCCACGTAGATAATAACTAATCACAGTCTAATATATGCATCTAATTTAATGATAGATATAAATTATGAAATGACGAGACAAGAGAAGCAGGATCTTGCCAGCGAGGCCAAGGGGCCTGATGACGAGAGGACGACGACGCTGCTTACAGCTTGCTGTTTCGGTGACGCGCGCAGCGGTTCGTCGGGCTGATTTGTGGAACTGGACGGTGACGTTGGTGATGGTTGAGGGACTGTTTGGTAGCATCGGGGAATGGTCGTTGGAAGAGAGGCAGAAGCGGGGGAGGAGGTGGCGGTGGTGGTCGGATCTGGGCGACGGGGTCAGCAGGCGAAGCGGGGAGGAGACGACGAGTGGGGAGGACTGGGTTGGTGGCGATGGGCCTGAGGGGAGGGAGACTACGACAAGGAGGGAGGAGGGAGGCGGTGAGGGTGGTGGTGCGTGCTAAGGGAAAGGAGGGTCGCAGGGGAGAGGGCAGGGCTTGGTGCGAGCTGGGCGGATTGCGGCAAGCAGAGGAGGGGCTTGGCGAAGAGAGAGGCTGGCGTGGGGCTGCGGGAGTGGGAGGTTGTGGGCAAGGAGAGGAAGAACAAGAGGAGAGAGGGTTGGTGTGGCCGAGAGAGAGAGAGAGAGAGAGAGAGAGAGAGAGAGAGAGGGGGGGGGAGGAGTATAGATTTAGGGTTAGGGTTAAATAATTAAGAATTAGATAAGAAATAATTAGGAAAAAATATTATAATTAATACAATACTTATAATGACAATAATAATAATAAAACAAATATTAATTTAAAAGATTTTTACTGTAATAAGTTAATTTATAATTATAAAAATCATTAAATAAATATAAAATTGGATTTTTAAATCGTAGAAAAATTCTAAAAAAAACGATAAAATACAAATACTCTTATGAAAATAACAATTTAATATTTTAAAATACCAAAAAATTATTTTAACTAGTATCGAAAATTCATGGTCATTACACTGTTCGCTTGTATTTAGTTATATATTCTTAGTATGTTACCTCTTAGGAAAATTACTTTATATCTGATAGTATGAAAACCTAAAGCATTGCATAAGATTTTTGGTTCTCATTACTATCATAGATATTGCTTAAGACACATTAAAGATAACTTTAAAAAGAGGCATGGGGAGATGCATTTATAAAATTTTTCATAGGAAGCTGGTTGTGCACCGAAAACATGTGTGTATGATTGAATAGAGATCGAATTAAGGCAACATCTCAAGCTGTACATGACTGGATTAAGAGTAATTTGAGCAGAATACATCGATCAGTGGGCACTAAGTGAAGACAAAGGTAATCGGTTTTGTATTTTGGCAACTAACTATTCCGATGGCTTCAATGGTATACTTAAGGGAGCTTGAGCGATGCCTATACATGTGTTGGTTGCAAGGATATTCTATAGACTTAATCAATATTTTTTGTCAAGCAGCAAGAGGATGGAGCAAAATGAGTGACGGGGTTGACACCAAAAAATAAAGAGAGGTAAGGTCTCAAGTCGTGCAGGCGAGATCAACAAATATTACTAGATTTGCTATAAATAAATAGCACGCTATAAACAAATGCACTTATCATTACACCATCAATTTACGAGGAACACAATGTGCATGCAATTCAAACATGCCCAATTGTAAAAACTACCATGTTTGCATGTTATAGCGGTTTGTTCCTAGCAACACGGTGGTGCAACTACCATGTGTGGTTATATGAGGTTCTTTATTGTGTTTATGATTGAAATTTGATTTGGACTAGATGTGATGTAACAGAGAAATTATCAAAGTGGAAAGAATGCGGAGGTGGTGTCTGTGGTATGGATGGGGTTAACAACCCTGACCATTATATACACTTAGCTTAAAAGATTTGAGGGCAAAAGAGACCAAAGTCTCTACTAATTAGCGAGGCTTGGCAACCCCATTTATTTTGCAGCGGGTTCAAATCTAGTCGGGCTTAGCGACCCAAACTATGTTGAACTGCTTTCTAATTGGTCGAGGTTACAAATCCTGACTAATCCCGACTAATTAAAAGGCAGCTCAAATTAGCCGTTGTTGGCGAGCCTGACTAATTTGAGGTGGCTTCTAATTAGTCGGGGTCGCCAACCCCGACTAGCCCGACTAATTAAAAGGCAGCTCAAATTAGCTGTGGTTGGGGAGCCTGACTAATTTAAGGTGGCTTCTAATTAGTCGGGGTCACAACCCCAACTAATTATAAAGTAGTGTTTTTTTCCTAAACCGACTTAGCTTTTGACCGCGTTCTGACGTGATCGAAACTATGTAGATTTTTATAAACAAGTTAGCAATGGGTTGACTTTGAGAAATAGAATTTTAAATTGATCTATTTTGAAAATTTCCCCACAACAAGAATGGCCTCTTGCACTTTTACCTTAAGGGCCTGTTTGGCTATTTCTACAAAAAATTCGGAAATGGAAATGTAGCTCTTGAAATGAATTCAAGACATTTCAAGACATTTCCTAGTTTTCATTTCTTTTGTTTGTTTCGCAAAGAAAATGTTCCTTTTCACTGCCAAATCACACAAACAGACAAAAAAAAGCCTCCATAGTAACAGTGCTTTGATTTTTATTTCTTGTGTTTGTTTAAGAACAAGAAAAAGGAAATGAGAAATGTGACATTTAAATATTTCGTTTTACTCTTCATGACTATTCAAACAGTGTTTTTACTAATTAATAATTCTGAGATGGAACATTTCCAAGTGTTTTCAACCCAATTTGGTGTGAAAACACATTTCTTGAAAAATTGAGGTGGCAACACATGTGGCACTTCATTTCTTGAAAATTAAAGACGAAACAAACACTTGAAATGGAAACCTATTGAAAACAAAAACCCATGTGGCACATGGAGGTTTTCTTGAAAGGTGAGGTGGCAACCCATTTTCGTTTTTTTGGAGCAAACAAACAGACCCTAATACTTTCTACCGGAAAAATGAGAAGCATCAAAGTAAAATTCCAATTGAACAAAAATGAAAGGCGCACGAAACAAATGCGTACAAAGCCTTGTCACTGTCATTCTGAGCAAACTTTCATTTTTCTTCGAGAAGCCCTTTTATCATTTTGAATATTAAATTTTACAAACTTCATTGCATCCTGCACATGGACGCTTCCCTTTGGAAATTTCTCATTTAACTGGCTTCATCCCTTCAGTGTGAACTGGCATCCAAACAGTATTCATGTGAAGCCTCGTCTCATCATCATCGTCACTGGCTTGAAAAGATTCCCTCACGTTGGTATAATATTCCCAGCCTTTTATTTTATTTTATTAATGGCTTGGACATTTTGTTTTCAACAAGAAAAATGACAGAGGCACACCCCCAACCACACCTCCAACCACACCCTCTCTCTCGTTGTTACAGTGCACCGGGCCCTACATGAGATTTTAAAATCTCATGTGGGGCCCGGTACACTGTAGCAATGAGAGAGGGGGGTGTGATTAGAGATGTGGTTGAGGCTGTGACCCTAGTGCCACCCTTTCAACAATTGCTTTGTTGTGGACATCCTTTGATACGATAGATTAAAAAGTGCATGCGTCGAGCGGACGAGCATTTATGAACCTATCTTTGACTTGTTGTAAATGCTTTGACTTCGCAAGGGTTGGAAAATGGAGCTATCAGGAATTTCCCAGGAGATGAAGCTATCATGAACGCCCCGTTCTAGTTCTGGAAGCAGCTGTTTAAATCAGTACGTAACTATTGTTTCCCTTCATTGATCCACAGAATTGAAGGGGTTTTTTTTTAAAAATGGTTATTCCGTTTCATGAGAAGTCAAAAAGTAAAATTAAGATGGAATACCCGATTAAATTTGAAATAACTAAAAAAATTCAAGGAAGATAAAGTTAAAATTTAAGGCAGGTTTTCACTTGTGTCCGCTGAAATACGGATTCTACCAGATAGCTATTTCTAAACTGGCTCTACCTCCCTCTTTATGTCATGATGTCGTGGAGTAACTTGCAAGTCGCTTATATGAGCTTATAGAATTTGTTTTATAAATTCATGAATTAGAACTAACACTAACTGAGTTAGAACTAACACGAACACAAAAATAGAACTAACATGAATATCAATTAGACCTAACATGAGTTAAAACTAACACGAACATGAAATAGAACTAACACGAAGTTGTATTAGAACTAACACGAACATGAAATAGAACTAAGACGAAGTTTTATTAGAACTAACATGAACTTTTATTAGCCCTAACATGAAATTAGACTTAACACGAATTTTTATTAGACCTAACATGAATTAGATTTAACACGAAATTTTAAGTCTAATTTCAATCATGTTAAATTCATTTTAAGTCTAATCTAAACCATATTAAGTCTAATTTCATGTTAAGTCCAATTAAATTAGACTTAAAACAAGTTGAATTAGACACAACATGATTTAAATTAGACTTAAAATGAATTAAATTAGACTTAATATGAATTAAATTGGACTTAACATGAAATTAGATTTAAAGTAAACTTAACATGAAATTAGACTTAACATTAAATTAAACTTAATATGAATTAAATTGAACTGAAATATTAGACCTAACAAGAACTCTAAATAGACCTAACACGAACTTTAAATAGACCTAACATGAAAGAATAGAGTAGATAAGGGCATTTTGGGGGTTTTTTACTTTTTATTCTCTCTCTATGCTTAGTTGGCAAGTAATAATTGCTAAAAAGGACTGCAGCATAAGATGTCACTCTTCTTGGGGCTGAACCACATGAGGAAAAAGTGAAGGGGCTGCAGCACATGAAGATGTTACTTTTGGGGCCTTCACATAATTTTCCCTTAAAAAATAACCAGGAAAAAAATATGAGAAATTAGGAGCAATTTTTTATTTTTGAGCCTCAAGCAACACCATGGGCCTAAACCAAATTCTGCGGGCCTATTCTAACAGCCTGCGAGCAAAATAACCAGGACAATCATCACGTGATTTCATCTCATTAGTCACGTGCTAGCGAGTGACTCCTGATAATGGTCCCGAAGTTCTGGGCCTTCTGGCGACCGAACGAGAGCTAAGCACATTATTAAAAAGAAAAAATAAATAAATAAATAAGAGGGAATATTAAGGGGGAAAAAAGAAAAGAAAAGAAAAATAATGGCTCTATTTTGTCCTCAATCGATCTCTCAGTTCTCAAACCCCCTCATCAGCAATCGCTCGAGACCCTCGACTCGAATCCGAGCTTCATCGGATGTCCCCGTCCCAGATTACCTCTCCTCTGATTGGTCAGTTTTGATTTCTTTTTTTTTTCCCCTCCTATTTTTCCCTTATTTTTTTTTTCATTCATGCTGATCTTATCCTTTGTTAGTTTCGATCTAAAATTGGCATAGAATTTCACTGAATTTTTTTTGTATGGTTTAGTTTATCTGTGCACAGTGGCACTGAAAATTTCTCATGTCATTTCAGGTCTCGTATTATGTATGGATAATAACACTGAACTGCTAATGTTATGAGAAAAAGTTGAGTTAAACTGCGCATGAGATATTTGAGTTTACCATACTCATACTTTTTTCTAGGAATTATGACTGAAGATATGTGATCTTGTCTGGATATATGAGAATCCAACTATCTATTGTCTGATATTGATGAAATTGAGACTGAAAATTTTGATAATTTGGAAGAAATTTTTTTACCTGTATCTGTTGGGTTATTTTATACGTGAAACATTTTATTTAGTCTTCATCTGTCTGTAGTCAGTTATTTCATGTTTATAGTGGACATTCCACATAGTTTATACTACCATACAATTCATAAATCATGCACATAACTTTAAATAGACTGATGTTGAATATCCATATTTGTCATAAATACTGGTATGAAATAGAGTCTGAATTTTTATTCCCTGTATTTGTTAATCTTTAGACGAAAGACTCCAGAGATGATACATCAGTTTGAGGTGTGATATTTGCATATATGATCCTGAAAGCTGAAACAAGGTCAAGTTCTTCCGGTGTTACATGTTTCACTTAAGAATGAGCTCCAAGCCATGTCACAGAGATGTTCATTTGACAATGGAGAGGGTGATACGTCATTTAGTGTTTCCCATTTGGAAGAAGCAGATAGAATTTCTAATTCTAATGGTTCATCAGAGAGTATCCTTTTTTTTGGATATTCGGGATATATATGTTGTAAATGACCAAATTAAATTACCCGATAGACAATTGTTGTTATCCTTTGGCGTAATTCAGGGATGTTATATATAACCTTTTCTCCTAAGAGGCCTAGGTTCAAACCAAATTATGTAACTAATCACGCCATATGCTGACTTTAGTGGCATTTCTTTTAGCAGTTTGAAGTACATAAACAACCGCAAAGTGAGAAATTACTCTCCGAGAAAATACTTTTTGTGATAAAATAGTGTAGAGCAATTAAATGTGTTTTAACTGTAAAAGTTCTCTTTCACATTTTATTTCCACTTTTGATCCCAATAGATGAAAAGCCAAGAGGGTGTATTCACTTTCCATTCTCGTTGTTTTGCTTGCTAGACAAAGGAGGCTGTAAATGTACCTTTTTTGTACATAACTTCTTTTTTTGTGTTTCCACTTTCTATTTCTTAATCCTTCCCTTGAGGCAAACACTAAGAATGTGCTAGGGAGTAGAGTTTCAAATTTCATATTTAAGATTCATAATTCTCGTTCCTGAGTAATTTATGGGGGTTTAAGGGGATCGGAAAGATTCAATTGTGGTTTTTATTAATTTGGAAGTAGTATTATGGTGGATTATAAAAAATGTTCACTTGAGGGCTTCATCAGTATAAACAATGTTCAAAAACCAGTTGAAACTATTGCTTTTACAAACAACAACGTAAAAGCTTCTACCCAAACTTCTAGGTCAGCTACATGAATACTATTCTTCCATTCTTTTCTATTTTCTATTATGGGTCATCTCCTCTGTTAGCTATTATCATATCATTCTTAATTGCTTCAAACCAACCTAGTTATTTTAGATCTACCTCTAGTCTTCTTTGCTCCATTAACTATAATCTCATCACCTCTTAACTGGTGTATTCGGTTTTCTCATGACAAGCAATCATATAGGTAATGTTTATAACACAAGAGGTACTCCTAACAAATATTTTTCTTAGATAACTAATAGGCAAGATTGCACACTGTCAGTGCATGCAAGCACATAACTAGTCTACTACTATTTGGGAGAAAATAGGTTGAGTAATAAATGATTAAATATCTTCGATTACCGGTTTTAATAAAGTTTCTCTTTAGAGAACTAATCTATTCACTTTGTTTTAAGGTAATCATGAAAACTTGCATCTTGTTCCAAAATTCCCTCAAACTCACAGATTCAGCTAACAAATCCCTAAACCCACATAAGAAATCACTAAAAGTACTGTTGGAAGTAATTTTCACAACAGAGTGTATCTCATAACTACCAAATCATTGCTTTTGAGATGTTTTTTTATTGCCTTAACCATATCTATAAGCACTTTTGAAGTAGTAGTTATGATCGATCTCATGAGACTTCTTATTCCCTGCTTTCTATGACTATTAGGAACTACTACTCAACCATCTGTCTCTTCATTTTTATTTGTACTTGAACTTTTCCAATCCCTCGTCATAATCCAGGTCCTTATAATTTACAAAACAAGTTTGCCTTATCTTTGCAGCACATGTTTCAACAGTTGTAACTTGAGTGCAAAGGAAATGTGGCTTTGTCTATCTTAGTTATCACGTGACACTTCCTAGTATCACTCTCCTCATAGGTAGATTTATAATAACGTGTTAAAAGAAAATAATAGATATTGGCATGTATGGAATACGTTAAAAAAATTATCTATTTCTGTCGTTCGATGAGACTAGATCTTGGTGTTGAGGCGAAAATAGAAAATAGTGTTACCAAACAAATTAAATTTCAGCATTAGCACATGGTATTTGAGCAATGTTCAGGGTGTAGAAACATATTATTGATGTTAGAGAATTAAGGACATTTAGATAATTGGTTCTGAACATGGAAACATGCTTTCAAGTTCTTTATGATTCATAATTTACTTTGAATTTGGATCCTTTTCTTTAAAAAAATTAGTGGAGAGACCACTACATTAATCATAGTTGTTGATTAGTATGGTGGGTGGCTATGGTTCATACCAAATCTAATGCTCACCAAACCATGATTTTGCACTCATTTCCTAATTTACACTCAAAAGCAAATCACAACCATCCATTAAACAAATTAACGGTTGTGATATAGTAGTGGTCTCTCCACTACTTTTTTGTAGTGGAAAGGATCCGAATCCATTCATCTCGCAATGAATTTTAGCGAATCAAGTGTTGATGTGATACATCGTTTTTCTCACGTAGGACATACATCATCATTCATCCCTTTACAGGCTTGTAGTCAATCATAGAAGCTTATGCATTATATATTAAAGTAGTAAATGTCAGCCTAGTTACATGGACAATGCGGGGAATACTATCGAGTTTTACAGTGTGAACCTCATATAGGTGAAGCAATGAAGAGATATTTCTTCACTGGGTTCCCAAAAGATTGAATAAACCTTCAAGATCATAAGGACTAATGGTTATGG
The DNA here is from genome assembly GCF_001876935.1 of Asparagus officinalis. Lineage (NCBI taxonomy): Eukaryota > Viridiplantae > Streptophyta > Magnoliopsida > Asparagales > Asparagaceae > Asparagus > Asparagus officinalis. Next base: position 96,008,481 of record NC_033794.1, read on the forward strand.
TTTCTCTCATCAGCTTGCATTATGTGCATTGCTTTCAGACAATTGACTAACTCTAGTAAAACAGGCCTTGGGATGCTTAGCTGTTTTTTTAGTCTCTAATGTGGTAGTTTTTTAAAAACCATTTTCTATCCAGTTTTTATCTAGTGGGTAGGGGAGTCCTTCTGTGTTACTTGTGCTCTAGGCCATTATTTATAGACATGATTCTCCAGGAAATTTTTGTTATGTTCATCCCTGTCCGAAAAAAGACCCGTGTCTGTCTGCCTCTTGTATGTGCAGCTTTCAATTTGGTGACAGTAATTTCCTGAAGGATATGCATAAGCTGAGTAAACATGCTTTCAGTTTGTTGAAAAAATTATAACAGTGCTGCAAGATTTTTGTCATTAAAAACAAAAACTGACTGTTCGATGAAATATATGGAATACACATCTACTCCCAAATAAATTTGCACATTGACATTTCCTTCCCTCTAGACTTTTGGAGAATTTCCAAGTTTTCCACCTCGTGTCTGGTGTTCAAGGTACAGTGGAGGTGGCCTACAAATAACATATTGTAGATTTGTTTAACAGAACTGTGTAAATCTACACGCATTTTGATTGTGTGAGTTCATCATGTCTCAATTATATTCCTCATTGACTTTGTACCATCCATGTACATTCTTCAATTTAGTGCGGAGTGCACTGACAAACTGGACATTAACACGACCGAAGAACTCACTGAAACACATTAAAGCCACTACATCCTTTAGCAATTAGAACATGTTTAAACATTGGTTTTTCTTATCCTAACATAGAAATTGTAAACTCCATAGACAAGCACACCTCTTACTCAATCTGTATGCAGACTTCTCTTTAATCAGAAGTCTAAAAGAGTTAACTACTTTCAAGTTCATTTAGTATTTTGAATTTCATGTTATGATTAAGGTAGAGTTAACTATAAACCAACTGCATTGACATTTCATTTACAACCATTCCAACAGTCTGATGCGATTCTCTGCAGAATTTGAATTCTATGGTTTGGCTTATATTTAACTGCACCGAACCTATTCTGATAGCACTAATCCTGAAGCATTTGATGCTTTTTCAACTTGCTTCCTTTTTGTCTTTGCTGATATGCATGTATATCTGGTGCTTTTGCAGGCTTGAATCTCGCAGGAGAAAACCCTTTGGTCCGAGGCTAGATGTAAGTTTCTAACATCTGATATAAGGACCACTACTGTTAATATACACCTATAGCATATAACTAGTATGATTCTTGCTTTAGTTTAGTGCAGAAGAAGCAGTGCAATGCCAGCTTGATGCTCTGAAGTACAATGATCAACCTCGTCAGGACTATGGAGTAGAGGTCCTGTACCGGGTAAGCCCTTCTTATTTTGAGTTCATGGGAAAATTACTTTTAACATTTACGTTCACATGAATAGGTGACGTTCAGTCTACTCAATATGATATTTTTTCCTCAGTTTGCAGGATTTGATCCTTTTGAGAGGTCGCCATATTTTGGGCCTTCCTTTGATCTAGGACAGGTCAGTAAATGTTACTTTATAAATGCTTTATGGTGATGATATGATTCCTTCTCAGGGTTTCTCTAATTTAATTTTGTAGTTTGAGCGTTTTAGAAGGATTTTTCACCATTCAAATTATCGGGTTCTGCTTTGTCACAAAGAGAGAAAGGTCCTAAGCAGTTTGTGGGTGAAAGAGGTATTACTAACATCAATAACGAAAGATGCATTTATGTATATACTAGATTCAAGTGCCAATTGTTAGGTGCATAGAAAAGTTTCTTATGAGTTTGAAGATAAGTGAGATTATCTTCTAATCATGGCCATGTTTAACAGAATCGATTTAAACAAAGAGTTTGGGTACAAGGGTCTCGACCTGAGGAAGAAGAGATTTTCCAGTTCTCAATGGTTCAGGTTTGATTTATTTTTTCCTTCTGCTATGGTTATGAGAGCATGAAATTACATGGTTAGATTAAATGCGTCCATTAATTAACAGAGAGTTGGTGGTTCTTGGGATGGATATTGGCTAACAGAGAGCCTACTTCATGATGGGGATGTGTTTTCTGGAGGTCTTGCGTACTGATAACTTGTGAAACTTCATAATAGTCCAGCGTGCTTTTGTACTTCTTTGTATATATAATAATTTCATTCCCCTGAGGAATAAATGTCACTAAAGCACACTGTAAATAGTACTTTTATGTATATTGTGATGTGCCTTTTCAACTGCAAGATTCTGCATAATTGTATAGCAATAAGCTAGTGGCTGTAAACACTTTTGCTCTTTTCTTAAGACTGTTATTCTTCAAGATGGTGTCTGAGTAATAAAGAGTTTTGCAGTTCTCTCCTCCTCTGTATTTGGTTTAAGATTTTTCATAGATGATGTTCCACCCTTCAAAACTGCTGAACAGTAAGGATTTTGTTTCTGCGCGTTTACTTAGCTTATTAACATGGAACCTTTCTGGCTGGGAATGGATCATGATACTGTTTGCGGTCCTTCATGATAGAACTCGTATGTGAGCCTACTTCTCTAATCTTGTTTTGACGATTAACAAACAACTTCTAATCTTGTTTCTAGTGTTTGTGTTTTTATTATATGCTTTCAGGACATATTTGAGCATAACGATGACATTCTTGGAATTGAATGTTTTTGTAATGAAGCCGTCACAACTAATATCAAGATTCAACATTGCTTCTTCCATTACCAAGATCGAACTCTAACGAAGACCATTAGCTTGGGTAAAATAGCTTAGGTATATACTTGTGCGCATTATACTTATAAAGCTCAATTCACGCACATGCACGATTTTGAGAATGTACTAAGTTTTTAGATTATTAGCTTAACAACAATGTTTCATCTCCCTTATCAAGTCCATTAATCCGCTCAAATAATTTTCCAAACTTGCATATGGTCATTGTGTCAAAACAATTACGAACTCGTATTTCTAACACTTTTGCAAAATGACAAGTTTTTACAAATGGAAATTGCGTTTTTAAAATTTTCTTCGTTGACATGTTCATCTTCATGGTTATAAAAGTTTCCCAAAATTTCGCTATTTTTAGAGTCAAGTTGTTATGTTTAATTGATTTTTCAAAATCAAATTTTCTGCAAACAGCTCCTGAAAAATCTCATGTATCAGTTCCGGTCGACCCAACACATGGCACCGTTCAACCAACCAGAGAAAGGTTTTTCAGCATCTTGTTCTCAGGGTCATCAGTCGACCTATACTCATGTATCAGTCGACCGATGAACATCCTTCGGTCGACCGACCCTTGACCATCGGTCAACCGAAAATGTGTCCGTTGCACAATAACAGTTAGTTTTGTGTTCCTCTGGTTTGGGCTGATGTGTTGAGAGACTATATATAATTCTAACACTTAGAGTTTATAATGGAAGTTGAGAACAAGTTTTACAAGTTTTTAAGAGTTTCAAAGATAAATCAAAAGTGTTTTCATTTGTGTTTTACAAGAGAAGAATTGCTACAATGTATTTGTGGATCTCTACCTCAAATTTCTACCTCTCTTGTTTATCGGAGAAGTTTTCTAAAATCGTTTCTTCTAGCAAATTATTATTATTGTTTTTGTTATATGCTTTCAGGACATATTTGAGCATAACGATGACATTCTTGGAATTGAATGTTTTTGTAATGAAGCCGTCGCAACTAATATCATGATTCAACATCGCTTCATCCATCACCAAGATCGAACTCTGATATTAAATGAAAGTTCCCTAGAGGGGGGTGAATAGGATTATTGCTAATCTAATCCGATATTAATGCTAAATAAAAACTTTTAATGCAATATCCTAGCAATTTTGATATACAATAAAATATGCAAGGATATACAATGAGCAAAAGACGATATAAACAATGAGACAATGATAAGTGTGTCAATGCCAAACACAAACACAAACAAATGATCACGGAGTTCGGTCATCCTTGACATACGTCTCCGCTCCTCACTCTCGAGAAGAATCTTCACTATCAGCACAAAAAGTTACACAATCAGTTTTCAACGCCACCGATAAACGTTTACAACTCACACACTTGCAATCACACAAAATACCCTCTAAGTGTTGGCTTAGCTTGTGTCACCTTTCTCAAGTGCTCGGAATTACGACCTCTCCCTAGGATTTACAACCGACGCCACTCCTTTTAGCATTGACCCCGTCTCTCACCAACCACTTCTCTCGATGTCCTTATGTATTACAACGTGTTCTCCACAATGAAAGCATAAATACAAGATTTGTTCTCTAATAGATAAGAACTCAATTAAGCTCACTCTCAATGTTACAACATCACAACCTAATAATTATACTATATGTGAAAATACTTAAGCTTAAGCGGTGTGTGTGTAAACAATGAATATAAATAAAATCAAACTCAAATTAATCTAGCAAGAATATATGAAAAACGATAATAATAATTTTCTAGAAGAAAAGAGTTTAGAAAACTTCTCTGATAAACAAGAGAGATAGAAATTTAAGGTAGATATCCCCAAATACGTTGTAGCAATTCTTCTCTTGTAAAACACAAATAAAAACACTTTTGATTTATCTTTGAAACTCTTAAAAACTTATAAAACTTGTTCTCAACTTCCATTATAAAATCTAAGTGTTGAGAACTATATATAGTCTCTCAACACATCAGCCCAAACCAGAGGAACGCACAAAAAGCGAGGCAAACTAATAAAAGAATAAAATCTGGAAACTAACCGTTATTGTGCAACAGACACATTTTCAGTCGGCCGATGGTCAAGGGCCGGTCGACCAAAGGATGTTCATCGGTCGATATACATGAGTATCGGTCGACTGATGACCCTAAGAACATGATGCTAAAAAATATTTCTTTGGTCGGTCGACCGGTGTCATGTGTTCGGTCGTCCGGAACTGATACATGAGATTTTCTAGGAGCTGTTTGTAGAAAATTCGGTTTTGAAAAATCAATTAAACATAACAAATTGACTCCAAAAATAGCAAAATTTTGGGAAACGTTTATAACCATGAAGATAAACATGTCAACGAAGAAATTTTTGAAAACGCTATTTCCATCTGTAAAAACTTTTCATTTTACAAAAGTGTTTGACATACGAGTTCGTAATTGCTTGTTTTTAACACAATGACCATATGCAAGTTTGGAAAATTATTTGGGTGGATTAATGGACTTGATAAGAGATATGTAACATTGTTGTTAAGCCAATAATCCAAAAACTTAGTATATTCTCAAAAATGTGCATATGTATGAATTGAGCTTATAAGTATAATGCACAAAGTATAAACCTAAGCTATTTTACCCAAGCTAATGGTTTTCGTTAGAGCTCGATCTTGGTGACGGATGAAGCGATGATAGAATCTTGATATTAGTTGCAACGGCTTCATTACAAAAACATTCAATTCCAAGAATATCATCGTTATGCTCAAATATGTCCTGAAAGCATATAATAAAAACACAAACACTAGAAACAAGATTAGAAATTGTTTGTTAATGATCAAAACAAGATTAGAGAAGTAGGCTCACACACATGAGTCCTAACAATCTCCCTCTTTTTGATGATGACAAACAATTCTTCAAAATAATATTTAAATCATGAAATAAAATGAAATATTCCCAAATACTCACAAACCAACTTGTTTCTCCCTCTTTGGCAACATCAAAATGGGGGAAAATAAACAAAACAAGAGCGAAAGGTCCCTCTACATGTACGCATAAGTGAGTATACACATAATAAAGAGTGCTCCCCCTATCAAAATGCACAAGTGAATATATAAACGAAAATGGCATGAGAAGAGAATTGAGCTTATAAGTACAATGCACAAAGTATAAACCTAAGCTATTTTACCCAAGCTAATGGTCTTCGTTAGAGCTCGATCTTGGTGACGGATGAAGCGATATTGAATCTTGATATTAGTTGCGACGGCTTCATTACAAAAAACATCCAATTCCAAGTTATATAGTTATGAAGATAAACTTGCAGTGAAGTTTGCTGCCCTTCAATCTTCTTTTGGGCTTTAGTTCGTCTCTCCTCAATATAGGATTTGAAGTATGTCATAATTTATCATTTTTCTTCATCTTAGAAATGATGGCACACCAGCAATCAAGCTTCTTTAGTTCCCATTCAACTTCATCATAGCCATTCACTGTTTGATAGCTTTGAGTTACACAGAAGTACTTGTTTCTTTGTTCTTACGTCAACAACAGCATGATTTAGCAGTGTGTAAAAATGTGGGTTGAGATAGATTGATCATCCTAACTTACGAATGTATATACGTATGTGTCAGAAGAGACACAAGCTTATCATCCTCTCGTAGTCAGAGGTTTGGACGTCTGGGCTGTGGAGAAGAATTGGAAAAAGCAGATTTTTGGTCATAAGTCGACTCATGCACAGGCATAAGTCGACTTATGGTAAGTCGACTTATGTTGGTGCATGAGTCGACTTACGTTCTGCTCTGGATTGTTGGTTTTTTGCTCTGCCAAGTCGACTTATCAGGTCTGATAAGTCGACTTATGATCTCTTCTCCAGTTGCTGTTTTTCGCTCTGCCAAGTCGACTTATGCAGACTGATAAGTCGACTTATGACGGGTTTTTTGGAAAGTTCAGGTTCCTATTTGCAGTCTGTTTGGGTTTCTGTTTTGGTATAAATACCAATACGATTTGAGGGTTTTGTGAGGAGAGTTTTGGGGTTTTGGAGCACAGAAAAAGAGAGATCTTTCTGAGCTATTTGTTAGGGTTATTGGTTGAGAGATTGAGAGATTTGTTGGTGAGATTAGTTGGTTCGTTTGAGCGATTTGTAATCTCAATTTGTACTCTCCTTCTCTATTAGTGAAAACCCACCCCCTTCTTGCCCCGTGGACGTAGGCAATTTGCCGAACCACGTAAAACCTTGGTGTTTGTGTTTTGTTTGGTCTTTCTCTCGGCGTTCGTTGGTTTGGTTTCTCAAAGCATCAGTCACAACAAGTGGTATCAGAGCACGGGCAACGCTTGGGCTATTTGGAGGAGTAGATCGCTTTGGAAGTTCATCTAGGGCTTCGTTTGGTGATAAAGGTGGGATCTTTTTTTGTAAAAATCTCGTCTTTTTCAGTTTGGATCTATTTCTCGTTTGTTTCCGCATTGGTTTGGTGGTGCCTTGAGGATTATGGCCGAGAAAGAAGGAGTTGTGGGCAGTACTTCCGGCGTGAAGACCGTCCAAAGCTTGAATATCCACTCAATGAAGATTGATGTGGAAAAGTTCAATGGCACAAACAATTTTGGACTTTGGCGATGCGAAGTCATGGATGCGCTCAACGCGCAAAATTTGGAAGATACGTTGGAGTTGGACGGGAAACCGGACAACATTGATGAGAAGGTTTGGAAAAAGATGAATCGAACGGCGTGTGGTGTGATTAGGTCTTGTCTCACTCAAGATCTAAAGTATGATGTGATCAATGAGACTTCTGCAAAGAAGATTTGGGAGATCCTTGAGAGCAAGTATTTGACCAAGAGTGTGGAGAATCGCTTGCATTTGAAGAGGAGGCTTTACCGCTTCCAGTTGAAGAAAGGAACCTCCATTGGTGATCACATGAACCACTACACGAAGCTTCTTGCGGATTTGGCGAATGTGGATGTTAAGATTGAAGATGAGGACAAGGCGTTGTTGCTATTGAGTTCCTTGCCTGACGAGGAATATGAGACCTTCGTTCTTACTCTTATTAATGGGAAGGCATCTCTTTCGTATAGTGAGGTCACCGCTGCACTTGTGAATTATCAGCTTCGAAAGAAGGATAAGGAGACTTCGTTTGAGCCGGTAGCGGGGGCGTTGGTCGCAAGAGCAAAGGGTCCAAACCGTAGTGGGAGGTCGCAGTCTAGAGGGGCACATCTTGGAGTTCGTAAGAATCAATGTGCCTTTTGCAAAGAAGATGGACATTGGAAAGCCGATTGCCCAAAGTTAGTTGATCGAGCCGGGAAGAATAAGGGAAAAGCTATTCAAGCTTCAGAGGCGAATGTTGTCAAGGCTAGTGGCAACGATTCAGATTCGGATTCTTCGGGCTACTCGTTATCTGCACTGCCGTCAGTTTGTGTTGCCTACTCTACAGAGTGGATATTGGATTCGGGTGCTACATACCACATTTGCCCTAGGAGGGATTGGTTCTCCAGCTTTCAGGAGTTGGAAAGAGGGGATTTCGTGCTCATGGGGAATGATCACAAATGCTCTATTGGTGGTATTGGTACTGTTCGGATCAGGATGAGTGACGGGGTGATTCGGGAGTTGGTTGGAGTGAGGTTCGTTCCTCAGTTGAAGAAGAACATCATTTCACTTGGAGCTTTGGAGGCAGCTGGCTATAGGGTGACCTTGGCGGATGCACGCTTGAAGGTTACATTTGGGTCCATGATTGTGATGAAGGGCGTCAGAAGAAGAAATTTGTATTATTTGCACGGAAGCACGGTGATTGATAGGGAAATGACGACTTCATCAGATTCGGCTAGACTGTGGCATTGTTTGGTGCTGGGGTATATGATTGGTAATACCGTGCATTGGTTGTTGAGGAGTGCTATGACCTGCAGATTGAAGTCCTGTGAGCACATTAGGATGAGCGAGACCGTGGTGGAGTTTGGCACTTCTATCCATCGAGCGAGGGGTCTTTTTGGAGGTGTTCAGTCAGGCATTTGGGGGCCTTCCAAGGAGGCATCATTGGGAGGTAATCGTATCTTGGTTTCCACAGTTGGTGATTGTTCTAGGCATTATTGGGTCGCGACCAGTTCCCGTTGGTGTAAAGTCCTAGAAGTCAACAACAATTGGAAGAAGTGTATTGGCAGAAAGGTAACTCATTGTTTCAGCTTTGGTAGGGGTCCTTTCTTGCGTTGGTGCCGAGCTCACGGCAATAGGAGACACTTCATTGGTGTGGAGACTTTGGGGCGACGAGATGAGATGACAGTTTCGATGGGTCGTTCCTTTCTGGAGGAGGATCGGCGTTTGATGTCGAGCATTGGCATTGGTGTGCGGGCTTCGACATATTTGGGTCATCTTATGCATAGGTCGCCGACTGCTGCTTTAGGAGTTATTAGATCTGGTGGAGCTGCTTCAGATTTTGGGTCGCGTCGGATATTTGGATACCCAGCATTTGGTCACATCGTGGATGTGAGATTGGATCCGATTGCGCGTTTGGGGTTCGGAGGCTCAGTTGATTATCGTTTGGGAGCTTCTGATTTTGTTCTGAGCAGGTATGTCACTTTTGACTCTCGGCAGGTGGAGAGTGTTGATCAGGTCATTTGGATATCGCAGCAGGTGGAGAGTGATGCTACTCCACGTTGGGTGGAGATTACTCCACATACTCCAGATCATACTGCGTCATTTGGGATTCCAGCTAAGGTGACACAGGTTGGAGATCATTTGGTTTTGGATGCAGATGATGGATTGGTTTTGGATTCAGTTGCAGCTGGTAGATATAGTTTGGATATGGCCATTGGTTTACCTCAGGTGGAGGTGTTTGATTTGTCTCAATTTGGGGTCATTGGGAATACTATCAGTTGCAGATCGTTTGGTGATATTGGAGAAGAGTTGCAGACTTTTCTATTTGATTGAGGGCCTTTGGAGGCCGTTTGGGTGAACTACGTGAAGGCTTGATTCCTTGGGCAAAGGATACGTAGGCAGTCATTTTGATGCAGCCGATTTGGTGAGCGACATCGACATTTGGGGTGAGTGTTCACACTCTCATTTGGGTCTCAGCATGTGAGGCATTTGTTTGGTTGGTGTCGGCTCAGTTTTGGGAAAACTTCGCCGAGGTGGAGAATTGTGGAGAAGAATTGGAAAAAGCAGATTTTTGGTCATAAGTCGACTCATGCACAGGCATAAGTCGACTTATGGTAAGTCGACTTATGTTGGTGCATGAGTCGACTTACGTTCTGCTCTGGATTGTTGGTTTTTTGCTCTGCCAAGTCGACTTATCAGGTCTGATAAGTCGACTTATGATCTCTTCTCCAGTTGCTGTTTTTCGCTCTGCCAAGTCGACTTATGCAGACTGATAAGTCGACTTATGACGGGTTTTTTGGAAAGTTCAGGTTCCTATTTGCAGTCTGTTTGGGTTTCTGTTTTGGTATAAATACCAATACGATTTGAGGGTTTTGTGAGGAGAGTTTTGGGGTTTTGGAGCACAGAAAAAGAGAGATCTTTCTGAGCTATTTGTTAGGGTTATTGGTTGAGAGATTGAGAGATTTGTTGGTGAGATTAGTTGGTTCGTTTGAGCGATTTGTAATCTCAATTTGTACTCTCCTTCTCTATTAGTGAAAACCCACCCCCTTCTTGCCCCGTGGACGTAGGCAATTTGCCGAACCACGTAAAACCTTGGTGTTTGTGTTTTGTTTGGTCTTTCTCTCGGCGTTCGTTGGTTTGGTTTCTCAAAGCATCAGTCACAACATGGGCAACCAAACCAAGTGTATATATATACTAACTCTTGCCCCCACATACTTGTGCAAAGGGCCATAGCCAGTGGTAGCTTGAACCGAACCCTTTGAAAATCTCATTGAAATTTGAAATCAATATTTATATGAAGTTTTTATTTTGCGTAACAAAAAATAACGACTTTGTACCTATCATATGCCTTGAGTACAAGAGAGAGATGGAAGGTAACCAGCCAAAACAATTGTTTATGTTTACTGTGCATTTGTGAGTGGTGACAACTGAAGTATAGAGTCTCCTGTTTGTTGGATCGTGCAAAGATATGATTGTAGGCAACCAAATGTTTTCCTAATCTCATAATAAATAAGAGATGTCTGTTACGATAGAAAGATTTCATATTTGGTTGCAGGAGAAACAAATTGTTGAAAGTAGCCTAAAGAATTGAACTACTTTTTATTGACAAGAATGTGGCAAAACTAGAGATTCTGGAAATTATACTGATGACAATAAGGTTTAGGCGTGATGAAGCACCTTTGGTTCTTGCAACATATAGGAGTTGCAGTTGTATTAGGCATAGTAACGTCCTTGGATAGCCATTTGTAATTAAAAGTAATATATGTACAAGGGGCATGTTTCTAGAGGTATTCTGTTGCAGAGATTGAGTCAGGTTCCTTTTGTCCAGGTGAAGTTCTGGAAGTATTAGATCCATGTTTAGCTTTTAAAGTCGTGAATATGCCCTCTTTTGGGGGTCTAAAAACACGAGAGCAATGTTATCAATGCGTAACACGCAATGTAGCCGTAGGGCACAAAGTCCCTTTACGCGCACATGCACAAGGCACAATGTGATGCGCACGGCCTACTGCAGCGAGGCGCACACCACACACTCAAATGTTCAAGATTTATAATCAAGAACAAGAGAACATGTTTATGAATCTGCACATAAAAATATGTCAATATAGATAATGTCTACTACCAAATAACAAAATAAGGTCTTAATTTCTAATTCTAACACAGAATCATATAGTAAATGAGGTTTAGTTAGGGTCCTTAATCAGGCCACTAAAAGACCTAATTGGTTTATTTTACTTTTTGGGATACGATTTATCAGTTTTAAGACCTAATTAATATATTAAAGTCCATAAATATATGAGGTTGTGCCTTGTATGCAACCTACTGCGAAACACAGGGTGCTTAAGAGTCACAAAAGGCACTTCACAATATATGTGAGGTGCTTTGCCGCGCCCCGCATCACAGAGCGCATGAGACGCATGCCTCTGATAACATTGCACAGAAGTATGTTCAATTTAAGATAGAACTTTTTTTTGTACTTTATTGAATTGAGATAGTAAGTTATAGTTTATACACACACACTATTATAAAAAGAGGATTGAGGTGGTAAAACTTTTAATTTACTCTTTTGCCCTCTTAAATTTTGATAAATTCTAAATATGCCATTATCTCTAATTAATCTTTCAATAAATAAATATAACCACTTATTAATTATGCACCTCCTCACATTCTTAAATAATTGCAGCTATCAATAATATTATAACTATTAATTATTTAATAATAATATATTAAAATAATTATAGAATAACTATACAAAATTATTAATAGTAACCAATTAATTATTATTATTATTTATGAATTATAATAAAATAATTTAAATATTAGTATACATAAGATAATGTATCACCAAATACTATTAAGAATTACATTATAATTCAATGAGCAATAAAATAAATAGAATAAATATTTAATAGCATAAATAGTGTAATTATTTTAATAATATCACATAAACTATGAGTACACTATTTATTTAGTATTATATTATTAAATAAATTAAGTAAAGAATTTAATATTTGTTTTAGAATATTTTATTTAAGATTATTACATATATTGAATAATTTATACTTAGTAATGATTGCAAACTAACCTTTTTATAAAAAAATTATTTAATATTAATAATAGCACTATTAATCATTAATGATAGTATACTTGATAGTACTAAATTATTTAAGAGCATAATTAAAAGTATTAAAATAGATAAATATTTTATAGTATATAGATAGTATAATTATTTTAATGGTATTACTTAAACTAAGAATTAAAATATTAAATAAGGTAAATTACAGTAAACCCCATGAACTTTCAGCATCTTCTGATAAATAAACTATATGAAATTTTGAAATCACACTAAACCCCTAATAACTTTTGTAGAAAACCCCTAATATCTTTTAGATAAATTACGTCAAACCCCAAATAATTTTCAAAATACATTTTTACGCCATCTGGTTCTAATTTATAGGGGTTATTTGCAAAATTTAAAAAGTTATTGGGGTTTTTCTTTAAAACAAAAAAGTTACTAGGGCTTTAGTGTGATTCTAAAAGTTCACAGGGGCTAAAAGTTCATAATGGTTTAGTGTAATATACCATATTCAATAATTATAATGAGAAGTAACTATCGCAATATGTTGCTGGTATTAAGTGTAACTATATAGAGAACGTCGAGAAAAAGCTAGCAAAATTAATGCAGCTTAGTTAAATTAACAATTTTCAAGTTGGAGGGGTATATTTAAGAGAACTTATAGATTTGGCAGACTTATTTAAGAATTATTGTAGATTTGGGGGACTTATAAAAAAAAAGGTTTGCACTGGACAATTATTATAAGAAAAACCTTCAATTACAATAACTACACAATAATAATTAATTCATACATTTATTTTGAAGTAATCTTATTATACAATTTTATTTATTAACACATAAAAAATCAAAACTTAAAACATCTACATTCACGTGCAAAGCACGTTCATTATATATATATATATATATATATATATATATATTCAAATTTGTGTGTGTGCACGTGTTTGCATGCGTGCGCGTATGTATGTGTATATGCATGCATATATGTGCGCGTTCGCACGTGTGTGTAAATGTATGTATGTATGTTGTTGTTTTTCTAGCGAAAAAGGAATGAGTGCACTTTGCATTAAGCAACCAATTAAGTTGTGGTTTGACCTTCTGTAATTGTATAGCCATGCAAGATAAGGTTTCCCTCGTAGTAGGGATAAGATATTTCACTAGAATTTCCAAGAAAGGAACTGAGGTAGGTCCCTTTTTTTAATGAAAATAACATTGGAAGGCGTTGAGTTTTTAATCAAGACGCAAAGTGAAAATCAATGTAACATGTAAACCCGGCCTCAATCAACTCGTAGGTCAGTGGGTAGCATCAGTGGAGTCTTCAGAGTGAAACTGAGAATGTAGTTTATTAAAAATTACTACATCTCGTTCCTGATAAATAAGTTTTGCATGAAAATATAAATAGCTGTTTATTTATATGCGTTGACTTTCTTTAGATATTCTTAAATTTTGGTTCTAATGGGTGAAATAACTTTTTTTTTATGTCCTCTGTATGCATCTTGAACTATTCTTTATTATTGAATTATTATGCAAGAAAATGCATCTATTGAGAATTGTACTTTTTGTATTCTTAATGCGTGGGCAATATATGGCTTGAACTAATACTTGACAGGTGAAAGGTTCTCTCTTTTGAGTTGTTACTGACATGTGTTTAGTACAATCGTGAGAGTATTTCTGTTGGCTAAGAACAACAATGACGTCAAGAAAAGCCTCGATCTATTCTGGACTTTTGGGATTGGCTATGTGAATTGTTTTCTTCCATTCAGTTTTGGTAAGGGCTTTCTGTTTGGTTAAGTAAATATCTATCACATCATTTTTGGTTTTCTAAGTCCATGTCTATACTCAAGTATTCGTATCTTGTGTGTTCATGTATTATTGCTCTTACTTGGTTCGCTTATTGGACTTTATCAGACACATAGACCAACTTAATTTATTTAGTTGTTCAACATTATATCATCAATGGAAACTACTTCAAACTTCTTCTGAATGTACCGATTTCCTATTCTCTATTTTAGATTTTCCTACTAATTAAATCTTAGCATCACTGGCTACACTTTGTTTTTCACGTTTTTTTTCTGTCATGCAACATTCTTATCCCGTAAACTGTAGTTCTTTATGGAACATATTCCTTTAACATCATGGGAAATTCTATGACCAGCTAACGCTTTAGAATGATTTCGCCTTTTTAGCCATCCTGTTTAAGGGTACTCCATGCATCCACCTCATCTCATGATCACGACAAATGAATGATCCTAGGTAGCGAAAATGGTCGCTACTATGTACGTATAGGACTTACTAAGATATTTGGGCACCTGTGTCACATTACTCAAACAAACCTCCAGCAAAGAAATGAAACTTTGATGTTTATCATGTGGAAACAATCCATAAGATAAATAAATATCGTATCACCACAGTCCCTAGAGAAGAATAGAAACAAAACAAGGCGTTGGTCATATGCGTATGGAATAATTAGATGAGATAAAGGATGACAAAGAAGTTCCATGGAACTTTTTAATATTACAGGAAATGAAATTTGAATAAATTTCTCTCATACTTGCCCTTCGTCATCAGTCCTACCTTCAACTGAAAAGTAGTGGATAAAGCTTGTCATACTATCATATGAAGACCCCCCTTCTTTCATTGCGTCCCTCGCCTTTCTCCCGACCTCTGTAGCCCTCTGCCTTATACCTTCTGCTGCTTCTCCTCCATCCATCAACCTCTTTACTGCCTTGCGCACATCCTCTCTATTAGCCAATACTTCCTTGCTGTCTACCCACATGCCTCGCTTTTTAACTCCAACCGAGACTCCAATCTTCAGAACATCCACGACCATCCTCTCATTGAGGAACTGGTCTGCGAAATGTGGCCAAGTAATCATAGGCACACCCGTTGATATTCCTTCGAGTGTCGAGTTCCACCCACAATGCGTCATGAATCCTCCGACCGCAGGGTGTGATAGTATCAAAACTTGTGGGGCCCATCCTTTTATAAGGAGACTCCTCGATTTTACACGCTCCTCGAAGCCCTCAGATAGCCACCCTTCTACCTCTGGGGATATTTCATGTTCTTTGATCACCCAAATAAATGGATGGTTTGAAGATTCTAACCCCAATCCTATCTCAATCAGTCGACGAGCTTCAACGAATGTGAGGCTACCGAAATTGACATAAACGACTGATCTGGGCTCCTTTGAATCAAGCCAGGTTAGACATTTATTGATGTCAATGGAGGCCTTGTTTCCTCTCATAGACATGTTGGACAAGTTTTTATTATGAAGAAAAAATGGTCCAACCGCCCAAACTTTTTTACCCATAGCAATTTGATAGTTCTTGATGTGCTGAAGTTCTAAATCATTGAAAGTGTTCACCACGATTCCATCGGCTGCAAGCTCAGCCTTTTCTACTTTTTTGGCGAATTCTTCCCAGCCAGGTTCGACGAAGAACCCTGCAGGGGCTTGATCCTTTGTGACCACAATTTTTTGACTTAAGCCCGGTACATCAAAAGGCTCATGCTCATCAGTGATTCTATCATAGACCTTATAATGAGAGATATTATGAGTACATAAGAGAGTGAAGCAGCAAATACTGAAGAATGTGAGCCGAGGTATCTGCAGGTTGTCGGCCACCTTTTGGGTCCAATGGTGGCAGAAGTCAGTCACCATGCAGTTGGGATAGGGTTCCTGTTCTCGGAGATATTTTTCAACAGGTTCCGCCAGAAGACTTAGGCCTTCAAAGAAATTTTTCATGAGCTCTGCTGATGGAACTATGTCGATATTCTCACAGCCTTCAGGCAAGCCCAGCTCTTTACAAGGGAATGCAAGCTCAACAAAGCGTATTGATATGCCAGAATCTCGGGCGCTGTTAATGGTAGCTCTGTTCCGAGAGGCATTGAGAGGGGTGGTGATTACGGTAACTAGTGAACCGTGGTGGGCGAGAAATACGGCAAAATCAAGCATTGGGATCATGTGGCCTTGAGCCATCATAGGGACTAGCACAAAGTGTGGCTTTGGCTCATTAGAACTATGGATAATTATTTGGCTGGTCATTGTTGTGATCTGTAATATTGCTCCTTGAAGACTCTTGATTCTTTATACATAGAGCTCACAGAGGTTAGTTATCTTCATCCCCCTGGCCGGCTAATAGAGCTATTTTTTTCCAATGTTGTAGAATGCTGAGTTCGTTAACCTATATACAAGGTTTCCATTTGATTTTGTCTGTTATGGCATTGGAGAAATCAGCAAGCATAGTATTTCAAGGACGTTGCAACTTCAGCTCCTGAGAAGCCGAATTGTATAATAATTTGATCTTGTTTGTTTTTCTTGCTCTTCCTAGGGAATTAGTATTAGAAACACAAAGGATGAAAGTTTCATCGGAAGCCTTTAGGCCAATTTGCTATGTGCTTTTCGTCATACTTTTCATCGTACTTTTCGTCGTACTTTTCATCGTACTTTTCGTCGTACTTTTGATATCATCCAACATATGCATTTGAGAATATCGCTTGGGAGCTCCCAACTGCCAAAAATTTACAAAACCCCCCCTCAAAACTACCCCTTACCAGTTTGTGGAGCGCAGGGATGATTCTGGCGGCGAAGAGGCCTCCGACTGGGGTGCCGGCGACGATGGTGACGATGCCGACGCCGGAGATGATGGCGGCGTTCGGGTCGGGTCGGAGATGATGGAGGCGAAGTGGATTTGGGGTGGGGTTGCGTCGGGTCGGAGATGATTTGGGGTTGGGTTCGGTCGAAGGAAAGGATTTGGGGGTGGAGGTGTCTGTCGAAGGGAGAGGATGAATTTTTTTTTTTTTTTTTAATTGGGGATTTGGCGTTGTTGAGAGGAATTTAACTGTTGGGAAAATGTAAATTACATTAGACAGCTACTTTATTGAAAATATAAATTACATTTGAAAATGTAAATTACATTTGAAAAATTTGGCATTGAATGGGTAAAATATTAAAATAGAAGAGGGATTTTTTTGATATTGTTGGAGCTACTAACTAGGAGCTTGTTGGAGCTCCATAAAAGAAGGAGGACATCCCAAGACTTATTTTTTTAATTTTTTATTCTAAAATGCTTGAGAGCTCTTGAGAGCTTGTTGACTAGGACTCCCAACTGGGAGCTTGATGCACTTGCTCTTAGCCTAAAAACTAAAAACTTCCTTCATCCATTGGATCTAGATGAATCCAATGGCTGGGATTCAGTCAAACAGTCAACAGACACATGCATTAATTACCTCAACGCAGTGAATCCAGATTCACTACCTCAACGTATCTCGAATCACTGCAGTGAATCCAGAATCACTGCAGTGAATCCAGATTCACTACAGTAATTCATTACTGTAATGAATCTGGATTCATTGCGTTGATGTATTTAATGCATGTGTTTAATGAGGTAATTAATACATGTGTATGTTGACTGTTTGACTGAATGCTAGCCATTGGATGAAGGAGGTTTTTAGTTTTTAGGCTAAGGAGGTTTTTATTAGAACCTCTCCATATATATATATATATATATATATATATATATATATATATATATATATATATATATATATATATATATATATATATATATATATATATATATATATATATATATATATATATATATATATATATATATATATATATATATATATATATATATATATATATATATATATATATATATATATATATATATATATATATATATATATATATATGTGTGTGTGTGTGTGTGTGTGCGCGCGTGTGTGTATATGTATGTATATAGGTGTTTATAGCTCTGATACCAATTCTAAACATGCATAAAAAAATTTAGACAAAGGAAATAACTTACAAAGTTCGGCTGCCCATTCTTAAGATAATTTCTTTCTCCACAATCTTTATTTATAAAATATCGTACAAGAGAACTCCGCACACTGCAAATCCACATAGACTTTTTAATAAAAATTTAGACTAAAAAACGCACACTTTACAACACATATCTTCTCTCCTTATATAAACTGGAAGAGAATAAAGCACAGACATAAAGTAAAAGGCACCTAGTAGAGCGTCTTCTTTTCAAAAGTAGCTTTATAAAGCTTGTCTTTTGAAAAAGCTTATTTAAGAAAGTAGGCAAACCGTATTGATCGAAATCAATAAGACTAGCTGGGAGTAATATTGATGATGATAAGCATACTGGCGAGCACTTTCGATGAATCCCTTCTTGACTGATCCTGTGTTAATATGATGATTATTTGGAAAAAGCATCATGCATGTATGCCGAATCCTATGCTATTAATGAAGTCTTATCCATCGGACAAATTTTCAAAACAATTCCTTTTGTAATTTTATTCCCAAAAAACGACCCCTTTAATTTTTATTTGTAAAAACCGACCTGGTTTCAGCCTCAACGCTGAAACCAGGTCGGTTTTTTCAAAAAAAAGTTCTGAAACTTCACGGGAGTTAATCTCCCGTGAAGTTTAGCACTTTTTAATTAAGCTGTTAAACTTCACGAGAGTTGAACTCCCGTGAAGTTTCTTAGTTCAAAAATAATTTTTTTGAACTGTGAAACTTCACGGGAGTTCAACTCCCGTGAAGTTTCAGAACATTTTTTGTAAAAACTGACCTGGTTTCAGCGCTGAGGTTGAAACCAAGTCAGTTTTTATAAATAAGAGAGAAATAGTTTGTTTTTTGGGAATAAATTTGCAAAAGAGTTTGTTTTGAAAATTTGTCCCTTATCCATCATATGTACAGTACAAGCAGGAGCAACCTTCTCTTTGCTCCTGAATTTACTATTTCGACCAATTCCTCTCTCTATATCACGGATACTATTTCCATGTAAAATATCAAGAGGAACCTTCGTCAATAATTCGACGTGAGCGCCTAAAGTTATTAGACAGTGATATATTTTATCAGCATCATCGTCCGTATATTTTTTGTAATTTTCATTAAGAGACGTACAATAAGAAAACTTCTAAAATTGGATACTCATAATGGACGATCGTATCACGATGAGGGGGACCCGATGGCCTTCTGAAAGATTGGATTTTTGGTCGAGCTTTTAGCTCCATTCCTCAAAGCCATGGATAACTTTTAGCATGGCTCTAGAAGGAAAAGTTAAATGCAATGAGTTGTATAGGGACATTGATAAAGTACAAAAATGTAAAAAAAAAAAAAAGAAAAAAATTTAAATTCTTGTTACAGTTTTCGTGTTTTCATACAGTAAATGGTTTCCAAAAAAGAAGGTTAATTACACTAGGTGTAGTTCAATTTTGGCATATAGACCCACGACAAGTGATCTGAATGGTTAGGTAGTTCCAATATGGCTCTCATGGTCATGGGTTTGGTTCCGGATTGGGTTATAAAAGAAATTGGCAGTTAGCCTTGACCCCTCTTTTTGACTCTTTTAAGTACTTGGGGTGAAATTTTGGCGGATATTACATTGGGGTGAAATTAGTGATGTATTTAAGGGTAAAAGGGTTTGAAAAAAAGTTGTCCAAAGATTATTACATGGATAATAAGTTCCAACATGTTATACTAGAACAGAAGGTATATTGTAATTAACCCTTTTAAAAATGATATCAGTACCACTTAAGTTTAGACCAGGGAAAACAAAACAGCATGTTACGTTACACCTTCCACTGAAGTTAGAATACAGATTGTGCACTATGCTATATTGTTTGTTGTCATTGTTGAGAGTCCGAGAACCAAGATTTTGGCGTGGCAGCTTCTTTGTGGAGTTTCAACATCTACAGAGTCCATTAGTTGTTTCTGGGGCTATCCAAATGGGCTTCGGGCCCGGAGCTGGCCCGAACCCGGTTGCGCCCAAACCCGGCCCGGGCC
>NC_033794.1:96034286-96056210 GCF_001876935.1 Asparagus officinalis
CGATGTTCAAACAAATTTCTAAAAATATGGATCCTAATTATTTTTCTATTTCAATGATAACAAATGTTATTTTAATATATATGGTCTTTTTTTATTTTCTAAATTATTACTTAAATAGAGTTAGGAATTACCTCTTTTTTAATGAATTTCTCTGGTGTGCATCCAATAAGAGTTTCTGATGTATCAAACACTATTACTCTTGCATTATCTGTGCTATTTTCCATGAGAATCTTAACTACGTACCTATAGTTTTCATTATCGATTTCTAGAGATATTTAATATTGTATTTTAATATGTTCATGCCATAAAAAATATATATATTACTTAACCTTGGTACTGAATCATCAATGATTCTATGGTATGTATCATTCAGATACTCTTTACTAACACATTTATCTATCTTCTTGTTACAACCTTTGTAAGCATAGAACTATGGCTCAAGTCTATTCAAAATAGTAGTTATCTTTGCCTTAAATGTGCAATAGCGTGTCTGTATATCGACAAAATTTAGTTAGATTTAAATGTGTTAATAAGAATAGGTTTCTAATATTGTACATGTATCGAATTCTGTGATGTATGCATAATATCACTAATTTAAATTTCTTTTGCATTTATAAAACGTGTCGATGGAGATCCTTTTATTTTTGCGGCTTCTTCCAAATGAAACCTGCATATTAGATTAAAATATAATATTATGTCATTATTGTGTTATATGAAAGTATGTTTGTTCTACTTACCATTCCCTTAATTCTTTAGCTAATTGTATTTTTGGGTTGATACATATTGTTGATATAATTTGCGATGATATGCTCGTCTCTCCTGCAAAATTGAGATAATTATAGGATGAATTTTATTTTTATCTGTCTTTACTAAGAATTTTAGTAATAAATTATGTACCTTTATATAGAGAGATTTCAAAATCTGATAATGCTATTACAGGCTTATATTTGATTTCGGCTTCAAGAATTGATCCTTCATTTGTAGCAAAATCCCCAAATAAAGTTGTGCGCATAGACAATAAAATGGATAAATAATGATTTAAACTATTAAGCTTAGAGCTTAAGTTATATAAGAGTTCAGAGTATTAGTTTTGCCAAGCTGTTGTATAATTACTCCATATTCAAGAATTCTAATAATCTTATTTATTAATAACAAATATTTTCACACTTTTAATATATGTTGTTTATATATCATGTTAACCCTTTAAATTAAAAGGTTCAAGTGTGTGTATGATGTACTAATAATGCAGCTAGAGTCCTTGTATTGTGATTTTTTATATATAGATAATATTAACAGTTATAATTAAATATAAAGTAAACATTATTAAAAAATTTAGTAGTAATTTATTATAAGATTCACTTACATCACCGTTGTTCAAATACTTCACTTTGAATATCTCATCAATAGTATCATCATATATTTGCAACTTCATTTGTGTGCTAAAATGCTCTAGTTCTAGTCTCAAACATTTGGTATTGAGGTGGCTTATTAATAGAATCGGGGTAAAAAGTACAAAATTAATGGTTAATTATGTTGATGATCTTGATCATATTGAATATTTATAAAATTAAAAAATATTAGTTCACAATAGAACTATTGAAATACTTTTGAGTTTGAACAACATCATTATTTTAATCAGGTTTATATAAAATATTGTTACATATGTAGATGACAGGCTTGTTAAACCCCTTACTACGAAGATAAACTAACAAAATAATTATATAATGTAATATAGTTTTAAAAATTACAAATCACACACTTAAAGTTCAAAACCACAAAAAAAGGCTAAAATTTTAAAACTTGGCAAAGAAAAGTATAACTGTTAGCCATTCTTTCATTAAGTATTTATCTTCGCCTACTGTATTATTATGGCAAAAGCTGATTCTAACGGCTGACACCTTAGATTCCCACCTAACGGCACGCGGGCCTAAAATCACATCATTCCTTAAATTGCTTTTTTCTCATCCGCTCCGTTAAACTTGATCTACACGTTCTTAAACGCTAAACACACCAATTTTGGCGCGGCTGAGCCCGTATCTGTTTTTGACCCCTTCCATCCACTCGCCCGCAGTTTTTTAACGGGTTTCAATGAAAGAATTTTTGCACGGCTCAAACGAAGGGTTATAAACACGACGGGTTCACCCCAAAATTAGTGGCTGTTTTGGGTTTTAAGAACGTTGTAGATCAGAATGTGCAATGGGAGCGGGATCGAAAAAACAATTTAGGAAATGGATGTGATTGTTAGACCGCGTCCCTTAGGGTGGGAATCTAAGGTGTCACCTTAAATTCACTTTTCCATAGGTATATATATATATATATATAAATAGTCTAGCTACTATATATATAGTATAGTACCGGTATAGTATATAGTATAATACTATATAGTAGATTTGATAATATAGTATATAGACTTCTATATTATAGTATGTAATATATTCTGTGTGTGTGTGTGTGTGCGGTGTGTGTGTGTGTGTGTGGATCAAGTTTAACAAAGCGGATCATTCATAGATGTAGCTCGAATCATGTGATTTTAGGCCGCGTCCTTTAGGATGATTATCTAAGGCGTCACCATAGGAGACACTTCTTTTTCCATACGATACATAGTTAGTATGTAATAGTTATATTATATAGTATTATATAATATATATATATATATATATATATATATATATATATATTTCTAATTTAGGGTTTACTATCCATTTTCAGCATCTAAAGATAGTCTAAGTTGATACTGGTAAACAAAAGCAATAAAAATTAATTAAAAATATTCAGTTAAGGAATTAAAAATTAAAAATATTATAGCTTAAAATTTATCGTCACCATATAAATTAAAGCAACTACATAAAATTTTACTAATAAGTTTGAGCAGCAAAACACATTAATAGCATTAATTGATAGATGTTTAAATCCATAAAATTATAAAAGACTATAATATAATAGCTCAACATTAATTCAAGGGAAAAATGTTTCAAGGCCCCTAAAAAAGAAATGGGATGTGGCCCAGCCCCACCAATTATCTTCCTTAGTCTTCAGCCCCAAAAAATAGTGAAAATTGTGGCCCAGACCCAAAAGCCCATACGTATACATCTAGTGGGTGTATTTTGTTGCTACCTGCCTAAAATGCCCTCATCTCTCTCACAAAAAACCGTCTGAATGGGTTCTCTTGTTCCCTGATCTCTCCCAACGCATTTTTGGCGAAGCGACGGGGGAAAGCGGGGTATGCTTCATCATCCTTTGTTATAAATTGGTTAGTTTTATCTCTCACTCTCTCATTAATGAAATTAGGGTTTTTTCTTCAACTGTCAACAACCCTTTTGCACCTGAAATCCCCTCAATTACTCCTCAACTCCTCATAATTGCCTTCATAACTATCCTCATAACTTTCAACCACCCCTAATGGCCGCCAATGACTTGATTTACATGGTGTCTTTAGGCGAGAATGCCATATTCGTGAAGCTAAGTTCGACAACAAGCTTTTATGAACTCCAATTTGATGTGTCTGAAAGATTGAAAGTACCTAAAGAAGCTTTATCCTTTATATTTAAATCTGAGAGGCACCCCAACCTCAGTTTTTCAGTTGACAACGATGATGATTTGAAGTGCATATTGGAGCACAATCGAAATATTGGTTGTACGGAGATTCACATGCAAGTTGCTGTTAATGTAGAGTGTTCCACTTCAAGGAAAAATCAGATTAGGGAAATGTAAGTAATTAATGAACTCTTTATAACATTGGGTTTTGTGTGATGTAAACATTGTTATTTTTTTCTTCAACTTTCAACCATCCCTTATGGGCATTAAATCCCTCAATGTAAGTTATTATTGATTTGTAAGTAAACAATGAACTCTGTCAGGAACAGGTCTATGTGTGATGATAAGCCAATTGTGATTTCAGGTTTCGATGCTAACTTGGGAAAAAATAGTTGTCATCTCTGATGGTTAGATGTTAACTCTTCATCTTATAGGTTAATTTTCCAAGAGATATGTTAACCTTTACATGAACATGTTAATTGTCGTGGGAACATGGTTAATTTTACACCCAGTTAGTTAACTTTTGTTGTACTATGTTACCTTTGGTCCTACTGCTGTTAACTTAAATTATCAGAAGATAATATAACATATTGTGCATGATATCTCACTGGTTGATTAATTTGTGCAGTAGTGATGCCTCTTTGAATGCAGAATATAGTCATCCTCCTCCAGGAAATGCATCCAATTCAGAGAGAATCCAAAATGATTTCCCGTCTGGTGAGATTGTAATGAGAGCTGATGATATTCTCAACAACACTTCCAGCATTCCTCAATGGTGGCACACAGCATTAACTGAAAAGGGGCAACAATTTGAGACTGTAAACGAATTAAGACTAGCTTTGCAATACTATTCCATGGCGAAAAAATTTGACTATGAATTTGTAAAGAATGAACCCAAACGTATCCGAGTATGTTGTCGATATAAGGAGACAAATGGATGCCCTTAGATGCTCTTTGCATCTCCTGTTAAGTATGATAAAAGAATTGAAATCAAAAGGTTTGTGAATGAACACAGTTGTGGACAACATACTAACTTGTCAGGGCAATCACGGGCATCTCGTAAATTCATAGCAGCCCAATTGCGACCGATATTAAAGGTGCGACCTAAAATCCGACCAATTGATGTGCAAAAGGAGTTCCTCACTCGATATGGATTGAGACTTGAATACAGTAAGATATGGTGGGGCAAAGAAAGAGCGCAGGAGGATATGTATGGTGATAGTTATGAGGCTTATGATCAATTAAGATGGTAAATTTTACAGTTATTTTATTAAGTGTACAAATTTTTATCATAGCCGCTTATAGTACAATTGTTAGTTGTTGATTTATCATGCAATATCTCATCCTTAGATGTTTCATGTTAGTTTTCATTGATATGTTCCAACTGTCATTGTGGAATGTTATGTTTTATGAAAACTTGTGAGCTTTTATGTTAATATATTATCCTAATGTTCCAATGTATTATATATGCTTGAGCAGAAGCTACATTGTTGTACAGGTATGAGCAAAAGGTGAAGGAAACGAATCCAGGAAGCTACATATGCATTGACCAGAATGAAGGAAGGTTCAAAAGACTGTTTATATGTTATGCCGCTTGCATCGTTGGTTTCTTAAATGGGTGTAGACCCCTATTATTTTTGGATGGGACCTTTTTGAAAGACAGATACAAAGGCATGCTCCTGAACGCCATAGCATACGACGGAGACCAAGGGATATTTCCGGTTTGCGTATTGTATATGTGATCAGGAAAATGTTGATAATTGGAGATGGTTCCTTCAAGGCTTGTGGTCCATACTGTATGAAAGGTTAGACCCGTACAATCCTCCCCACCAATTGGTAATTATTTCTGATGCCGACAAGGGGATTCGAGAAGCCGTGAGAGAATATTTCCCTGAAGCAATCCACTCACGATGCGTGCTGCACCTAGTTGAAAATTTTAGAACAAAGCTAAAGGATTTGGGATTGAAAGCAAAGGACACACAAGTTTTGGGGAGTTTGCTCCAATCTGCTTGCTATAAATACACTATAGCGGAATGGAACGACTACATGAAGGAAATTTATGAGATGGCTCCAGTCGCATATGAGATTGTACTCTGTTATTCGCCAGAGAAATGGGCGAATGCATTCTTCCCTGGCATCAGGTAATGCATTCATCTTAGATTATGACGTTTTGCAGTTGATGTTAACTATTCTACATATATGTGAATTTTTCTTTCTATAGGTTAACTTTGTCTGATATATGTTAACTTTCAGCAATATATGTTAACACTGATGTTTTTATGTTAACTTTGAGCAGTAAAGGTTAAGTTTTGTTGTTACGTGTTAATTTTATTACATATTGGATGCCCATCATACTATTAATTATTTTGTGCTTTGCAGATATGGTCATGTAACCTCTAATGTTGCAGAATCCTTTAACAGCTGGATACGTAAAGCTCGATTGTTACGTATCCTGCAAATGGTAGAGCATATCCGAAAATAAATTATGAGTCGCCTGAATAATAGACGGATAATTGCTGATAAGTGGACAAGCTATCTGTGCCCTAAAGCTGAGCAGATTGTTAGAGAAAATATGGAAAGAGGACGTACTTTAGAGATTAAACAATCTAGAGATGATATATTCGAAGTGCAGTCACATAGAACTACTCACGTTGATTTGGAGAAGAGGACGTGCACTTGCCGATCTTGGGACGTAACCCGTATTCCTTGTGTGCATGCTTGTGCAGTCATTATTTATATGAAAAGAGACGTATATCAATATTGTGATTGGTTCATGTCCGTAGAAGCGTTTAAGAAGAGCTACGACGAAATATTATATCCCATCCCAGATTATGAGAAGCGGAGTGTGTCCAGGGATGAAATACAGATTTTGCCACCAATTACCACTAAGAGGAGGGGAAGAAATAAAACAAGACGCATAAACAACAGAACCATTTACAAACGTCCAGTCAAATGTTCTCGGTGCAAAGTTGATGGTCACAATCGAGCAACCTGTAACGAGCCCATCTGGTGACTAGTGTGTTTCTGCTTCTTACAACAATACTTTTGTATGAGACAGCAAAGTTGTTTTTAAGTGGTTAAGTATATAGTGGTGGACTTTTGTAATCTGTGATAATGATCGACTAATCATTTTGTTCATGCTAGCAATATCTAAAAGCAAGGCTGAAAGATGTTTTCAGATTTGTGCTTGTTCATCTTAGATTTTATTAAAAGATTTTGAGTTTAAATTGGCCAAATGTCCAACATCTCATTCACTGTTCTAATGGCTAACTGCCCATCATACTGTGCTAACAGCTATATTACAACGTCTAGTTTCTTGTTCCTTATGCAATATATAATGTGCCCAAAGCAAAGCTAAATTTAAATGTATGTTCTATCTTCCCTGCATTCCCAGTTTGAGAGTGTGAGATGAGAACATCAGAGATATCTCAGTCACAAGAAGAGGTATGTTGTTTCTGTCAAATTCTAACACCCATGAGGCAGTGCAAAAATGGGAAGAATAAAGGAAGATACTTCTGGGGATGTGCAAATTTCCCAAATAGGCAATGCAAGTGTTTTGCTTGGGCTCACAAAGAGAATGCAATGCCCAGTAAGATTATTCCATTTTGCCCAGAAGTCCCCGTTGAAGATGAGATAGCGACCAAAACAAAGCAATTGAAGAAAGCACTGAAGCAATCGAACCGTGAAGTCGAAAAATAGAAACTTTGCTCATTCTTCCTATGTTGTTTTTGTATGGTACTAATTTTCTTCAACATTGTGATCTGTAAGATGAAAATCAACTGAAGAAACTTCAGTTTGTTATGCTTTTGCTGTAAGTGGTTAAATATTATGTGTCAACTTTCACTAAAAGTAGTCAATTTTAGTGACATTTATGTTAATTTCCCAACTGAAAGGGGTGATGTATCAGAGTTATATGTTTACTTCTACTAAAAGTGGTTAATTATTAGACTTTTACGTTAGCGTTTACTGAAAGTGATTATTTATCTCAGTTATATGTTAACGTTTTCTGAAAGTGGTTATGTTCTCGGAGTTATATGTTAACTTTTACTGAAAGTGGTTAACTATTAGAGTTATACGTTAACTTTGAGTGAAAGTGGGTTTTTTACCATAGGTTATCTGTGTGGTTGAGTACATGTCATCTTTTCTTATATTATGTTAACCCTTAGGAGGAATATGTAAATCAATGTTGGTTTTTTCTCAATATATCAGTAACATGTTCTATTAGTATAAGTCAACATGAACTGTGATGCATTTCAACCTGTTATTAGCAATTATTACAATAGCAACCAGTTTCACAACCAGATATGTGCATCTTCTCATCCACGCTATCAACCAGTTACACAAACAGTGGAATAACTGTCAAAGAGAATGATACACAGCTGCAATAATGTTAACTAAATTTAAATGCCAGTTAGTTTTGTTCCCAATTCAATCTGTTCGTACACATCACTTTTTAGGATATCAATCACCCATCCTTTTCCACTGTCTCCCCTTGATTTTTCTGTTCCCATCCTTCTATTAGGAGTTCAGCTGCAAGCCTGGCACGGATGACTTCAGACTCGTCAGAGTGATTAGTTACTTGAGTGGTATCTTCCCCATGAATTATAGCCTTTATATATAAAGGAACAAAAAGCCCACAATCAAAGCTGCATGATATAAGATGGAAAGAGAGTTAGATATAACATGCTGAATAAAATGAAAATGTTTAAATTTAGTTAACATACTAACACATGTTTAAATGCATGAAATACTAACATTCCAGTCTGTTGCTCACAAGGGACGGCTTCATATCGGAACTTTCTCCAAATATTATTCGGATCAAAACCAGATTTCATATGGTCCATGAAAGCAATTACTTTATTTACTGGCTCAATGTATGCACTATGGCCAGCCGAGCTATAATGCTTAACAACGTCCTCATCCAACCTTACTTCAGCCACATGCCAGTGGTCATGACGCACAAGCGGGATAAGGAGTACATTCTTCCTTGCGGCAACATGCTTTTGTATGAAAGAGGTGTATAGATGTGGAAAATCTGGGGTGACTGCATAAAGGCTATGCTGTATTGCCAAAAAATAATGATAAGCCAATTGTAAACATGAGATAAAAATGGTAGGAGATTGAACCTAATGCTTACGCAGAAGAATGTCGATACAACCCCATATTGGTTGCCCATGGACTCCACATCTGGCCTCTCTAGCCATGTGACGAGCCTATCTACAAGAGCTTCCATCACCTGTAAATTTACCATGGAGCAGAAACAAATTAAATTACCCAGCACCCAGTCATCTCATAAAATGCGTAAGAGATTAACATATCAAACTTGCATGGTCATCGATACGGCCGCCACGTAGAAGATTAAGAAGTTCCAATGAATCGACACTACTGTTGAATGTGTTAACAATAACACGTGACCTGAAACATAACAATAAGATCCAAACCTCGTTCAACCACTTACTATAGAAAAATATGGAAAAGGACCGTTGTTCAGTAATCCTGGCTTTAGCTGTTGTAGGGTATGAAAGTCGTCAGATTGTAACTTTCACCGTAGATTGTGAAGACTGCTGAATAGAGTTTTTATCAGTTGTCGGAAGTGTCGTTGAATTGTAACTCTTCTCGATCTTATGTGAAAAGTCCTCTATTTGCCGCTTTCGATTGTCGACCCGAAAGCTATTTGATTGTAGCTTTCATTGTGAGAGCTTGACGGGAATCAACATCCATAGTGTTTTGAAGATGAATATTTGCCCACAGCTCTCTTTTCGATTGTCAGCGCGAAAGCTGTTTGATTGTAGCTTTCGTTGTAGGAACTTGACGGGAATCAACATCCATAGTGTCTTTAGATGGATATTTGCCCACAGCTCTCTACCAAGCAACTCACCAACTAAGTCAAACCTTTCATTTCTGAAATCATTACACTGCTCATCAGCATCTCTAATAGTTGGTAATATAATATTAGTCATGTTGTTGTCGCAACTATCAAGATCAATCATCTCAAAAATGAGGCCGTGTTTGTAGCGATTGTAGAATTGCGAATACAGTGATTAGAAAGTCGTCTGATCGTGACTTTCATTGTCGGAGCTTGATAGGGATCAGCTATCCATTGTGATTTTTAGACAGCCTACAGAACCCCCTCCAAAGTTTTCGAAAGTTCGCGGTTGACTGGGATGAATTTTCGGAATACTTTGGATCCTAAAATTTAGTGGATTGATCGCTCACTCCGTCTGATCGAGCCAGATGATTTCAATATTGTTAATTGTAATCTATCTGTACTTTTCCAATAGACTCCCAAGTGGAGTCGTTCGTTTCTTCCCGACTTCGGTCGCCTTGACGATTGCTGTCAGCTCTTCTTTTATTCATCTGGGCTGTGTCGTAGCCTTGGTAGTCAAGAAGCTGCTATCATAGCGGTCCAAACACAGAGATAATTTCTGCCTTTGGGAATTGGAACGCGTGGGTGAGCCTAGCGTTGGGAAATTTGAACGCGAATGTGGGCATCGCGTTTGGAAGCTCAAGCAACTCGAACGCGAGGGTCGAGTTTAGGCGGGCTGATGGCCTCGAATCCCGTCCGTTATGATTTGACAGCTCATAGCTGTCTATAAATAGACCGCTAGAGGTCAAATCAAGAGTCATTCGACTCTTCTTGAAATTTTAACGAAAAATTTTCGTTCTCTTCTCCGGCGGCAACTGCTCATCTTCTCCGACGAGATCCCATGGCAGCGTCGGCCGCGGCACTGCTGCTCAGGCGAATGTGCCGCCTCAGCTTCCTTTGATTGGTGGTGAGTATGACCTCCGTGGCCATTAAACTTGCTTCGGCAAGTTCTGATCTTGAGATCAACGAGGAAACTCGTTTCAATAACGCGGGGCTGGACTCAGTCGTTTGGTATTTCTGACACGGGGTTCAACCTCCGCGTCTCAGATTTTTGACGCGGGGGTCAACCTGTGCGTCTGAACTTTTTGACGCGGAGTTCGTCCTGCGCGTCCAAGCTTATCTGACGCGGGGTTCGACCTTCGCGTCTGAACTTATCTGACGCGGGGTTCGACCTTCGCGTCTGAGTCTATCTGACGCGGGGTTCGACCCTCGCGTCTGAGTCTTGCTTTTGAGTTGTCTAACTCTCTTCTTCCTTTTGCAGTGCGCCATACCAGTGAACCTCTTCTTTTTCGCCACCATTTTGGGCATGAAGGTGGTGCGGACATGAACATGGCCTTCAGCTCATGCCAAGAACTCCCAGTTTTCCGAATTAGGGAGAAGAGTCGCGTAGAATTAATTACCCAAGCTTCTTCCGACACTCTTAGGACATTGGTTACGGACGCCCGACTTGAAAGCCCAAGCCGTAAGCCAATAGTCAAACCTGGATATCTTTTCGGGGACTTTGTTGACTTCGACGCAAGCACTGCTTATGATGGGGACTATAAGTGGTTGCGGAAAGTTGGGGACCGCAACCTTTTCTTGCCCAATATGGAGAGGATGTTCCCCATATCTTATTTCCAGTGCGCTTCTGTCCCGAGGCGTATGGATTGGCCCCTGGTTAAGGATCAAGATGGGGTTGCTCTCGGGACTTTGACTTTTCACGGGGTCCGCACAGTTGGTTACAACCGGCAGGTGACAGCTTTACGGCCGAGTTTATTTGCTAAGGAGTATCCCCTCGGCGAAGTGCCCAGCCCGGCGAAGACCTTTGTTAAGAGGTTATGGGGTTGCTCTCGGGACTTTGACTTTTCACGGGGTCCGCACAGTTGGTTACAACCGGCAGGTGACAGCTTTACGGCCGAGTTTATTTGCTAAGGAGTATCCCCTCGGCGAAGTGCCCAGCCCGGCGAAGACCTTTGTTAAGAGGTTTTTGGAAAAGAAAGGAGAATTTCCCGCACAAGGATTTAGAGCTCCTGGTTGGGTTCATTCTCCAGTGACAGGATGGTGGGCCCAGATGACTAAGTTTGTTATGGAGGAATTGGAAACCCCTCTTGCCCAAGCTGGATTACTGGTTCCAGTGCGGGCTACTAAGTTTGGGATTATTCAGAGCCACTTTCACTTCTTCTCTATATTGGAGAAGTATAGTCTCGAGACTTGCACTTTCTTCACCCCTATAGGGGAGCTAGGCTTCGCTCTTCACGAGATGCACGAAGTCTCAGGTCTTATTCTCGGGGATTTACCATACGAAGAATTTGTTCCGGGATCTGCGGAACTCCAACTTTTGAAGAAGACCAGCCCAGAAATTTACGCCACTCTCTGGGAAGTGATGTGTCACTTCCATATCTGCATGCAGCTGACGGGAGTCCGAGGAAGCGGTATTAAACAAGTGTCTTGGGCAGAATATTTATTCCAGAACTTGACCACTAAAGGAGGCTCTGTGTACGATGCTTCACTCCACAATTCCGCTAACCTCCATTTGATATCGTCGTTGAAGCGCTATTCCATCCATCCTCCAACAACGTTGTTTGTCTATAAAACATAGGAATGCACAAACACTAGACAAACAACATTAGTAATAAATTGTTTGTTAAACATCATCAAAACAAGAAGGCCAACAATCTCCCCCTTTTTGATGATGACAAACAATTTACAAAACGAAGTATATGCATGAAGGAAATGAACATATACAAGATAATACACATGCATATAAATGTATACTCACAATATTTCTCCCCCTTTGACAACATCAAAAAAAGGGGACAAAGGAATGAAGAGAGCGAAAGCTCCCCCTACATATGAGCATGGGTGAGTATAAAACAAATATAGGGATTGCACCCCCTATCAAAATGCCATATAGAGAATATGAAATAAAACATCATAGCAAATATGTGAGCAAGCATAAATAAAAGATATGCTAAAAATCACTCACATACAAAGAGATAATGAGAATATATATAAATATATCAAGATGAACATATTGTCTCATATCATAAAAGCCAATGTATAAAATAGATTTATGAAATCAAAAGAAGAGAAACATGAGAATCATGTAAAAAGTTTTCAAATGAAAACAAGTCAACCATTTGAAATCATAAATCAAAGTTTAAATCCAAAACCGATGTTTGATCAATCAAGAAATTTGATCAAACCACATATGGAATACATTATAAGGCACGAATAGATGATCCATAAGCACAAACACATAAATATCATCATATAAGTGAAATATAATGAATTCAAAGCAATAATTCAAAACAAATCTTTGATAAAAGAATTTTAAGAGAGGCAACAATATATCAAGCTCTTAAGCTTGTTCTAACCCATATAATCATACTAGCATCCGGTAAACATGATTTGGGAATAAATACCCAATAAACCCGGGGGGTTACATAAATATAAACCTCTCATGAAAATTAGATAATCATGAAAACAAAAGATTTGATAAAAGAAAATTTGTTTTCATAACCAAAAGATCTTAAAACATAATTTTCAAAACCAAGACAAGGAAAAATAAAAATACTCAAATTCTTGGTTTAAAATTCAAAATTGTTTTGGTACCCAAGAACTCTTGGTACCAAAAGATTTAGGGACATGACCCCTATCATTCAAGCTCAAAGCCCTAGGGTTATGAACCCTCTTGGGCACATATGGTGCACGAACACGGTCAAAACAAAAATTGTGTAAATGACCTTTCCGATTGCAATTAGTGCAATGAAAGAGGCCCATTTGATTTTGTTGACCATAAACATGTGCACGAGAAACATTTGAAACATTTACAAACATGGATGATCTTTTAAAATTATTTTGCAAATGTGAAACTCTCTTTAAATCAAAACAAAATTTGGCCAAATGACCAAATCGACCACAATGATCACATTTAAACACATGAGCATGCTTATGATGAACATGATGAGTATGTGCATGTGTATGTGAAAAATGTGATGATGAAGCTTGATGAGATGCACAAGAAGGATTAATATGAGCCTTAGAGGGTTTTTGTGCATCATAGCAAAATCTAGCAAGATGGCCTTTACGACCGCAATTTGTGCATTTGTAGACTTTACTATACATGTGTGCATGATGAATAGGATGTTTAGATGTTTTAGCATGAGATTTAGCACACATGTCCATAAGCTTGTTATTATTGACAATGCATGATTTAAGAGTTGAATCTAAAGATGATATTCTATTTTTAATATTATTCAACTCATCATTAGGCACATATGCATTAGCATTAGAAGTAGAACATAAAGAATTAAACTCATTTCTAATGTTCTCTACTTCTAATATGGCATTTTTCATGAGTTAAAATAGCAAAGTTTGAAAGCAATGAATCATGATTCGATTTTAATTTATCATTCTTTTCTTTGAGGATCACATTCTCATTAGAAACATTATCAAACTTAGAAATCAACAACTCATGATCAGATTTCAAATTAACATGCTTGCTTTTTAAATCAATAAAATCATTTTGTAATTTCTTGTAGGCATGCGATAATCTATCATATGCACGAGCGAGTTCATTAATAGATAAATCATCATCGGATTCCGAATCGCTTACCACACTAGGGCTATCGCCTAGTGGTCGTGTGCATGATGAAGCTCCAATATTACTTGAGGAAGAATCTGCCGGAATCCTTTGGATCTCCTTCAAGTTACCATGATGTGCTTCTATGAATATCCACAATTTGTAAGCACTATCAAAATGAGCAAGCTTGTTAGAAATAGAAGAATCAAGTGCATTAAACATATATTCTAACACAATCTTGTTCATGGTAAATAATCTTTTGTTATTTTTACTCCACTTGGATTTCTCCATAGTGGGTACAATATAAGCATTATCAATAACTTTCCATAAAATCAATATTTTTAGATTGCACAAATAATTTAAATCTGGAAGCCCATTGTGCATAGGGAAAATTTATGAATTTAGGAGCAATATTTGATTCATAGGCTAACAAATGTGCACAATTCATGTCCATGATAAATATATATATATATGTGTAAGCAAGAAAAATGCAATCAAAATAAGATTAGCACAAAATGATAACTTGGATCTTTAACTCAAGGCGGTTAGTCCTTAAATCAAAGAGCACCATGCTCTGATACCAATTGTTAGACCCTAGAGGGGGGGTGATTAGGGTCTTATGCTAATCTAATCCAATTTAATGCCAATTAAAACTTATTAACAAGTTATCCTAGTAAGTATGAAATACAACAATATATATGAGCTAGGATAAGCAATATGAACAACAAGATATATCCTAACAAAGAGATATAGGCAATGTATGTGCAAGGATATATAAACTCAAGGGTAAACAATCTAAACTAGATAGTGGGCAATATAATCAACAAGCAATATACAAAGGTGATATAAGATATGAACATAAAAGTAAGTGCGCCAATGCAATCACAAACAACCAATATGATTACGGAGTTCGGTCCCCACGACCTACTTCTCCGCTCCTCACCTCGAGGAGATCTCCACTATCTCAACCGGGTTTTCTACGTTCACCCGAACAACGTTTACACCTCACAATACACTCACTATGCAATCACACCTCACACACTAAGTGTTGGTCCTAGCCCGTGTCCTCCTCCTCAAGTGCTCAGTTACAACCTCTCCCTAGGCACGTCAACCGACGCCACTCCTCTTGGATTCGACCCCGTCTCTCGCCACACACTTCTCTCGGTGTACAAGTGTATTACAAGTGAATCCTCACAATTAAGCACAATATAAATCAATTTGATTGTTCTCTAAACAAGGTGAGAACTCAATTAAGTACAACTCTTAGTCACAAACCCACAACCCAAAATTATACTATGAATGTAAATACAATAAGCTCAAAAGGTTGTGTGTGAACAAAGAGATATAAATCAAAACTAAACTCAATGTAGTTCTAGCTTAATAACAATGATAATCAAATATATAAAAAAGCTAGAAATAGAGTTTAGAAAACTTCTCAATATATCAAGAGTTGGAGGGAGAATAGTTGAATGCCCAAACACCAATAGATGATCTCCTCAAGCTCTTGTAGAATTGAATCACAAAAACAAACTCTCAATTTGCTTAAAAGCTTTTTAAACACACTTAAACCAAACTAAAACCCTTGTTAAAAACTTTATTAAACTTGATTAAAAACCCTCTTGGTTAGTTTAAGAGTTGAAGGCAATGGGGTACTTATACCCTCTCTCAACTCAGCCAAAAACCTGAGCAAAAGACAAAACACAACCCCAAGGCAACGGTCAAAAAACTAGCCGTTGGAAGCTGAACTGGACGGCGTCGGTCGACCGAAAATTTCGTCGGTCGACCGAATATTTTCATCGGTCGACCGTACCGGTCGACCGACAGGCTTCTGTCGCCCAGAGAACTTTTGACCTCAGGTTCGGTCGACCGGTGCGGTCGACCGAAATCTGACACATGAAAAACCTGATATGCTGATTTTAAAAGTGAATTTTTGACTTTTGGAAAATTGTTAAAAATAACAATGAAGTCCAAAAATTATGAACTTTGGGAGTGTATATAAACATAGAAACAAACATGTTACAAAAAGAATTTTTCAAATTGCATTTCCCATTTGTGAAAATCATCATTTGCAAATATGTTCAAAACATGAAAACCTGAAAATTGATATTTATATTTTGACTTAAACAACATTTGAAACCTTATGAAATGATTGTATAGACTTGATAAAGAATATAACTGTTGTTATGAAGTTTAATAACCTAGAAATACAATATTTTATAAAATTGCATATTCTATGCAATATATTCAAAACACTAAATATGATTTCATTAAATATAAGCTTGTTAAAGGTGAAATCATATATAGGCATATAAACATGAAACATAATAGTATTTTCCAATTCTATTCATTTGTTTCATATATAAACTCGAAATTATTAAACCAAAAACATATATGTATATAATATATATATATATATATATATAATATATATATTATAATATATATATATTATATTAATATAATTATAACTGTTATATACAAAACCAAAAACCAAGTGTGTATGTGTGTAATCTGATTGACTTAAAGTTAATAACACACATAATATAAATTCCTAAACTAAAAATTTACCCAAGCTTGATTGGTCTTCAATAAGCTTGACTTGGTAATCTCGCGGATGAAGCTTGAACTTGATCTTTAACTTTGAATAGCAAGGCTTCAACCACTATATCCGCCAACCTCTATTTGATATCTTCGTTAAAGTGCTATTTCATCCATCCTCCAACAACGTTGTTTGTCTACAATACATAGGAATGTACAAACACTAGACAAACAACATTAGTAGTAAATTGTTTGTAAATCATCATCAAAACAAGAAGGCCAACAGATCTCAGTTGTTCTTGTAGTATTTTCCTTTCTATTACCGTTGAACGATGTAGTTTACATTTTCTTCAGTATTCATTTGTCCAATTTGTATAAGGGCATGTTTGACCCGAATATTAAGTCTCGGAAGATATTCATTGTGATATGTATAATTTTATTCTGAGGTTGTCTATTATATTCTTGCTGATTGTGATCGGGGACTTGTGACTTCACATTGTATTTAATTCTAGACGCTTAGCGTATTGGATTAAGAAGAAAAGAAAAGAAAACAAAAAAATAGTAGTGTATATTTCTCCTCAATCTAATACGTCGCGGGCTTGTTCACGTTCCGATTCCCTGGTATTTTGGGAAGCGAGGCGTGACAGGTTTTTTTGGTGGCCCATGCAAGTCACGGTCCCGATCACGGTCCCGAGTCCTCACTAGTAAGAATATACTGGACAACTTAGATGCATATCATATTTTATCCGTAAGAATATTCTTGAGCCCTTATCTTATTTTCTTGATAGATTTTAATTCGTCCCTATCTTATCACTCTTTGACTCCGGAGTTTTTTACGGTTCTTGTCCCATCGCTTCGCGATTACCCTCTCTTGTATAACTCCTCTATCCTCGTACCGATCGTTATTATATGTGTTATTATTTTTACAACTATATTTTCTTGATTTGACTTGTATATTATTTGATTGTATTAATTTTTCATTATTTATTATATATTTTATGTATCACATACAGTATTGTATTGTATGTTTTTATTTATTTATAAATCTATTTTATCTTCCATAGTTTATGTTTTATGCATTATACATTTTATTTATGTATATTACGCTGATTGTATTTATGTGATTTTTGATTATTGCACAATATACTGCTATGTCTAAATTGATTTTATATAGTAATTATTATTGTTGTTGAATCTTGTTTATCCCTTTTGCTTTTATATATTTTATTTTTATACTTTGATTTTATTTGTGTTTCTTTGAGCCTAACTATGATTTTGTATTTTTTACTTTGTTTTATATAATTGTTTGTATGCTAATAATTATTTTATATCATTTCATTCTGCTATTGATTATTATTATGATTTGTCTCTGTTTGTTTGTATATATGTATTAATTTTTTTATCTATGTTTATTTCTTAATGTTATTTCAATTGTGATTATGTATGCTCTGTATACCTTACTATAATCTTTATTGTCCTTCTGCCTGATTGTTCTGCATTCTTGTCTTATATTTTGTACTTTTCTAGTGATATTATGTCATTCCCGTGTTTAGTATATTTCAGTCATTTTACATTATCATTGTCTACTATTGTATATTATGTTATAAGTTTATTATCTAGCTTGTTTTATTACGTATAAATTAGTTCTATTTAGTATATTTCATTTCATTGTTTACTCTAATTGCAGGTATCATCATTGTTTATTTTAATTTATCAATCATTTCATCTTTTTAGTTTTGTTGATGTTATGGTTACTTATTTTCTAAATATAGTTTCTTATTCATCTTAATACTTATATATATTTTGTTCCTTGTTTGTTTGCTTCATTTTTCTAGTCATGATATTATGTACCCAATAGTCGTAATACTTATATAAAGTATGTTTCGATAATTATTGTTGTGATATACATCTAAAATTATCTATTTTGTTTTGATATGATATACTACATATACTTTTATGAATTTTTGTGTCGTCTCACATTGTCTTTCCACGATTGTGCTTACTGTTTTGGCCCAATTAATACTTATGTGTTGTTTGACTATTGACTTATTGTAATGCTTATACTGTATTGTTCTTGTTTTACATGATATTCTTGGTATTAATCTACAAATTATTATATCATTTCATGATTTGTTTGATGGTTACTATTGTGCTATTTTACTTAAATATGTTAATATCGTTTGATTTGTGATCATGTATATGTCATATAAATTACTATGTATCTATTATGGTGAACTTTCATTTTAGTGCTTTCTACATTTTTATGGTGTTGGATATCATTATGTTTATGATGTCTATATGTGCATGATATTTATTTTTGTTCTTTTGTATTATTATGTCTGATATGATATGACTTTGATATGACTATGATTGTATTTTATGCACTTCACACTTATTGTGATAGTTTAAACAATTTTTATGATACTGTTTTGGGCCTTATTACTTAGCTGATTAGTTATAACTTTTGATGATGTAGATTTCTTTTATTATCTTGAATGATGCATATAAGCGCATCACTTTTATTTTAATTTCGAGGGCGAAATTCATTTTAAGGGGGGTAGAATGTAAGGACCATGAATTTTGATACTAGTTAAAATATTTTTTTTAATATTTTAAAATATTTAATTATTATTTTTAAAAGAGTATTTATATTTTTCTTAAATTTCTACAATTTTCTATGATTTAAAGTCTAAGTTTTATATTTATTTAAATAATTTTGATATTTATAAATTAATTTAGTGTAGTAAAATTGTTTGGAATTTATCCGTTGAGTTACCGATACTATTACATATCATTTTGAATAATACATGATATTATTATTATTATTACGTATATTTTTGTATAATATATTGTATTATTAATTACGTATTATTTGTATAATTTGTTATATTATTTCTATTGTTACGTATTACCTGTCGTATTAGTACAACTGGTACGTTTTATTATGTGGATAATTATCGCATAATTATTTGATTTTAAATATAAGTAAAAATATTTTTATTATTAATTATTCTCATTTAATTGTATAATATGTGTATATTTTGACTATTTCGTATCAACTGTTATAATAGCACAACATGTACGTTTTTAATTGTAGATAATTATTATGTAATTAGTTTAATTTTTAAGTACCCAAAAGTATTTATTTTAATTATTTTAACCTAAACCCTAACCCTAATTACAATTATATATATATATATATATATATATGTATATGTTTTTCGTTTTCCCTCTACTGTTCATCATCCACGCCGCCTCCTTCTTCTTCTCCCTCTCTCTGTTTGTGGAAAATTTGATGTAAAAAGACAATGAAAGAAAAATTGACTTGTATTCTCTCAATATCGATTACAATTGGATTCCGATTACAAAAGAGAGGAGAATGAATTTGATTCTCCCCTTTGTTTAAAACTGGGTTCTTCTTGGTAGCGATGGAGTGCTTCCTTCGATTGCTTGCGTCGAACTTGCTCTTCGTTGACGATCCGACCGTACTATCTCACGAGAACGATTGACTTGTTTGATGAATTCGGTTTAGAACTCTTAACAAGTTTAATAAACTCAAAATGAATTGGAAACTTTGAAAAGAGTTGTTAAAAAACCGAATTACTGATTAGTATAATTAACTCGCGTTGATTACGAACTCTTAAACGAGTTTCCGAACTCAGAGCGAGTTGAAACTCTGTAACAGAGTTGTTAGAACCGAAGATTCGGTTGATAGCCAAGTTGATTTGCCGTTGATGAAGGGATCCCCTCAGATTCAATTTGATAACTACTGAGTAGTTTGCTGATCTCCAGAGAAATCTCCTCCTTCGTGCGGTTTTTTGCTGCCGAGATCTGCTAACCTTAAGCGGTTTTAATGCCAGCACACATCAACCCCTTACTCAGTTGAGTAAGTCGGTTATTTATATAGGGATTAGGGGTATAACTAACCCCTAAATCAGCTCCTAAGTGGGCGAAAATCCCTCAGGACGTGGGATAACGGTTTTGAGGCCGTTCGGCTTGTGTTTGAACAAGTCAAACGCCTCATTTGGCGTTCTGGACCTTAACTCTGCGTCTAAGGCCTGAGACGCAGAGTTAAATCTCTACTAGAGATTTGAAACGCACAGGTCGTTTGTGTACTGAACTTCAGCTCTGCGTCTTGAGTTTGAGACGCAGGGTTGGGTGTTTGCTGAAGAACGCACAGTCCGTGCGTTTTGTGTTTTAACTCTGCGTTGCAGAGTTGAATATCAACTAGAGAACACACAGTTCGTATGCGTTTTGAGTTTGGGAAACACAGAAGTGGACTCTGCGTTTGGGAGAGGTTGTTGAATTGTAACCTCATCCATTACAACATCGCAAAGGCTATGGTTCATTGATCTTTGCTTGTTATGGGGTGTGAAAGTCGTCAGTTTGTAACTCTCACGATTGATTATGAAGGCTATTGAATAGAGTTTTCATCAGTTGTCGGAAGTGTCGTCGAATTGTAACTCTTCTCGATCTATGTGAAAAGTCCTCCATTTGCAGCTTTCGTTTGTTGACATGAAAGCTATCTGATTGTAGCTTTCATTGTTGGAACTTGATGGGGACCGATTATCCATTATGATTTTTAGACAGCCTACATAGACCTTCGCCCTGCTCGTTGCCGACAGCCAGGCCGCCGCCTCAACCCCAGCCGCAGCCAGATCTCCGTCGCCCCCAGTTCCCTCTCCCCTGAGATCCGCAGATCCGACGAACCCAAGCCTCCTCATCCAGCCGACCACCACCTGCACCACCCCAGACCCACCGTCAACCGCCAGCTTCCGTCAACGCCACCGTGTCGTGCTCAGTCCCAGTCCGCCCCCTCGTCGTCGACGAGTGTCCCCGAGATCCCGCAGCCCCTCGTCGGAGTTCACCGACGTCGCGCACCACCGCGTCAGATCCGACCCACGCCGTTAGCGTTGATTTGTTCTACAAAACCCCGAGTCAAGATCCCGATACTCTCTTGACTTGTCATTCAATTCTTAGATCTGTCGTGAATTAATTAGTTGCTTGCAAGATCTCACGCTCCTTAACTTGTTATTTCGATATTCATATCTGTTATTTCTGAATTGCATAGATTAGTTATGATATATTTATCTGCGTGAGATTGTTTGATGAATAATATTAGATAAATCACGATAACATGATAAATAGCATTTTTAGAATGATTATGAATAATAATTTTAAAGGGATTTATTTTGAAAAAGGAATTATTTTAGATTAATTATAATTAGAAAAGAAATTATTTCGAAAAAGAGAATATTAATAATAAGAATATTTAAAGAATGTTTTAGAGTTATTTAAAAGGAGTTATTTTGGAAAATAGAATTATTTTGGGTAATTATACCAAGAAATAAAGAATTTGTTTTGGGAAAATGAAATTATTTTGAAGTAAATAAATTTATTATTTTAGAAGATCTTTTTAGAA
>NC_033794.1:96058682-96059864 GCF_001876935.1 Asparagus officinalis
AACCTCCTTTGAATGTCATCGTTAAGCTCAATCCAACCAACCTCCAACCTCGATGTTTGTCTAGAATACCTAATAAACAAATATAAACACAAGACAAACGATGTTAGGAATTGTTTGTAAATGCATCAAAATAAGATTATACCGTAGGCTTATAAATATGACACCTAACAACATCAACACATTACTGGTATATAAGGGACTAATATCAAAATATAAAGATTTGACGGACTAATATCAAAATAGCTACGATTTATGGGAGTAATATATAAAACCCCAAAAACTAAACATAAAATTCAATCCCCTTACGTAGGATTTTAAACAATAGCTAGATTACTAAACTAGCCCGCTAACATACGGAGCTAACACATAATGATAGAAACTAAATTAAACTAAAATTCTTTAATGCGCAGTTTGAGCTTGGAAAATAATTACTTCCACTCTAAAACTCTTTTGGAACAGAAAATTCATTAAAGGTGCAGAGTAGTTTTTGAGCGTTGCTTAGGGGCTGTTTGGTTGTATGTTTTTACCATGTAAAAGGATGGAAAGTGTAAAAAAGTGGGTCCCAATGTCAGCTTTCATCACTTTCAATTGTTTGTTTGTAGTTGTGAAAATAGTGTAAAGTGATTTCATATGCTGATGTGGCTTGTAAAATGATTTCATAAAAAAAGACATGATTTTAGGAGAAAACTGACATTGAAATCAGAAAAAAATAATAAAAAATAATTCCAACCAATATGATCATTTGTGTAGGTACCACTTTTTACACTTTCCAAACAAACAATTAAAGTTACATTTGCAAACCAAACAAGCAATTTATGATTCCAATGTAATAAAAAACAAACAAAGAAAAGTATATAAGTAAAATTGATGAGGTGGACAACAACTTTCTAAGTTATGTCATAAATACACAACTTTACCAACAACAACCAAACAGCCCCTTATAGGTAAATATCCCGTAATTTTATCCGGCCCAAATTTGAGTGGGCTAACACGACCTCAGGCTAACCCGTTCTGTTATTCGACCCGACCCGCTTTATTTGCCTATCGTAAGCCCAACCCGCGAGATAAAATGACAGTGAAAACCCGAAGACGGGGGCGACGAATCGCCGACGATGAAGAAACGAAACCCGCCGTCGGCACTAAACCCTAACTGGGATTCTCTGAAGCAAAACCTCAACCCCA
>NC_033794.1:96059910-96061194 GCF_001876935.1 Asparagus officinalis
GACGCCAGAATCGACGGTTTTAGGAAAGCGAAAGGAGAGGCCAGAAGAATCCTCGCCGTCGGCATCTACGGTTCTTGCTCCAACTTCCGATGACCTTAGCTTGACGGAAGCGCTGGCGATGGATTGTGAGATGGTCGGCGTCAGTTCTCAGGGCAACAAGAACGCTCTTGGACGAGTTACAGTTGTTAGTGTTTTTCTCATTATTTGCTTGTTTTAGGGTTTTAACTTTCATCATATGTTTGGTTGAGTTAGTTTAAACTTTATGATCAACAAGGATCGAGAATTGGTTTTGAATGCCCTCTCAACGTCAAGAATTTGGAATCAAGTCAGAGTCTTTGATGAGAGTGGAAAATACTGGTAAATCTTTGTTGAAAGAGGATTGTAGACTGAATTTATGTTCTATACAGTTCTCATTCCGTTTGA
Source organism: Asparagus officinalis (assembly GCF_001876935.1). Lineage (NCBI taxonomy): Eukaryota > Viridiplantae > Streptophyta > Magnoliopsida > Asparagales > Asparagaceae > Asparagus > Asparagus officinalis. The sequence goes on from NC_033794.1 coordinate 96,060,334, forward strand.
AACAGACTTAGATGTTGGCGATTGCGGTTATGAAACGTTAAGATCGCATGCTCTTGTCGAGCGGAGAATTGGGGTGTCACTTTAACAGAAGGGGCTTGAGTTTGGTTGAAAATATAGGACAAATTTTCAAAACAGTCCTATTTGGACTTTTATTTGCAAAAAACGACCGGTTTCGAAGTTATTTTTAAAAACCGACTTAGTTTCAGACCTGTCGCTGAAACCAGGTCGGTTTATGACTTTTTTTTTACGAGACTCCCGTGAAGTCTAGCATATTTTTAAACTTCACGGGAGTTGAACTCCTATGAAGATTAAATTCTTCAAAAATCTTCCCATGAGTTCAGCTCCCGTGAAGATTTATTCAGAGAACAGATTTCACGGGTGTTGAACTCCCGTGAAGTCTGTTAGAGTATTAAAAACTCCACGGGAGTTCAACTCCCGTGGAGTTACAGGCCAAATTTCCCAAAGAATCGCTCTCTGGGAAATTAAAGCTTGTAACTCCACGGGAGTCAAACTCCAGTGGAGTTTCGTCCTCCCCTATATAAGCGCGGGCGTACTCGTGAAGAGTCCCGATCTCACTTCTCACGCCCCCGCCCCAAACCCTAGCCGTCTCTCCCTCCTCCCAACCACCGGCGCGCCAGACCATTTCCGACCGGCGTCCCCATTTCCGACCGCCTTCCCCCATTTTTGACCGCCGGAACCGCCCCTATTTCCAACCGTCGTCGCCGGTAGTCCCGATCCTGCCGTTGTCATCGGAGTTTAACAGATTGAAGGTATAGTCCTCCAAAAAAATTTATTCTCTTAATTTCTTGTATTTTCTCACTATTTCATGGTGATTACATGTAAAAAATTAGATTTTAGAAT
>NC_033794.1:96062194-96068203 GCF_001876935.1 Asparagus officinalis
GAAGAACAGGTCATAACTTTCAAACCGTACGTCGGAATTGGACGAATTACATATGAAAATCGGCTATCTCGACGAGACGGGGCCATCCGAACCGAGCCGAAGGCTTCGGTTCGCTTCCTCCGTTTTGCCAAATTCCTTACGGTTTGAGAGATATCTGCATTTTAATATGAAGAGACCGTCAATTTGTAGTCTCTTTTGCTAGAGCTTTGCACAGATCGTCCTCTTGTAATCTTCGTCTTGGCTCCTTGAAAATATGAGAGTCGTCAGGTTGTAACTCCCGATGTTGATTGTGAATGCTGTTGAATTGGGGCCTTCATTAGAAGGTCGTCAGATTGTAACCTTCAGCGATCTACGTGAAAGTCTTCAAATTGTAGCCTTCTGGAAGTCGTCAGATTGTAACTTCCATCATCGGTGTTTGATGGGGGATCAACTATCTATTGTGATTTTTAGACAGCCTACAGAACCCCCTCCAAAGTTTTCGAAAGTTCGCGGCTGACTGGGACGAATTTTCGGAATACTTTGGATCTCAACTCTGATCTTGGAGCTGTTGATTCCTTGTCACAAAGGAGTTGTTCTCTGCACTCGCTTCGAAAGCAGCTTGGTTGAACGGATTTTCCATGCAGGACCTGTGTGAAGGTATGTGCCATAATCCTGCTTCTGGAATGTGGGGGTGGACCCTGCATATTTTGAATTTTGAGATGCGGGTCTCACCCTTGCATGTTGAATTTGGAACACGGGTGTGACCTCGGCGTTCGGTTTTTGCATCGCGGGTCTGACCTCAACGTTTTGACTTAAGACATGGAAGTGGCTTCCGTGCATTTTTGACTAAGTCTTTGAGGCTTGTCTTTGGCGCATCTGTTTTAAGTCTCGACTCACATCTATTAAGCCGATGGGCCTGTAAATGTGCGTAGGATTTTTGGCAAACCCTCAGCCATCAACGGATTTGATAAGCCTTTACCGACTACCGTTTGAGTCGGGCTAGCATGTGGATTGTCTAAGTCCGTTCCACATGTAACGTTGTGCTAAGAGAATGAACTCTCTTAGTCTTGATGCTATGATTTTGAATACATAGACTTTGTCATTTTCACGGAAAAAGACTAACCGGCAACGCGTGTTAGGCGTGGACTTATCTCTATTTAGGGATCGAGATAAAGTCCCCCATGCGTGTGAGGCATGAATTTTGGCGTTATTAATAACAACCTGCTACGATGTTGAATACGTAGACTTTTGTCCTTTTTACGGTCAAAGACTCACCGGCAACGCGTATTAGGCGTTGACTTATCCCTTCTTAGGATTCGGGATAAAATTCCCCATACATGCAATGTATGGATTCAGAGATTATCAATTTAATGATAATCACTGGCTACGATATTGAATATGTAGACTTTGCCATTATTGCGGGAATGCGCTACCCGGCAGCATGTGTTAGATGCAGACTTATCTCTAATCAGGGATCGAGATAAAGTCCCCCATGCGTGTGAGGCATGGATTTCGGCGTTATTAATAACGACCTGCTACGATGTTGAATACGTAGACTTTTGTCCTTTTTACGGTCAAAGACTCACCGGCAACGCGTATTAGGCGTTGACTTATCCCTTCTTAGGATTCGGGATAAAATTCCCCATACATGCAATGTATGGATTCAGAGATTATCAATTTAATGATAATCACTGGCTACGATATTGAATATGTAGACTTTGCCATTATTGCGGGAATGCGCTACCCGGGAGCATGTGTTAGATGCAGACTTATCTCTAATTAGGGATCGAGATAAAGTCCCCCATGCGTGTGAGGCATGGATTTCGGCGTTATTAATAACGACCTGCCACGATATTGAATACATGGGTTTTTTGTCCTTTTTACGGTCAAAGACTCACCGGCAACGCGTATCAGGCGTTGACTTATCCCTTCTTAGGATTCGGGATAAAATTCCTCATACATGCAATGTATGGATTCAGAGATTATCAATTTAATGATAATCACTGGCTACGATATTGAATACGTAGACTTTGTCACTGTTTCTTCCTGTGTTATTCGAAACACTGAAAGAAAATTAGAAGTGACAGAGGTGTAATATTAACTTGGCATGAGTTTTCACTTAGAGTGAAATTCAAAAATTTTCTTTATTATCACTAGGATAATTCCAGAAAATCTTTAATCCACTGGGGATTTTATAATGAAAACTTGCTATTCTTGTTGAAAAAGAATTAACAAGTTCATTGAGGAGGGTTTGACTGTTAGAGGTGTGATGTTAACCGATTAACAAGTTCATTGGGGAGGGTTTGACTATTAGAGGTGTGATGTTAACCTAACAGTATTTTATGGGCTTATCGCTCTATTGAAGAGAGTCGATAAGTTGATTTGGTCGTCAGAGGTGTGATGTTAACTTGACTGGTTCGTGGACCTATCGCTCTATTGAAGAGAGTCGATAAGTTGATTGTTGCGATCAAGGCAACTTTGAGGACCTATCGCTCTATTAGAGAGAGTCGATAAGTGGATTGTGTCAGAGGTTTGATGTTAACGTGACAGGAGGATGTTGCGATTGGAGCAACTTTGTGGACTTATCATCCTTTTGACGAGGATTGATAAGTGGATTGTCAGAGGTTTAGTGTTAACGTGACAGGATGATGTTGTGATTGGAGCAACTTTGGGGACTTATCATCCTATTGAAGAGGATTGATAAGTGGATTTGTCAGAGGTTTGATGTTAACGTTGTTCGCGGGAAAAATCGTAGCTTTCTTCATTGTTGATATCATTGCTATCTCAGTTAACAACTTTATGCGTTACAAAGATCCGGTCTTTTTATAAGATCCGGTTACAATGAAAAATCAAAGAAAACAAAGTAAAGATTACAATTTTTTCCTTATTTGTCGAACTAATCGCGAGCTCCTGTTTTGCGGTCGCTCGCTTTGGTGGGTTCTTTGCCTGCGCCGGGGTTATTTGCCGTGGACCACCGCGTGATCTCGATCCGGTCGGATCTACACGATATGACGGGTAATATTCCACCAAGGGAATAATAGCCGGGAGGGATTGTTTCACCAAGGAAACAACCGCTCGAATCTCGGGATCTAAGAACCAAGCTTAGATCCGGAGTGTGATCGTGTAGATCTCAAATCCAATCCTCTCGAACTCCTGCCTTATTTGGCGGTGGTGATCGCCGAGCACCGGATCTGAAAGTCCAAGTCTCCAAGCCTTCAAAGTTGTGATCTTTTTTTAGATCTGAGTCTTCAATCCAGCAGGGCTTCGCCTCTCTCCAAAATTTCCAACCTCTGAAACAAATGAGCACAAGGCCTATTTATAGGCACTCGAAACTGTGCCTTGGGCACGAAACAGGGCCTAGCCACCCATGGGTGGCTCCGCCAAAGCCGAGCTTGGCCGAGCCACCCTGAGGTGGCTCGGCCTTGGCCGAGCCACCCTGAGGTGGCTCGGCCTTGGCCGAGCCACCCTGAGGTGGCTCGGCCTTGGCCGAGCCACCTTGGGGTGGCTCGGTTCAAAGCCGAGTCCCCCGGGGTTTGGGCTTGTGTTCGTTTCGTGGTTCGGATTCCGTCATTCGGGTTCGATTATTCGTGATTTGATTTAGACTTCGACTCGGTTGTGTGGTTGACTTGTTCGGATTCGATTTGTTGATCCGATTCCTGATTAGGCAGTAAGTCCACTTCTGAGTTCAAGTCCGAAGCTTGATTTTGATTCGATCACGATTCGTCCGAGTCTGTATTTGGTTGAATGACTCATTGATGAATCAACCCGTTGGCTTGATTCCGCACGTGAGTGGATCCATTCCATTGTTTACGTGCGGTTCATCGGCTTCGTAGCCTTGTTATCCCGCTTCGTCGCGTGTCGTTTGGCTTCGGTGTTGCGGATTAACGATCTTGTTTGGATACGTCGCCTGATGGTTCGTTCTGTCGAATCGGCATCGTCGAGCTGTGCTAAGGGACCTATAGGCAATTTTATACGCCTACAGATACCCCCTCCAAAGTATTTCAGTCTCATTCTTTTATAGAAGAGTCTGGAATACTTTGGATGTGATTGTCCCAACCTTCAGTCGGTGTAACGGGACTCTGGAATGACTTCTGTTCTGGATTCCTTCAATTCCTTCAGGCTATTCAGTGCTTTGTAGAATGCCTGTAGGGGTTCCGGTGCTGCATTTATTGTCTGACCGTTGTTGGAATTTGAACTTGAAGTCGATTCTTGATTTCTTGACTTTTTGGCTCGAGTTTGCTGCTTCAGCACAGAACTTATCATCGATTGACTGCGTTGAATCTTCATCTATAACGCGTTGTCTGGCGTTTGAGCTTCATTGCGACGCGTTGTCCGGCGTCCGGGCTTCATTATGATGCACTGTTCGGCATTTGACACAGTTTATACTCGTAAGTCTGCTGGAGTACACACGATTTAAGCTCTTAGGGAATTGGAGCATGGATCTTATCCCAAAGTCGTTGGATGCTCGAGTCACGAGACCAACTCACAAAGTTGATGCGTCAATGACTCGCATATTTATAGGATTTTTGGCAAATCCTCAGCCATCAACGGGTTTGATGCGCCTTTACCGACTACCGTTTGAGTCGGGCTAGCATGCGGATTGTTTTAAGTCCGTTCCGCATGTGACGTTATGCTAAAAGAGTTAACTCTTTTAGTGCTACGATATTGAATACGTAGACTTCGTCTTTCTCCTGTGAAAAGACTAAACAGCTGGGTTGAATTGTAGATTACCCATATCTGTAATTGAATCCACCATCTTTAATTTCTTGCATTTTCTTTTATTCTAGAATTTTGTTCTTCATTCTTGATTTTTTTTTATTATTTTTTCCTTCTCACCTTATTAATCATACTCATTCTTTTTCAAATCCACTCTCACTTACACTTTGCATTTATTTACACACCATTTTCACTCTCTCAATCTCTTCACAATCATATTCACTTATCACTCCTACTTGTCATGCACATAACATAAGAACCGATTTCATATTTTCTCCTACAAAACACCTTCTTCGTGGGATCGATATCTTAAATACTATAACTTGACACGATTGTGCACTTGCAACCTTTTTGGTACATGTTTATGCCGCATCAATATATTAGTTTGAACTTAATTTAAAAATTATTAGGATTTGATTAAGTTAGAATTTAATTAGGATTAGGATAGTTTAAACTTTGAAGTTATTTGATTAGGATTAGAATAAATCATTAAATACAATTTAAAAATTAGAATTGATTAGTGATAGGATAGTTCAAACTTAACTTTGCTTCATTACAACAATAATATATTTGTGAATGCACGTATTAAAGGATAGATACAATCATAGCACGTGCAATATGATATATTTGTGTAATATAAACTTATTATATTATTTTTAATAATAAATTAATCATAATATAATTTTACACGTGCAATGTAGATAAATTAGTTTAAACTTTTAGATAGTGTATAATATTTCAAACTTAAAAAAGTATAATATCCTAATTATATAATATCACGTATTAAGGATAGATATATTAGTTTAAACTTAATTTAAAAATTATTAGAATTTGATTAAGTTAGAATTTGATTAGGATTCGGATAGTTCAAACTGTAGTTATTTGATTAGGATTAGAATAAATCATTAAATACAATTTAAAAATTAGAATTGATTTGTGATAGGATAGTTTAAACTTTATAGGGGTATTTTTGTCTACTGAAAGATTTTTCCGAACTAGTACTTTTAAAGGAAGTATGATATATATATATATATATATGTATTATCATTAATTAATGTATATTATATATACTTACATATATATTTCTAATGTATACTATACATAATTATAGTATGATATGGTCATTAATGTATATTTATATATACTTATATATAATATATAGCTATATACTAATATGTAAGTATACACTAATACATACTTATATATATAGAGAGAGAGAGAGAAAAATGGGTATGCTTGGTACCAAGCACAAAAAGTTATGCTTGGTAGTGAGGTGGCTTAATCCTCTCCACTCATTCAAATATATAGTTGCAA
>NC_033794.1:96068404-96069085 GCF_001876935.1 Asparagus officinalis
GGATGATGCAAGAACGGATTAAAAAAAAAGTTTTAACTGTGCAACGATGTCTACATAAAAGCACGCGAACTAAGGCGTTCTCAAATTAATTTGGAGCATATATGAATAAGGAACTGGGGTTTACTAAACCCCTTTAACACCCTCATCTTTTTGCGTTTCCCGTGGCAAATTGGATCAAACGTGTCACATTCCCATAAGATGATCCTCCTTCCTCCATGGCTTTCCTAGCCATTTCCCCACACTCCCGCGCTTTCGCTCTCCGCTCCTCGCCCTCTTTACCCGCATCCATCAAACTACGGACCGCACTCTGGATCTGGTCTCTAGTAACCCTCATGATACCTTTTCCTGTGACGGGACTCGGCTCCTTAACCCCCAGAGAAACACCGATCTTGAGGATCTCCACTACGAACTTCTCGTTGAGGAACTGGTCGCCGAAATGAGGGAGCGTTATCATCGGCACTCCGCCCGAAATCGCTTCTAGTATCGAGTTCCATCCGCAGTGCGTTATGAACCCTCCGACCGAAGGATGGGACAGAACGACCACCTGAGGCGCCCATCCGGTAATTACAAGCCCCCTCCCCCTCGTCCTCTCCCCGAACCCGCTCGACATCCAAGCATCGACCTCCGGGCACCTCTCGCACTCCTTGATCACCCAAACGAACGGCCTGTTCGATTCCTCTA
>NC_033794.1:96069208-96069518 GCF_001876935.1 Asparagus officinalis
CCCTCGCGGCCCCGTGTTCATCGGTGTCCTTGTCGTGGAGGGAGAGCGGCCCGACGGACCACACCCTTTTCCCTATCGCCCGTTCGTATGATTCTAAGTATTCGGGTTCCAATTCCTCGAAAGTGTTGACCACCACGCCGTCCGCTGCCTCCTCCGACCTGGTCATGCTGTCGAGGAAATCCTCGTACCCCGGCTCGTCAAACCATATCGGCGTCTGGGCCCTACAGACGGTTATTCCACCACGGGGCAAACACGGGACGAGAACACTCGTGAATTCGTCAGGCTGCAGACCATCGTACACGTTGTGTCG
>NC_033794.1:96069786-96118767 GCF_001876935.1 Asparagus officinalis
TTAATGGTGTGGTAACGAAGGTAACGTGTGCCCCATGGGCCGCTAGGAGGAGGCCCAGGTCGACCATCGGGATTAGGTGGCCCTGAGCCCATACGGGGACTAGTACAAAGTGAGGCTCAAGTTTTTCCGGCATATTTCCGCTGGGGGGGGAAATGAAGGGGAGAGAGAGAGAGTTTGAAGATAGATGAGATGATACGTGGGAGCCTTTAAATTCTTCTAGCATCTTGATTTACTCGAGTCGTGACAAGTTCTTATATATAAGAGGTGAAAGAAATTAAGGTGACGCATGCACGGACGGAAGCAACATTGTCCTCAAGCCAAGTTGGTCCCTTTGGGCGTATCGCCGTACAAAAAAGCTAATGAGTTTGAGGCGATCAAATTAAGAGGAAATAAATCGCTCCTTATCTTGTTTTGTTTCAATTGAGATAGGATGACATGCGAACTTTTGTCACCTTAGCTCAATGTTTTCGAATTTGTGTAGGTGGGGGGACTGCTTTTGGTGAAGAGAAGCTATGTTTAGTAAAGTAACTTACTCATTTCCAACCCCAACCCCCACAACAAACCCTCCCCCGCCCCCAGCCCCCGTATTTAAATAAGACCTGTTTGCCAAAAGAATATATGATTTTAGAGGAAAATTTTGGTATTAAAGGAATATTCTACAGCCCGTGTAGGATCTATATTGTACATGGTATTGAACAAACAAATTAAAATAAATGCACAAAATACTATAAAATACATGCAATGATTTGTCGGCCCGTTAATATCAAGATTTCGTATCGACCCCACTGGGGTCTCTCCGTAACAATAAAACTATAGAGGGTCTATTTGCAGTTGGTGCCGGTAAGCGGTTTATCCACAACTAACTTTTAAAAATAAAAACAACGAGAAGAGGCCGGAGCCGGAGATTTTGTTGATAGTAAAGGTAACTATTATTTACTGAAGTGATCGCTTAATGGGCCAAACTGGCTTTTAAATCAACTCTACCATGTTTGAGATCCTGCGCGCACCCAACTATTGGAAACATTTAAACGGTCCCTGTGTGGATTTCCCTAATCTGTAGTCTCGTACAAGACGTCCGCTCGGTCCAGAAAGCGGGTCTTGATATTGGGCCCTTTAGGTGGCTGTCCATCGGGCCAAAATGGGTACAATGATCGGCTAAATTGCCCACGAAAAATTCGTAGATTGGTTCTAGTCCACAGTGCAAGTCCATATACATCCGCTCTTTTTAAATCTTTTCACTAAATCAGAACACAGTAGGCCGATCTTTTAGCGAAAGTTATGATTATTCTATAGTAAATAAACTAGCTTAAGACCCGTGTGATGCGCTGGTTTGTTGATTACCGAGCTCGTAACCTTTTTTCCAAATAGATGCCCTTTTATGCTTGAAACCCATAGATTGAATTTGGTTTTATTTAGAAATAATTAGAGCCACTCATGAAATCAAAAACCAACTCAAATTCTTACAACAATAACATTCTATTGATCAGTTTACACGTAATTTTTAGTCTTTTCCACTGCATCAAAATTTGAACTTTTAGTGAAAGGTTTAATTCTGTAGTAAATAAATGTTCGTACAAGCTGAGGGCCGAGATAGCTTGTATCTCTTCTCCTAGATCCACTCTAAATTTGTAATCACTGGCATTTAAATCTTTTGATATCATCTGATACTCCCTTCCACTATGTAAAAATTTCAAAAGGTTTGGTTAAGGTTATGATTCTACCTCTAACGTCTCCACATCTAAGTGTAGCCATGCTATTCGGGTGGACATAGATAGCATATTATTTTTTTTCTCTCTCTTTTTCGCTTTTCTTTATTCTTGCACTCATTGTTATTGCCATTGAATTCTACTGTTGCGTTTCTAAATGCCTTAAATCATAGACATTATTATTTTTATTAAGTTGAACATGATAAGGCTTGATTTAAAAAACATGCAAACTAAGAAGAGTTCATGCCATAAAAGAACTAATAGTATGGCCCGTGCCAAGCACGGGCTAGCCAAAAATCGAACACTATTAACATTAATATTGCGTCTATCTATATAGATTTTATCATACAGTATAATATTGTTAACACTTGGAACTTGAAATACATATAGTGCATAAAATAAACAAACTATTATTTAAGAATACCTTTAATTCATACATTATTAATTATTATTATATGATATATTGTAAAGAGAAACTTGTATTTTATAGAGAAATAATGCGAAGACTTAAGCAAAATTTAAGTCTGTTATACTGGAATGACTTATTTGCCAAAAAAGCAAATTGTATATTCTTTGTAAACAATATTTGATTTCTTTAACTTTGCAACAAAATATGTTATTATATGCAGTTTACTGAAATATGAAAGACTTATTCGTAAAAGCCTAAAGCTTTCTAGATCGGTCGATTCATTTACCTTGGAGACAACCCCATTAAGGTCATGCATATCCCTTCCCTCTTCGCCTTTCTCTTTTCTAGACTCGTCGAATCCTTGCCTCGGAGAAAATCCTCATTAATGTCCTTGTAGGCGTCTAAAAATGCCTATAGGTATCCACACACAGCTCGAGACAGAGAGAAGACGACGGACATTGTTATCCGAGTCTAAGAGGATTATCTGACGCCGACAAGCGCCTGAAGCAAAACGGCGAATCAAGTGACCTGCGCGCTTGACAGTTAGCTCGCGCGCGCCAATCAGCTCGCATGCGTCAATCAACACACACGCGTCAATCAACTCAAAGCATATAAATCAACGAAGCGAACCAAACACACGAAAGGACAAGTATCAAAGAAAGAGAACGGAAAAGAAAAAAAAATCAACAAACCTGCGCGAGCGCATGACAGAACAAACTGACCTGCGCGAGCGCGGGACGGAACAAACCGACCCGCGCGAGCGCGGGTCGGATTGGTCCGACCCGCGCAAACGCGGGTCGGATTGGTCCGACCCGCGCAAGCGCGGGTCGGAGTTGTCCGACCCGCGCAAGTGCGGGTCGGACTGATCCGACCCGCGCAAGCGCGGGTCAGACCAGTCTGCCGCGCTGTTTTGACCCCCTGATGTGTATTTCGACGGTTTTAACGGTTTTCTCGAGATCTTTTCAGTTCCAGAGGTTTCTAACTGACCTGATATCATCCCCAAACGTGGTTAGGCTGTTGTCAACTGAAGATAGAGCCAAATCACTTGTTCTCATCCAAATAACCGCATTCGAGGCCTATAAATATGAGTCAAAGGGCCTCCATTTTTGGGGGGCGATTGATTATCAAGACGAGGAGGTGCTGCCGGATTGTGGAGTCAAAGGAGCACGAATTTCAGCGAGGGTTGACAGATCTTGGCGAGTTCTTCGGCATAAAGAAGGAGAGTTCGAGAGATCCGACGCCCGTTCCCGTCCCTTGAGATTAGGCTTGGTCTTAATCTCGAGAAGAGCCCTGATTTCGCTTGGTCGATCTCAGCGCTTCAAATCAAATACTTCCTCGGCGAAGACGAAACTCTGCCGAATTTTCCATCAACCGGATCCAGATCTAAGGCGGTCCACGGATAAACCCCGGCACAGGCAAAGATCCCACGCAAGCAGAAGACCGATAAACGATCTCTGCGTTTGTTTTGACGAGAGTTGTAAACTTTTGTTTTCATTGTGTAAAAGTCTTATAAAAAGACAATCTTTTTTTGTTTTCATTGTAACGATTGAAGTTGTAATGAATACCGCAATGAATACATCAATTTTCGACGCAAACAAACTGGCGACCACAGTGGGAGCCAACAGCTTCGCTGCCGGAGCTGTCGTGTCGCAACCTCGGATCTGCATCCCGGTTGAAGAAGTGGTCGAATACGAGTTCGACCAACTGAAGTTCGAGGAATATCTGTCGTCCTCCTCCTCCAGATCCTCCGCCTCTCGCAAGCGAAGGAAGATCAACGCCCCCGTTGTTGCGCTAGCTGAACCTTACAACGCCCTTCCGGTCTCCAATGAGTCCGGATCTGCAGATCTGAACTCCTCCTCAATCAAGGAGTTGAGTACAGAAGGCGCGCCTATTTTATCAAAGAGAACTCGTCAAAGGCAGCGCCAACGCTGTGCGCGCCAACTCGCTAGAGCATTAAAGTCAATTGGCGGGATCCGTTACGAGGCGGATCTGAAAATTAGGCAACGCCAAGCACCCCAACAGCGGACAGATGTCCTCCCCTCCAAACCAATAGCAAATGAATGGATCCAAATCAAAAGGATCCGTTCAACTCTGGAGGAGCGAATTCAAAAGCGCCGCGCGCTTGCGCGCACGCGAATTCTTGTGCAAAAAGCACAAAAGATGCAGAAGAAGGACATAGCTAAGAAACAACCAAGACTGCATCAAACTTGGAGGCCAAAATCCAAAACGGCGGCCGAAAAGATCGAGAATCGCGGGTCACTTGAATCCGACCCGCCGGCGCGCGGGTCACTTCAATCCGACCCGCCAATTTGCAGGTCACTGCCAATCCGACCGCCAAATTGCAGGTCACCAATACGACCCGCCAATCTGCGGGTCACTCAATCGCGGCCCGCCGGTCGTCGGGTCACTCAAATCGAGCCGCGCCATTCTGCAGGTCGTCCAAATCCGACCTTGCCAATACGGGTCACTTGGGTCGACCCTCCAATCTGGGCGGATCCAAATCCCGACGCCGCCAAATCTGCAGGTCGTCGCAAATCTAACCTTCCAAATCACGGGCGTCACTTGGGTCCGACCTCCAATCTGAGGTCATACACAAAATCGCGACGCCCAATGGTGCAGGTCGCACCAAAATCGACCCTCCAAATCGGCGGTGTCACTTGGGTCGAGCCCCAATCTGCGGTCATCAAAATCTGACGCCGCCATTGCAGCGCCAAATCGACCCTCCAAATCACGGATCACTTTGGTCCGACCCTCCACTTTGCGGGTGCACCCAAATACCGACCTTCCCTTTGGGCGGGTCACTTGAATACGACCCTCCAACCGTCAGTCACTTAAATTTGACCCGCGCAGAGTCAAGGCAGAAGATCGTTCTAGCACCTGTTTCGCTCGATTCCTGTGATTCGCACGCTCCGACGGGGCACCGAGGACACGTGTGGACGTTATCCCATCTCAAGGTGAGGATAGTCGAGTCGCCTGGGTCGCTTTCATGAGATGCGAGCAAAGGTTCTGATCGAAGAATGCTTGGTCCGTGACTGAACCCGAGAGATTCCGTCGAGCTGGGGGTCGACACATGGGCCTCGTAACAATTTCAAGCCTTCTCATAAGGGAAATACTCCAATTCTACCTACCCCTGGGGGTGTTTATTCCAAAACCAAGAGCTGTTGAGATCCTATGCTCCCAAAGCGTAGTTCCTAAACACGTGACTCTTAGAATGCTAATAAAGGGCAATCCCATGAAAGAAACGTATTCATACTGACGATGAATAACGTTATAACCAGGGGAGTCATGTCACATACATGATAGGTTGCTCGGTCATGACTGATCGTGAAGCATTGTACTAATCGGGCTGGGGGTATGAAAACGAGTCTCAGAAGTTTTCCCTTATGAATCCGACAAAATCGTTTCTCAGAGTTTCAAGGCGGGAAAATTCCTGGGATTATATCGTTAACTTCAAGGGAATCTCTCTGATCCAACGACGAAGTGTGTGCCATTCAATGACATTGCCACCTCCGAAGAATCTCAAAGAGGCTCAGAGTTTGCAAGGCAAGACTGGCCTAACATTCGAAGATTTATATTGGAAATCTGTCAGGGCACTGCCAACCTTTCTGCTAAACTCATGAGAAAGGAATTCATCTTGTTTGGGATGCAGAGTGGTCAAAGAGCATTCGAAGATATTAAACAAGATATCTAAACTCAACCGCCAGTTCTCGTGGCCCTAAATATCAGCGAAAACCATTCCTGTTATATGTGAGGGCGATGGAATCTTCTCCTTTGGTGTCTTTGTTAACTCAGAAAATAATGATCAAGGTCAAGAGCAAGCCATCTAACTGAGCAGGCCGTATGATGGGATTCCGACACCAGCGACAATCCGGTCGAAAAAGAATGTCTGCGCTTTGGTATTCACAATTCAAAGATTCGACATTACCCTAGTTGGACAAACCAATTCACGTGTCATTTCTAAAGTAAAATCCCTTTTGAGAGTTCTGATGACGAAACCATCATCTCTAATTGGCCGGCTTGCAAATGGGCCATTCTCTTGTCACATATACCGACATCCAGTTCATGGCCATAAAAGGCGGTCAAGGGTCAAGTACTGCCGACTTCTTAGCCGATCATCCCAGTGTCAGGAACGTCTAAGTTGTATGAAAGAATTACCTGATTGAAGTCGCCGAACTTGTTGTTACTCAAGAAGCTACGGCAAGTGTGGAAGCTTATTCTTCGACAAGTGCATCCAGAGCAAACCCTATAGAGTCAATTACGCGGGCGGAGTAGGACGTAGTGCTAATCTCGCCGAATGGTCACGTAATCCAAGGGGATTCTCCCTTAATCGACTTGCACCAAACAATGTAGGCCGAGTATAATACTCTGGCTATTAGGAAATGGCAATTTGCTGAAGAACTTAATGTTCAGCACCGTTGAGGCTTAGGCGGTGACTCTCACTCAATACGTTAATCAGGGTCCGAGGAGAATACGAAGTACGTCATGAGGATTTGTCGTATTAACTTCGTAAGTGCTAGAGGCAAGCCTAAAGTTCGAAAGATTCTTTATTCGAAATATGTACCAGAGCTCAGTATTGCGTATGCAGAATGCTCTGGCCTTCTTTGGGCAACTTCATTACATTGCACCACCAGGGAGCTGAAGCAACGATTCCAGTGCGGGACGAAACTATGCTCTTCCGGTTGCCAAGATCTCGCCCATGGAGGAAAACCAGACGAGACGATCGTCAGGTGAAGTCTTACGACATTTATGGAGTTCGAATCTAGGGATTGGCGATTCCCCCGGGTACATGGACTATGCGTATATGAACTTCTGCGCGGATGAACCCTAAAGGAAGCGGACTCTATCCAAACGAAAGGCCCTCCGATTCTATTAACGACGGCAGTCTCTCAAGTTTGTACCGCGTAAGTCACATGTATGGAGTTTTGCTTCGGATGCCTCTCCCGGAAGGAAGGCAAAGAGCCCTTAAGAAGCTCACGACGAAATGTGCGGAGCTCATCAACCGCGGAGCTAAATTAAGGAGATCGCCTCCGACAATCGGCTATTATTTTGGCCGAGATGTTTTCAGACCGGTTGACTACGCTAAACGTTGTCCGCGTGCCTAAATTCATGGAGATTCATTCCACCAAGCAGCGCAGGGAACTTAACCCCAAATCGGCAACTTGGCCATTCGAATGTGGGGTATGGATATCGTCGGACCGATTTCGCGCCTCCGACATCAAAAGGAACACTGATTCTTTCTAGCTGTAACGAACTATTTCTCGCAAATGGGCGAGGCAATCCCGTTGAAAGAAGTCAAGACTTTAAATGTGATCAAGTTCATACAGCATCAAACGTCGTTTAACCGCGTTTTGGAGTCCCCGAGACTGAATTAGTCACCCGGACAACGGCAACACAATTCCGTCCTTTGGGTTTCAAAGATATTTGTGAAGCAATTTAGAATCCAAGTGTTGGGCATCTACGGCGTATTTATCCACCAGCCAAATGGTCTTCGGCAGGAAGCTTTTAACAAAAACCAAGGTCGAAAGGCTTCTCAAAGAGGAATAACACGGCCACCCCCGACATTGTCATCTTCGGTGGAACCACCCCCAGCGTTGTTATCTTTAGTGGAGTCACCCCCAGTGTTTTGGTCAACGGGAGGGTTATCAGGATTGAGACGTTCATCTACATCTGAATCGCTATTTGCTTGGTTAGCAGTGTTGCGACGACTGGATTCACCAATTTGATTCGACAAAGCTCGGATTTGTTGGTCATGTTCTTCCCTCATCCGTAGCATAGCCATTTCCATTTCGATCTTGAATGCCTCTTTCTGTTTGGCCAAGGCATCCTCAACCATTTTGGCTACCTGCTCGGTGTTGATCATGAACACTTCGTGAGATTGTCCCGGGCTAGATACCGTATTGTCAGAAGCGACTGCAGAGTTAGCATCCGATACTTCATCATCCGAGGATAACCCTCTCTGCATTCTTTGGTAGTCCCTGCGTCTAGTGGTCCCTGATCGCAACCGGGTTAGACGATGCGATACAAGCGGGTCAGAGCTAGAAGGTCGAATTGATTTTCCCTTATCAACCATATTGACGGTAACCTTTGGGGGTTCGTCACCTTGAACGACCGATCGTTTCTTACGGAGGCGCTTTAGATTAGACTTATCCTTTCCGTTGGAGATCCTCTCAAATACCGAGACCCTCTGCGGAGCGGTCTTGGGGCAGCTACACGCTGATAATACTGCCCTGATAAGTTCGACGCACGGGCAGTGAGATTTTGTTTCTCGGGTATATCTCTTCCGAGACTTGTTCATACCCCCAGCTCGATAGTACAACTCATCGATCAGATGACCGGAGCAACCTATCGTACGTTGACACAACTCCCCAAGTATAACGTTGTCATCGTCAGATGAATACGTTTCTTTCAGGGGGTTTGCCGCTTTATCAGCGTTCTCAAGAGTCACCTGTTTAGAACTATACTTTTGGGAGCGCAAGATCTCAACAGGCTCCTGGTTTTGAATACACACCCCCAGACGGGTGGAAACTGGAGTTTTCCTTTTATAAGAAGGCTTGTTATTGTTGAGAGGGCATGTGCGACCCCCAGCTCGACGAGTCGTTCGGGGTTCAATCATCGGACCCAAGTGTCCTTCGATCAAAACTTTGCCTCGATCCTCGTGCAAAGGACCCAGGCGATCAACTATCCTCACCTTGAATCGGGACAAATCCATGTTGTCGTGGGGCTCCATCAGAGATGCGGAACTCGAAGGGATCGACGTAATCGGTGCAGAACGTCTTCTGCCTTGACTCTGGCGCGGGTCAGATTTAAGTGACCGACGGGTTGGAGGGTCGGATTCAAGTGACCCGCGATTTGGAAGGTCGGATCCAAGTGACCCGCGAAGTGGAGGGTCGGATCCAAGTGACCCGCCATGACCTGCAAATTGGCGGGTCGGATTGGAGCGACTTGCGTTTTGGCGGGTCGGATTGGAGTGACCTGCAAATTGGCGGGTCGGATTGAAGTGACCCGCGCGCCGACGGGTCGGATTCAAGTGACCTGCGATTCTCGATCTTTTCGGCTGCCGTTTTGGATTTTGGCCTCCAAGTTTGATGCAGTCTTGGTTGTTTCTTCGCTATGTCCTTCTTCTGCATCTTTTGTGCTTTTTGCACAAGAATTCGCGTGCGCGCAAGCGCGCAGCGCTTTTGAATTCGCTCCTCCAGAGTTGAACGAATCTTTTTGATTTGGATCCATTCATTTCAAGTGACCTGCGATTCTCGATCTTTTCGGCTGCCGTTTTGGATTTTGGCCTCCAAGTTTGATGCAGTCTTGGTTGTTTCTTAGCTATGTCCTTCTTCTGCATCTTTTGTGCTTTTTGCACAAGAATTCGCGTGCGCGCAAGCGCGCAGCGCTTTTGAATTCGCTCCTCCAGAGTTGAACGAATCTTTTTGATTTGGATCCATTCATTTGCTATTGGTTTGGAGGGAAGGACATCTGTCCGCTGTTGGGGTGCTTGCCGTTGCCTAATTTTCAGATCCGCCTCGTAACGGATCCCGCCAATTGACTTTAATGCTCTAGCGAGTTGGCGCGCACAGCGTTGGCGCTGCCTTTGACGAGTTCTCTTCGATAAAATAGGCGCGCCTTCTGTACTCAACTCCTTGATTGAGGAGGAGTTCAGATCTGCAGATCCGGACTCATTGGAGGCCGGAAGGGCGTTGTAAGGTTCAGCTACCGCAACAACGGGGGCGTTGATCTTCCTTCGCTTGCCTCGAACTTTAGTTGGTCGAACTCGTACTCGACCACTTCTTCAACCGGGATGCAGATCCGAGGTTGCGACACGACAGCTCCGGAAGCGAAGCTGTTGGCTCCCACTGTGGTCGCCAGTTTGTTTCCGTCGAAAGTCACCTTAGTCATTGATTTCATTAAACTTTAAGCGTTACAAATGAATTCAAATAACAAAAGAACAAAAGATTACAACTTTCTTGAAAATAAACGCAACAAAATCAAAAAGATTGTCTTTTTATAAGACTTTTACACAATGAAAACAAAAGTTTACAACTCTCGTCAAAACAAACGCAGAGATCGTTTATCGGTCTTCTGCTTGCGTGGGATCTTTGCCTGTGCCGGGGTTTATCCGTGGACCGCCTTAGATCTGGATCCGGTTGATGGAAAATTCGGCAGAGTTTCGTCTTCGCCGAGGAAGTATTTGATTTGAAGCGCTGAGATCGACCAAGCGAAATCAGGGCTCTTCTCGAGATTAAGACCAAGCCTAATCTCAAGGGACGGACGGGAACGGGCGTCGGATCTCTCGAACTCTCCTTCTTTATGCCGAAGAACTCGCCAAGATCTGTCAACCCTCGCTGAAATTCGTGCTCCTTTGACTCCACAATCCGGCAGCACCTCCTCGTCTTGATAATCAATCGCCCCTGAAAAATGGAGGCCTTTGACTCATATTTATAGGCCTCGAATGCGGTTATTTGGATGAGAACAAGTGATTTGGCTCTATCTTCAGTTAACAACAGCCTAACCACGTTTGGAGATGATATCAGGTCAGTTAGAAACCCCTGGAACCAACAAATCTCGAGAAAAACCATCAAAAACCGAACCCGATCGAAACAGCGCGCGCAGGACAAGTCTGACCCGCGCTTGCGCGGGTCGGATCAGTCCGACCCGCGCTTGCGCGGGTCGGACAACTCCGACCCGCGCTTGCGCGGGTCGGGTTGATCCGTCCCGCGCTCGCGCGGGTCGGTTTGTTCCGTCCCGCGCTCGCGCAGGTCAGTTGATTTTTTTCTTCTTTTTCGTTCTCTTTCTTTGAGACTTGTCCTTTCGCGTGTTTGGTTCGCTTCGTTGATTTATATGCTTTGAGTTGATTGACGCGTGCGTGTTGATTGACGCATGCGAGCTGATTGGCGCGCGCGAGCTGACTGTCAAGCGCGCAGGTCACTTGATTCGCCGTTTTGCTTCTGTAGGCTGTCTAAAAATCACAATAGATAGCTTATCCCCCATCAAAACACCGATGATGGAAGTTATAATCTGACGACTTCCAGAAGGCTACAATTTGAGGACTTTCACGTAGAAGGTTACAATCTGACGACCTTCACAACAACTAATGAAAGCCCCAATTCAACAGCCTTCACAATCAACATCGGGAGTTACAATCTGACGACTCTCATATTTACAAGAAGCCAAGACGAAGATCACAAGAGGACGATCTGTGCAAAGTTCTAGCAAAAGAGACTACAAATTGACGGTCTCTTCATATTAGAATGCAGATATCTCTCAAACCGTGAGGAATTTGGCAAAACGGAGAAAGCGAACCGAAGCCTTCGGCTCGGTTCGGATGGCCCCGTCTCGTCGAGATAGCCGATTTTCATATGTAATTCGTCCAATTCCGACGTACGGTTTGAAAGTTATGACCTGTTCTTCGTAGCAAGTAATGTTCTGAAGACCGTCTGCAAGACTGGACTTCATCAGAACATTGGACTTAGCCTGAAGCCCGCCAAGCCCACCTAAGGTTCGCCTCTGCATTACAGAGTCAAAGCGCACATGCTCAACTCTGCGTTTTCAACATCTAAACGCAGAGTTAATCGCTAAAACAGCACAACTGTGCGTTTTCAGCCTAAAACAGGCTTAACTCTGCGTTTTCAACATCAAAACGCAGAGTTAATCGCTAAAACAGCACAACTGTGCGTTTTCAGCCTAAAACAGGCTTAACTCTGCGTTTTCAACATCAAAACGCAGAGTTAATCTCTAAAACAGCACGAACTGTGCGTTTTCAGCCTAAAACAGGCTTAACTCTGCGTTTTCAACATCAAAACGCAGAGTTAATCTCTAAAACAGCACGAACTGTGCGTTTTCAGCCTAGAACAGGCTAACTCTGCGTTTTCAACATCAAAACGCAGAGTTAATCTCTAAAACAGCACAACTGTGCGTTTTCAGCCTCAAACAGGCTTAACTCTGCGTTTTCAACATCAAAACGCAGAGTTAATCTCTAAAACAGCACAACTGTGCGTTTTCAGCCTCAAACAGGCTTAACTCTGCGTTTTCAACATCAAAACGCAGAGTTAATCTCTAAAACAGCACAACTGTGCGTTTTCAGCCTCAAACAGGCTTAACTCTGCGTTTTCAACATCAAAACGCAGAGTTAATCTCTAAAACAGCACAACTGTGCGTTTTCAGCCTCAAACAGGCTTAACTCTGCGTTTTCAACATCAAAACGCAGAGTTAATCTCTAAAACAGCACAACTGTGCGTTTTCAGCCTCAAACAGGCTTAACTCTGCGTTTTCAACATCAAAACGCAGAGTTAATCTCTAAAACAGCACAACTGTGCGTTTTCAGCCTCAAACAGGCTTAACTCTGCGTTTTCAACATCAAAACGCAGAGTTAATCTCTAAAACAGCACAACTGTGCGTTTTCAGCCTCAAACAGGCTTAACTCTGCGTTTTCAACATCAAAACGCAGAGTTAATCTCTAAAACAGCACAACTGTGCGTTTTCAGCCTCAAACAGGCTTAACTCTGCGTTTTCAACATCAAAACGCAGAGTTAATCTCTAAAACAGCACAACTGTGCGTTTTCAGCCTCAAACAGGCTTAACTCTGCGTTTTCAACATCAAAACGCAGAGTTAATCTCTAAAACAGCACAACTGTGCGTTTTCAGCCTCAAACAGGCTTAACTCTGCGTTTTCAACATCAAAACGCAGAGTTAATCTCTAAAACAGCACAACTGTGCGTTTTCAGCCTCAAACAGGCTTAACTCTGCGTTTTCAACATCAAAACGCAGAGTTAATCTCTAAAACAGCACAACTGTGCGTTTTCAGCCTCAAACAGGCTTAACTCTGCGTTTTCAACATCAAAACGCAGAGTTAATCTCTAAAACAGCACAACTGTGCGTTTTCAGCCTCAAACAGGCTTAACTCTGCGTTTTCAACATCAAAACGCAGAGTTAATCTCTAAAACAGCACAACTGTGCGTTTTCAGCCTCAAACAGGCTTAACTCTGCGTTTTCAACATCAAAACGCAGAGTTAATCTCTAAAACAGCACAACTGTGCGTTTTCAGCCTCAAACAGGCTTAACTCTGCGTTTTCAACATCAAAACGCAGAGTTAATCTCTAAAACAGCACAACTGTGCGTTTTCAGCCTCAAACAGGCTTAACTCTGCGTTTTCAACATCAAAACGCAGAGTTAATCTCTAAAACAGCACAACTGTGCGTTTTCAGCCTCAAACAGGCTTAACTCTGCGTTTTCAACATCAAAACGCAGAGTTAATCTCTAAAACAGCACAACTGTGCGTTTTCAGCCTCAAACAGGCTTAACTCTGCGTTTTCAACATCAAAACGCAGAGTTAATCTCTAAAACAGCACAACTGTGCGTTTTCAGCCTCAAACAGGCTTAACTCTGCGTTTTCAACATCAAAACGCAGAGTTAATCTCTAAAACAGCACAACTGTGCGTTTTCAGCCTCAAACAGGCTTAACTCTGCGTTTTCAACATCAAAACGCAGAGTTAATCTCTAAAACAGCACAACTGTGCGTTTTCAGCCTCAAACAGGCTTAACTCTGCGTTTTCAACATCAAAACGCAGAGTTAATCTCTAAAACAGCACAACTGTGCGTTTTCAGCCTCAAACAGGCTTAACTCTGCGTTTTCAACATCAAAACGCAGAGTTAATCTCTAAAACAGCACAACTGTGCGTTTTCAGCCTCAAACAGGCTTAACTCTGCGTTTTCAACATCAAAACGCAGAGTTAATCTCTAAAACAGCACAACTGTGCGTTTTCAGCCTCAAACAGGCTTAACTCTGCGTTTTCAACATCAAAACGCAGAGTTAATCTCTAAAACAGCACAACTGTGCGTTTTCAGCCTCAAACAGGCTTAACTCTGCGTTTTCAACATCAAAACGCAGAGTTAATCTCTAAAACAGCACAACTGTGCGTTTTCAGCCTCAAACAGGCTTAACTCTGCGTTTTCAACATCAAAACGCAGAGTTAATCTCTAAAACAGCACAACTGTGCGTTTTCAGCCTCAAACAGGCTTAACTCTGCGTTTTCAACATCAAAACGCAGAGTTAATCTCTAAAACAGCACAACTGTGCGTTTTCAGCCTCAAACAGGCTTAACTCTGCGTTTTCAACATCAAAACGCAGAGTTAATCTCTAAAACAGCACAACTGTGCGTTTTCAGCCTCAAACAGGCTTAACTCTGCGTTTTCAACATCAAAACGCAGAGTTAATCTCTAAAACAGCACAACTGTGCGTTTTCAGCCTCAAACAGGCTTAACTCTGCGTTTTCAACATCAAAACGCAGAGTTAATCTCTAAAACAGCACAACTGTGCGTTTTCAGCCTCAAACAGGCTTAACTCTGCGTTTTCAACATCAAAACGCAGAGTTAATCTCTAAAACAGCACAACTGTGCGTTTTCAGCCGATAGGATTATATACTTTTAAATATTTTCACGCCTCAATTGAAGCGCAGAACTTGTGTATCATCATGTATTTTAGTACGAGTGGAAATTAATGAGCTAAAAATGGCTCTGTACCGGGTCTTTATTTATAACCGACCGATTTTCAATCAGAGTCCTCGATTCGATAGGATTATATACTTTTAAATATTTTCACGCCTCAATTGAAGCGCAGAACTTGTGTATCATCATGTATTTTAGTACGAGTGGAAATTAATGAGCTAAAAATGGCTCTGTACCGGGTCTTTATTTATAACCGACCGATTTTCAATCAGAGTCCTCGATTGAGATGGCTCTAGAGGAAGAGAGAGAGAGAGAGAGAGAGAGAGAGAGGCGTCATTAATGAGAACTGAAGCCTGAAGGTATAATAAGCCCAAATCCTCTCAACCCTTGTTTATTAATGCTGAGCTTGCTGACCCACCGTTTTGACCGTCCACACGGAGGAAAGAAACAAAACCTATTTTTGGCTTTGTTTAAATTTCGGTTGAAGAAAGCGCCAGATGCTGACGCAGATAACGCTTCAGCTTTTTGCAGCTTGCTCCCCGGCGGTTTCGTTTGTCTGGTACTGATTCCCCCTCTGAGTGACAAAAAGACTACCCCGCCTCCTAATCAAGACTTCCATATATACCCTTGTCCTTGTACATATATATATATATATATATATATATCCAGGTCTTTTTTTAAAGGAAATACTTGGGATAATTTCAGAACACCCAAACTTTCAGATAAGTCCACGCAAATGTCAAAATATCAGAAAAGTCTCCTTAAATTTAGGGGTTATCGGGAAAAAAGCCTTTCAAATGTCAATTTTTTTTAACATGCCCTTCTAAAAGTGTGTTGGGCTTTGAAGCCTCTTTTTTGGGTTCGAAGAAACACGAAGTCGCCGAGAGAGAATGTCACACAAACACAAAATTAACAGCACGAACACAAACAACGAATTTGACGTGCTTCGGTAAGTTGCCTACGTCCACGAGGCAAGAAGGGGATGGATTTTCACTAATAGAAAAGAGAGTACAAATAGAGATTATAAAAGCACTCAAAATCTCTCAAAAAAGCTCTCAAATCTCTCACACAAACCCCAAACAAATTGCTTAAAGAACTCTCTTTTTTGTGCACCAAATAACCCCTTTTCAACGTTACTAAACCCTAAAAAACATGTTTCAATATATATCGAAACATAAACCCAATCAGAACAGGAAATCAGAATCAGGCCCAAACCCGACTGGCGATCGACCATTGAAACCATCGCGGTCGACCGGACAGAACGACAGAAAAACCAAAAATCCATTACAGGGTCCGCAGTCGACCGGACCTAACTTCTCGGTCGACCAGTCAGAGATTCAGAAACTACCATGTAGCATGCACGTTTCCGGTCGGCCGTACCCTTGGTCGCGGTCGGCCGGAAAACCTCTAAACTGTTTACTTTGTCAAATTTTCTGAACTTTAACCTCATTTTCTCTGTTTCTACAATTCTCCACATTGGCGAAGTTTTTTTAAAACTGAGCTGACACCAATACCAACCAAACGTCTCACTTATTACGTACAGTACGAAGTGGAAATAATCCACGACAACAGACTCAATCCACAACAAGTCGAGAACCCAAACGAGAATGCGAACAAACTCCAAAATGTTGGTGTAGGCGTCAAAAAATACTAATAGATATCCCAAACATAAAGAAGATCACTCAAAGGGATCTCATACTGTTTTTGGAAAATCAAGACATGTATGGATTGTCTCGCCAGTGAGAGACAGTCTTTGCTGTCTCGCCAGCGAGACAGTGTTGAAATAGTCAAAACTACATTTGTAACTGCCCTACACGTGTCCATTAACTGCCAAGGGACGTGGGAAACATCATGGGCGAAAATCACGTGGATAACTGCCAAAATAACGGAGTTTGAAACGTGGAAGAACAGTTACAGCGAGAAACTGCCATTTTTTTCGAGACGGCATTTACTGTCTCGCTGAGCGAGACAGCAAATTTACTGTCTCGCGGGTCGAGACAGCAAACGCTGTCTCGCCCAGCGAGACAGTAAACACTGTCTCGCCGTACTGACTTCTTCGATTGTTAAGTTTTTGCAGTTACAGACCCTTGAGGCTATAAATACCCCCCTAGGGTCACTTCTGAGGAGGATCGAGCATATTTTCGAGCAATCCAGAGCAGAGAGAGCAGATTTGAATTTTCGTGCAACTCCTTGAAATTAAGCTTTGACTTGATTTTAAGAAGAACGACTATCTTACTTTGATAAGATATCGTTTCAAGTTCTCACTTCAATAAACGAAGTCAGAATCATTAAAACCCCTTCACGATCTGTGATTCAGCGGTCCACGAACCAAAGCGTTCCCGGCATAGGCAAAGTCCCACAAAAACAGGATTCGATAAACGACTTCTGTGTTAGTTTCTCAAGAGTTGTAATTTTCTAATTTTTTTATTGTAATTCATTGTAAACGACCGAAGTTCAATAGAATTATCAATGGAAGCAACTTTTGATGCAAACAAACTAGCGACCACAGTGGGAGGCAGCGGCCTCGCATTTCAAAAGCCATGCTATTCACGCATGGGGGACGTTATCTCAATCCCTTATTAGAGATAAGTCTACATCTAACACATGTAGCCTACATATTCAACATTGTAGTTCAAAGTCTAAAAGAGTTTAATTCTTTTAGCGCAACGTTATATGTGAAACGGACCTAGATAATTCACATGCTAGCCTGACTCAAACGGTAGTCGGTAAAGGCATATCAAATCAGTTGATGGCTGAGGATTTGCCAAAAATCCTATAAGTATTATGGTTATTTATTCTAAAACAAGAATGAGTAATCATAATAAAATCTCAATGAGCAAAAGGATTCAATATATTGATCAAAAATGTTCAAACAAAACTACAAAAAAAATATATGTTCTCCAATTACAAAAGTTTATATTGACTAATCTGATTTTCAAGTTTTGAAAGCTCTAATGCATAAGCCTGTTCAAGCTCAGCCACCAATTTAATTTTGAAGGTTTCTTCATCAACACTGTGAAGCGCGGCGACCTCTTGTTCCTTTTCAGCAATTATTTTATCTTGAAGGTTCAGCTGCTGTAACAGGTTTTCTTCAACCTGAATTTCATGCGTCAACTCGGACTCCAAGACCTCATGAGCATCCTTGGCCATTGCAAGTTCCTCCTCTAAGCGAGCTATTTCCGCTCGACTCGATTCTAAATCCCGGCGTAGATTAACTTTGGCTTGTGTCCTTTTGCCAACATTCACCCTAAGTTGATCACTTCGGACTCTCAGCTTTTGAAGTTCAAGATTAGCTGATTTTTGGGAATCACGCCACGCCTGCAACTTGGATTCCATGTGGGAAGCAATATAAGAGGGTATGCCTTTGATGCGAAGAGCCTGCAGAAGTTCAACATGTCGCCTCAAGTCAACCAAATAAGCGTTGATTGAATCGGCTAACTCATTATACCCTTCTTCTCTGAACCCTGATATAAAACGCTCAAGAGATTTGTTATAACTCTCAAAGTACGATCCTTTGAAGAGAATACGATCGACCATAGAGTTCAAAAAAGTAATGAACCCTTGGAGATTGGAACAGATGACAACCTTGTCCGGATCGTCGTCGACCAATAACGCTTGGATATGGTCTGATAATGATGAAGAAGGAGCTGTGATGAGGGCAAATTAGTCAGTACAGAACATATATATTCATATAAGACAATGAGCTGAAGCGTACCAAGTTCAACAGAAGAGCCTTAAGTATGACTTGGTCCACCCAAGAATGGTAGTCCGGCCTCCTGAGCAGCCAAAGTCGGTTCAGGAATAGCAGATTTTGACGCACTAGCTACATCAGAAGATTTTTCAACCTCAACCTCAGAGAACTTCGGGTCTAAATTGAGAGGCTCCTTAGGAGAATATTCTGCAAACAAGAGAATCTCAATAAGTATGATGAAATGATAATCAGAAATTTAAAACAAATGATGGGTAAAACTCACCAATTCTAGGCACAACATCAGCCGACGTACACTAGTAGAAAATCAGCTTGTACCTACGGAAAAATAGCGACGGAAAATTCCGTCGCTATATGATGATTTATAGCGACGGAAATTTCCGTCGCTATTTATCCGTCGCTAAAATGGTTATAGCGACGGATTATTATATTTTAGCGACGGAAATTTTTCGTCGCTAAAATATTTCCCGACGAAATTGGGGAGTGACGGTGACTTCTATCATCATGGGGTCCATAGGAGTAGCAGGTTGAGATTCGAGAATGGACGATTGCAAATCAACCTCAGTTCCCGCCCATGGCACAAGGTCACGAATATCCGGTTGACCAGATGTTCCAATGATTATAGTAGTATCAGTTCCAGCAACTGGTCCTATAATTTAAACACTTATATGATTAATCAAGTTAAAATATATATGTATGCATATATGGAGTTTACAGAATAGAGGTCATTAATCAAGTTAAAATATATATGTATGCATATATGGAGTTTACAGAATAGAGGTCTTACTTTCAGAAGGACCTGCTTCTGTTGAACCGACTCCAACGTTGGATTCTGTGGCTGCACCGGAGTTTTCCCCGATAATAAGTCGGAGATATACTCATAGTCGCCTTCAGAGAGATCAAAATCGAGGTGATGCTCATTGAATTCCTCGACCTCTGTTGCATGCGTAGCCTCTCCTCCAACAGATTCTTGCATCGTGACATCTACGGAACGTGTTAAGCCATAAATACCATATAAATTTAGACAAATTTCCTCAAGACGAAGTTTAATTTTACCTTCGTTGACGGGAACAGAGTCAAGAGCTCCACTACTTGTACCCGCTTCTTTTAGTTTGACTAAAAGGAGACAAAGCGCACTGGTCATTAAAGGAGGCACACAGTCTGACTCATTCATTTCTCGGATTTCTCTCCCGAGGGGAGAAAGATCAGTACCTGTATCCGTAGCCGATGGATCAATGTCAGGAGTTGGTGAAACATCAGCTGATCCTTCTTTCAGAGCATCCTGCATTTGTTGGACAAAGCTGGTCTCCTCAGTCTCCATACCTCCGGGAGAAACAGCATCAGCTGGCAACTCTCCTTCTTCTCGACTCCCTACAGAAGTTGAGCATGAAATAAGTTTGAGCGTTAAGAAATGTAAAAGCGATAAAAAAAACAAATAGTTACCTTGTTCATCAGAAGAAGCACTACGACCAGACGTCTCTTCTAGAGCAGGAAGATGAACGCGTGGTTTGGAGACAGCTTTCTTTTGTCTCTTCGGTGGATGTGCTTCAGAACCTTCGTGACGACGTTTGGTGCGTAATTCAGTGCTGGGAGGGACTTGAGTTTGAGCTTGAGTGGAAGATTGAGATCTTTGCCTACGAACAAGAGGCACTGTATCCTCTTCATCCTCTTTGTCTCCACTGAGAACGTCTACCGTCATCCGATTAGGATAGGTCATGACGACTCTCTCTCTCTCCGTTTTTTTGGAGCAGCTTGTGGTTGGGCCGGAGCGACGGAAGATCTTACAAGTCCTTTCTCGAAAAAAGAGTCGGGGAGACCTGCTGCTTCCTCAGAACTTGAATCAGTCTTGTCCGCCCCTTCAGAAGTTTCGGTCGCTTTACTATCAAACTCTTCTTCACTATCCGTTGGGCGGGCTGGTTCCTTTCCTTTTCTCGAGGATTCAGCAGCTTCTTTTCCTCGAATCGACACCATAGTCTCCTCACGAGTCACCTCTGTCGCTGGCCGCGGAGCTGCCTCTTCCTCTGAGTCCGATACTCTCCTACGTCGAGTGACGATATTAGCGGCAATCAACCACTTACAAAAAAGGAAGGTCATCCGTAGAGGCGGTGCCTCCAAAGGGAGATTGAATTCAACATTTGTGCAGCCGGCAATGCTCCAAAACCAAGCTCTCGCCCCGTCGATAAGTCCACCTCGAAAGCTAAAGTGACGGTTTGGGTTGCCGACATATATCTGATCATAGCCGAACTGACGGGCGAATCGACATGGAAGATAGGGTTCAATGTGACAAACGTCTCTTACCCGGAACAATAAAATATTCATCAGCCATCTGAAACATCCGACATCTAGAACTGTACGGTTCTGCCTCGGGTCTTCAGCATCCAATAAAGTTGTGTTGTAAGTGCCGGAGAACCGAGGGAAGCAAGGGAAGAATTTCCAACACTTATGAATTTTGAACTGCCTCGTTATGTCCGGCCATCGATGGTTGATCCATTTGCAACCCTCAAGGGTCTGTAAAAGAGGAAGACTAGGATCCACCGTCTCAGGAGCTTCCATTAAATCTGGCCGGTGCAGAACCAACCATGTCATCAAATAAGTGTAGGGTAATTCTAGTTTCGGAACAGATATACTGGCAGAGGGTTTCTTTTTCTCTTGTGTGAATGCGAAAACTAACTGCCGTAATCCACTATGAATAGCCGCCACCATAGCCGGAAGCAAGGATAATATGCGACCTGTGGCTAACTGGACGGCTGGGTACAACACTTCCAATGGCATAGCATCAGAGGATTGGTGGGGAACTACACACCTTTTCAACCATATGGCCAGAAAGCCAGCCAACAGAGTAGTGGGGCGAATCGGAACACCAGCTTGAAATAGATAAGAGCGTAATTTAGTTTCGTGCGAAAACCCATCTTCTGAATGAGAAGTGTAAGATTGTGCGTTTGTTTTCTCCAACAGCCGATTGATGTCACCCGGGCTCAAAGGAGATAATCCACATACCTCTCCCGATCGATCCTCCAGGTTTTTGAACAGATAATCGGCGAATTGCTTTAAGCTGACCTGGGGAGATTTGTTCCTAGCTTTGGTTTCCATCTCAGCCATAGCTATATGATAATGACAAGTCAGTTCCCATAAAGTCTCGTGGGTCACAGATGACCGATCCTTCATCTTATTAAGCTGACTGGTGGTTGGGAAGAACTCTTGATATGGAACATCGCCTATGGGCAAGCCAGACACCTTCATCATTTCGTGCAATGGTAACCCGAGCTCCCCGTTCTTGGCCATTTATCCCCAGAATAATGGACCCATCCATAACATCTGAAACTCTCGTGGGGTAATTTCTTCTTCATTGCAGCCAAACGATTCTTCACAGTGTTGGCCTGCGCTGTCTTTTCATTCTGAGGTATATTGTCTTGGCCTAAGACACCTGGATGAAGACCTCGTATAGAAGCTCTTTCGCTGGAACCTGGAGTAGCCTCTTTCCCGATGAAACCACAATGAATACGTTCGTGGTTTTCTGTTAACCTCAATTCCTGAACTTTAACAGTGAGTTCTCTCGAGGGATAAAAGGCAAGTACAGGAATGACGAACCATCCTCGTGTAACCACTGCGCAGGCTTGCAGAAAGCAATCGCCGGATCCTTTATGGAGTCACCAAATAAGAAGTCTGGTTTCCTTATACATTGGTTTGAGTCCTGCTCCGAAATTAAGGTTGCGTCAGTGATTAATCGCTGTAGGATACGACAGCTCCCTCGCTGAATCAGTTCTTTAGCTCCTTCGCTATAATCTGACTTAAATTGGGGAGAAGATTCAATTAGCGGTAACCCCTCATAATAAGAATGGGTAACGCTACTTTGGCCCGTAACTGCGTCGACGGTGAAGATTGTGGAAGGAAAATGGACTGATACAGGAGATACACATAAGCTGTGTAAGTATAGTCCTAAAATTTTAGAGAAAACGATATATCTTACTTCATAAGATATAGTCGCTATCTCATAACAGGTGTGACGATTTTACATCTACCACATGTATAAAGGAGATATGCGTTACTATGCACGGGCATTATAACGGCATATCGAAACCTTTCAACACACGTGGGATGATATGAAATCGCCCATGTGTATTATGAAGTGTGTTTTGTCCAAGCATAACAAACACTTTTAAGCGTCGATCCCCTCAAAGGAGGATACATGCTCTTCTCGAGGGTATCTCAAAGGATACAAACGAGGATCTGCATGCAAATACAGGTACATATATATGAACTTGACAAAATACAATATTTAAATTTGCGAAAGGGTGAAAGAGATATACCCCCGTGTGAAGCCGCAGCAGGACCCGCCTCTTCAGGGCTCTGAACAGTCGGACGACCTCGAGTTCCCCGAGCTCTACGCGGCGACATGATAAAAACACGAGCTACATTGAAACCCAAGGGGAAAGTTAGGGGTTTGAATGAGAAATTGAACAAAATATCACAAAATCTGATTGAAACAGTGCATGCAAACGTGAAGGAGAAGAAAATCAAGATTTGAAAGAGAAGAGGGTCAACGAACCAGAAAATCAAGATTTGAAAGAGAAGAGGGTCAACGAACCTTTGAAATCCGAGTTGATTATCCCCAAACAACAACCCCACTCAAATCAGAAACGAGGAGAGTTGAAATCCGAGTTGATTATCCCCAAACAACAACCCCACTCAAATCAGAAACGAGGAGAGCAAAGGGAAGTCGAGAACTTGCAGAAAAAAGTCAAAAAATCGTCGGAGAATCGCCAGAAATCGCCCCAAACCCGACGTGAAAAACCCTAAAAAGCCCAAGTCCGACTTATATACTCGCTGTCTCGCTGAGCGAGACAGCAAACTCTGTCTCGCTGAGCGAGACAGCAAACTCTATCTCGCTTAGCGAGACAGCAAACTCTGTCTCGCTGAGCGAGACAGCATAATCCGCTCCATGAAACAGTAGATATTCTCTTGGTCAAAAGCCAAGTGTATACAGAGTGATACTCCAATGGGTACACGAGTCTAAACTGTATTCCTACCCTCAACAGGAAGTTTTTGGAGAATATTAATCTGAATATTCTTAAGGATAACCTGATGAGCTCTCAATGGATATATCAATTCAATGATAAAAGTTGAATCCACAAGAGCAAGTACCAACTTCAATTCGAGATCTCGACAAAGGTTAAGCGATAAACGCGACGCCTGGAAAACATTAGCTATTCTACAAAGAACTGAATAGACTAAAAGCAGAAGAGATCAAGCATTGAAGCCAATCACAAGTCTTTTCACACGATCTACTCAACCAAGCATTGAAGAGATCGTAAGTAAAATCTATCTTATCCAAAGTATCCCATGCTCCTCTATAAAAGAATGAGTCTGGAATATTTTGGAGGGGGTATCTGTAGGCGTCAAAAAATACTAATAGATATCCCAAACATAAAGAAGATCACTCAAAGGGATCTCATATTGTTTTTGGAAAATCAAGACATGTATGGATTGTCTCGCCAGCGAGACAGGCTATGCTGTCTCGCCAGCGAGACAGGCTTTGCTGTCTCGCCAGCGAGACAGGCTTTAAATGGTCAAAACCACCTTGATAACTGCCCTACACGTGTCCATTAACTGCCGAGGGACGTGGGAAACATCGTGGGCGAAAATCACGTGAATAACTGCCAAAATAACGGAGTTTAAAACGTGGGAAGGCAGTTAAAACGAAAACTGCCTGCAGTTACTGTTTGCGAGACAGTAAACACTGTCTCGCCAGTTTAACTTCATCGTTTGTTGAGTTTTTTCAGTTGCAGACTCCTGAGGCTATAAATACCCCCCTAGGGTCACTTCTGACGAGGATCGAGCATTTGTTAGAGCATTCCAGAGCAGAGAGAGAAGAGATCTAAGTTCTTGGAGCAATCCCTTGACATTCAGGCTTTGACTTGATTTCAAGAAGAACGACTATCTTACTTTGATAAGATATCGTTTCAAGTTCTCACTTCGATAAACGAAGTCAGAATCATTAAAACCCCTTCACGATCTGTGATTCGGCGGTCCACGAACCAAAGCGTTCCCAGCATAGGCAAAGTCCCACAAAAACAGGATTCGATAAACGACTTCTGTGTTAGTTTCTCAAGAGTTGTAATTTTCTAATTTTTTCATTGTAATTCGTTGTAAACGACCGAAGTTCAATAGAATTATCAATGGAAGCAACTTTTGATGCAAACAGTTGGTATTAACTTATCAAACTGGCTGTATCAAAATGACTTCCTACGTATCCTCTTACCCAAGTAATCAAGCCTCACGTAGTTCACCCAAATGGCCTCCAAAGGCCCTCAATCTACTAGAAGGATTTTCAACCCTTCACCAACTTCACGATCATCACCAACAAATCTACAGCTGATAACACCCCTGTTGGCCTCAAAGTGAAAAGACACTCTCTTCCAAACTTACATCTCTCCACACCAAATTTGTCTTGGAGCTTAACTCTTTAACCCTATATGTAGAAGAAACACAATTACCAAACACCTCCACCTGAGGTGAGCTAACGATCATAGCCAAATCTGAACTGTGTCCACCCACTGCACTCGAATCCTGATCTTCAAACTCATCATCTGTATCCATACCAACAAGATCCTCAATCCGTGTCACCTCAGTTGAAATCCCAAACGATACAGAATGATCTGGAGAAGGTAGAGTAATCTCCACCCAACGTGAAGTAGCATCACTCTCCACCTGCTACGATACATCTTTGATCTAACCAATACTCTCCACCTGTTGAGAGTCAAACGTGACATTACTGCTCAAAACAATTTTCTTAAAAACAGAGTCTAATAACATGTAGCCAAACACGCTTCTGAATTCTAAATATACACTCGGATCAATTTTTACATCCTTGATGTGACAATATGCTAGGAACCTAAATATCTGAAGCAAACTAAAATCTAAAGCAGCTCTAACAGACCTAAATACTCAAATCACAACAGACGATAACCTATGAATAAGATGGTTCGAATATGTCAAAGACTCAGTACCAAAACTCTTCTTCAAACTACTACTTGACACCAAACTCTGATCCTTCTCCAGCAAGGAACAACTCATCAGATTTGTCACCTCATCTCGTTGCCCCAATGTTTCCTTTCTAATAAAGCGTCTCAAACTGCCTTGAGCTCGGCACAAATGCAGAAATTGATCCCTCTTGTACTTCCCACCAAAATCAAAACGGAGTACTATGTCCTTTCTGTCTGTTTTGGTCTCTATATACTTCTTCCACCAGTTGTTGACTACTAGGACTTCACTCAAACGGGACTTAGTTGCAACCCAAACATGTCTAGAACAGTCATCAACAAAGAAAACCAAATACCAATTACCTCCCAATGATGCCTCCTTTGAAGGCCCCCAAACGCCCACCTGAACATCATCTAGAAGGCCCTTAGCTAGATGAATAGAAATGCCAAACTTCACCTTGGTCTTCTAGTTTTATTTTCGCAAATAGCCCCCTAATTGATTTTTTCACTCTTTTACCTTCATAGAAAGAAAAAAAAATTATTATTTTAACCAACAAACCCTCTACGATAAAAGAGTCAAAATTTTCACTTAGGAATCTATTTGAGTAATAAAATAAATAAAAAAGAAGGATAATAAGTTCAAATGTCAAAAGTAGAGGGGTCTGTATGCAATTATAACCCTTAAAAGATACGGAAGCTCCACCGCATTCCCGGACTACCATTCAAATATTCAAACGCCTTTGGCGTGGAGAAGGCCCCTGCCTGATTGCGTCGGCGTGTAAGCGTGGGGATTATTTTGGATCGTGATTTGCTTTTAGCACATTTATAACATTTTGAAGTTTCTTGAAGGTGCACGATACATATGACAAATATATATTTCAAACTATAGGAATCATTCGGGTCTAGAAAATGATCTAATCTTATCTTTCTTAAAAATGCTGTCTGTTTGAGATTCGTATGCAACTTTAGAATTTTTTTTATTATTATTTTTTTTTAAAGAAAGATAGCATATATGCTCTTTGAAGAGAGAACGCTATTAAAATATGGAAAAGAAAAATCATTCTAACTACTGGGTAGAGCTCAATTATTCAATCAGGTAAGGACTATATAGAATATAGAATATTAATAAAAAGTACAGTAAAATCATTGCTAATATAAAACCGTGATCACAATTTCTTTCCGTGATCATAATTTCTTTGTTTCTTTGTATAGTCAAAACATATGAAAAAATCACAATCAATTCGATGAAAGATCCCAATTTTGATGCAAAATATACAAAAATTAGATTACATACAATTAACAAATTGAAGGGCAAGAAAAAAAAAGGTGAGCACTTGTTCATTCGGTAATTAAAACCTTAAACTCTATATATAGTATATATATATATATATATATATATATATATATATATGATATTATATTATATTATATATATAATTATATATATATATATAATATATAGCAGTATCATACTCCTTAAAAGCACGATTCGAAAAATCTTTTTTAGACAAATATCCCCTTTATAGTTTGAACTACCTTATTATAATCAAATTCTAATTTTTAATGCGTCAATATTACCCATTCACTATTTTGAATGTCTTATTTATATCTTAAAGCTATCCTAATCATAATCATCATCTTATCTAATCCTATGTGAACCATGGTGTAGCTTAACAATTTAAAAAACCAATATTAATAAAATATAAAAGCATAAAAATGGATAGTTTGTTAAGTAAAGCAAAATACAAGTAGCATAAATATTATAATACATGATAGTATTTGCCCAAAAAATCATAAAAAGTTTAAAATGCATAAAGACCCTAAAAAGTGTCAAAATTATAAACTCATCCAAAATGTCTCAAACATAAAATAAAAACATGAAATTAAAAAATTAATATCAGTTGCAAAGCAATTTAAAATTTACAGTACACCTCAATTGTCTTCAAAAAATCTATAGAAACACCCTCAAAAGTTAAATTAAGACAAGCATATTAAATTTCTTAAATTTAAACTACAAACAACACAGATGCAATTCAAGAGATTACCATGCATGCGGGGGGGGGGGGCGGTTACACCTAATTTTGACATTTAAATTTAAATTTTTTATTATAACACCCTTCAATTATCTCAAAAATTTATATAAAACAGTCTTTCAAAAGTTTAAATTATTAAAAAGCCACTCCCTAAATTCTAAAATTGTAAATAAAATAAGATGAAATCAGATCATGACCCTTAGACACTAAAAAATAAAAATTTGCCAAAATTAACCTCAAAAATTTTTAAAAACTCCTTCAAAATTTAAAAATCGTAAAAAAAAACTCTAAATTTCAAAAATTTAACTGAGCACATATCAAAATTCGGTTGATGTAGACCGCTGAAATTTAATATTGTTTTAAAATTAATCTATAGGTATAATTAATTACAAAGCACCTTAAAGTTTTAGAGTTACAAGAAATATACAATATTTTAAAAATTACACCAACACATGAAACATAGAATTTACAATTTACAAATCTTTAAAAGTAAATTCTTTAAAAACTGCTTTCAAATTTTAAAAATTATAAATCACACCCCTCAATAAGTTGCAAACACACGAAAAATGGGCTAAAATTTAAAACGTTGGAAAAAGGAAAGTGTAATTGGTTTCTGTATTTTCATTATATATATATATATATATATATATATATATATATATATATATATATATATATATATATATATATATATATATATATATATATATATATATATATATATATATATATATATATATATATTAAAATTTCTAATTTAGGGATTTACTATCCATTTTCAGCATCTAAGAATAGTCTAAGTTGATACTGGTAAACAAAAACAATAAGAATTGATTAAAAACATCCGGTTAATGGATAAAATTTTTAAAAATATTATAGATTAAAAATTATCGGCACTATATAAATTAAAGTAATTTCATATAATTTTAGTAATAAGTTGGGGTAGCCAAAATACATTCGTAACATTAATTGATAGATGTTTAAATCCATAGAAATGATAAAACACTATAATATTATACCTTAGCATTAATTGATTTTAATTTAGAAACTTTAATCTTTGACGTTAATAATATTTATAGGGTAAAAGAATACAAGGAATTACATATGGAGAAACTATTAGAATATTTAGAGATAACTTTAAAAGAATTGAGTTATTTCCATTGCAAATGGGAAAGTGATGGAAATAAATCTAAAATTCAGAAAACGTCAATGAATCACTTGAATTGGCATTAACATAAGACATATCTATTAATGAAGCACTGAATGAGTTATATTAAAAAATAATTTAATAACTTAAGACATATCTATTAATGAAGCACTGAATGAGTTACATTAAAAAATAATTTAATAACTTTATCCTAATCAAAGAAAAAATCTCCATGGAAGACATAAGAAAAATTAGTAAGTATTCATAAATTCCATATTGTGTTCTTCAAATTAAATATTAATATTATAATCTAAGAGAAATTGGTAATGAATAATACATGTATTTAGTTTAGATCTTTATGGAAAATGACAGGGATAGAGCAAAGGTAATATTATTGAAATAACAAAAATTCTTATTGGATGCACATCAGAAGAATTTATTTTAGAGGAAAATAAAGAGATAGCTTCTAATTTATTTAAGTAATAAATTAGGAACACAAAGAATTTTATATATATGAAATTAATATTTATTCTCATTGAAATAGAAAAAAATCAAAGTCAATATTTTGAGCAGTTTGTGTTGAACATCATAAGTACATTTGACTTCTTTGTAAAGTTAAATGAGATGATAAAAAATTAACGAGCCTAGGAAAGATAATAGCATAAAAAATATAAAATTAGCCTAATGTCACAATTGATGTACGTAGATGATGAAGACAATACTCTAGAATTGTTCGAGAAATGATAAATGATAAACCTGAAGAAGGAGTGATCTTAACTCAATAAAAAATAAAATAGAAGAAATAAAAATAATATTTTATGAATATTTTATAGAATAGTTTAATTATTTTGAGTGAAATTAGGAATTTTTAGAATGGAGTTTCATGAATTTTTTTAGTACTTTTATATTCTTATGTGGATGTTTTTATCATATAAAAGTATACTAGAGTTAGCATTAATCTTTAATTTATATTTTTTTATGAAGTCTATCAATGATTAGGAATAAACTTCATATTCTCTTTTGCATCGTTTTGACATACTTTAAATCAATCATTTTGCCATATTGGTTTTAAATATTCACCTTCCTTGTATAACACTATTTTAATATTTTTCACTTTGCAATGCTATACTTTCTCAAATAAAGCTTAGTTTCATATCGGTCAAAAATAATATAAAAATTCAAATTATTTTTAAATTATATTTGTTTTTTGTCAATTCAAATATCAACATAAAAATTTAAATTGGGTGTATCCCATTTAAACAAACATAAAAAAATAATCGGGATGTAAGAGTTTAAAGAAAAAAATGAGCACAAACTATCAAAAATACCTAATCATGGTATTAAATCACGTGCATTGCACGTGTGTAAAAACTAGTACTATCTTTAAAAGTAGGAGTTCGGAAAAAAAATTCTTGGACAATATTGTCCTTAATTTTCCTAAATGTCACATTACAGTCATCCTTATTAATAAAATCCTATAAATAGATCTATAATGTATTATTTGTGATCCTATCCTAATTAATAAAAATATTTTTAATAAATTCTTAACAATCCAGAAGTTATAAACGATGTTCTTAAAAATCTAAAATTTATGAAAAGCACCATTATAGAAAATTACAATCAATCACTTAGAAATTAAAAAAATTAAAAATTTTAAAAAAATTCTTAAAACATCAACAATTACAAGCAACCCCTTATATAGCTACAAATTACAAATCACCATTTGTAAATTCTAAAAATTACAAACATCACGATCCTAAAATCTTAAAAGTTACAAAAACACCCGCAAGAATCAGAAAATTATTTAAAAAAATTCCTAAAGTCTAAATTTTTTGAACAACCTCCTGAATAATATAAAACTATAGCAAAAACCCTAATAATCTAAAAATTACTAACAACATCCTCACCAAAAATTCTAAAATTTATAAAAAACACCCAAAGAATATAAATTTTTTGAACAATCCCCTAAACAACATGAAATTATAGACAACACTGAAAATAGAAAAATTACAAATAACCCCTTTAAAAAAGCTTTATTTTTATAAAAATACCTCAAAAAATCCTTATAAAAAATTTTGAATAGTCCCATGATCAATCTATAATGACATGCAACACCCTAAAAATTTAAAAAAATCGTAGACTTATGAAAGTCTAAAGTTGCAAAAATCACCCAAAGGTGTAAAAAACTAAAAAAAACGAAAAAGAAAAAAAAAATTAAATAGCACCATAAAAGACTAAAATCTTTGATCAACACTTTGAATAATCAGAAAGTACCACTGGATATTTAAATTTTACAAACAACCTCCAACGAGTCTTGAAAAATACAAAAATTATGATTGTTTAATAAATTCTCTATGAAAGATTTTATCAAATACTTATAACTAAAAAACTAACTTTTATCAAATACTACTGAACTATCTAAATGACGTTAGAATGTTATCAATTGTTAAATTATAGTTGTCCAATAAATGTTCTATAAAAGATTTGTGTGAGACATCATATAATTTGGGACTTAAAACTCTATAGTGATAGAGCAAACAGATAAATAGCATTATCATAGTTTGCTTATGTTGACATTAGCGATCAAATTTAACTTGCATGATTTAAAGAAGAGACTTAGTCCTTTTAGACATGAAGTCGTTGTTCCAAAGGAAATGTCACCTCATACAAATAAGGAGTTAGAAAGAATGAAGTAACGGTCATATGCTTCTGCTGTTGGCAATCTTATATGTACAATATTACGTACTAGGTCAGATATTGCTCAATAAGTAATTAAAGTTAGTAGATATCAGTCCAATCCTAAAGAGGAACATTGAATTGCAGTTAAGCATATTCTTAAATATGAGCAAAACATTATTGTTTAGTGTTTGATGGCGATCCTTTAAAAGTTGAAGGATACATTGGTTTTAATTTCCAATCGGATCCTGTCAATAGGTAATGTATATCAGAGTTTGTCTTTGCATTAAATAATGAAGTTATCAGTTGAAGTAGT
The DNA here is from genome assembly GCF_001876935.1 of Asparagus officinalis. NCBI lineage: Eukaryota > Viridiplantae > Streptophyta > Magnoliopsida > Asparagales > Asparagaceae > Asparagus > Asparagus officinalis. The sequence goes on from NC_033794.1 coordinate 96,101,195, forward strand.
TGAAAGTAATAAACTATGTCTAATTATATAACTAAAATAGAATATTTTGCAGGTAGTAAAGCGACAAAAGAAGCAGTTTGGATTAAAAAAAATTTGGGCAAGAGTTAGGTGTTGTTCCTACTGTGGAATCTCCCGTCACCTTGCATTGTAACAACAGTGGAGAATTGCACAAGCTAGAAAGCCTAGGGCTCATCATAGATGGAAACACGTGGAAAGAAAGTACCGCTTGTATGAGAAATTAGCAGGAGAGAAGATATAGACATTACCCAATTTGCCTCTGTCGGCAAACCCATTGACTAAAGCTTTGAGCCAAAAGGTAGTTGCGAAAATATATTGACAAATTGATTTAAAGTTTATTTTGGATTGGCTTTGAGCACAAGTGGGAGACAGAAAGATGTATGCTCTACAAAGCTAATAAATGTATTATATGATAATGAATAAGAGTTTATATGCATACTTGCACAAAAACCCTAAAAAATATGAAAATTTTGAACAATCTCCTGAGTAACATGAAATTATAGGCAGAATTATGAAATTTAAAAATTACTCACAACCTCTTCACAGAAAATTTAGAAAGCTACAAAAATCACCATAAAATTAAGATAATTTTGAATAGTCCCCTAAATGACTTGAAATTATACACAACACTCTAAAAATTTTAAAAATACAAACAACCCATCTAATAATAATGAAAAACACCTCAATGAATCCAAAATAAAAACAAACAACTTGTAACCTAGAAATTTTTGAATAGTTCCTTGAACAATATGTAATCACATATAGCACTCTAAAAATTTAAAAATTATAAATAGACTTCCAAAAAATTTAAGTTGTAGAAAACACCTTGAAAATAGTAAAAATAAAAAATAACCTGAAAACCTAAAATCTTCTATCAGCCCTTTGAACAATCTAAAACTACAAACAACCACTGAATATTCTAAAATTATAAATAACCTCAAAAACAATTTTTTAATTACAAGAAACATCGTAAAAATTTGATTAACCCTGCCCACAATCTAAAGTTACCAAAGCCCCCTCCCCCTCCCCCCCCCCCCCCCCCACACACACACAAAAAAAGAAGTTTGGCAAATACCCTATGAAAATATTAAAAAACCAAATAATCATTTAAAAAATAAAAATTATAAATAACTCCATAAAAATTAAAATTTGTAAACAGGCTCCTAGAAAAGCAAACAAATTCCGAACAATCGTCCTAAAATATGAAAGTACTAAAATAACTTTAGGATTAAAAATTCTATAATTAAAATTCTAACGATTCCTAAATAATGAATTGAGATTAATTATAAAATTTTAAATTCTAATAATTTATTGAATCCAAACATAAACTTAATGTAATTTTTTAAAAACACAAGACATTTTAAGAGGTTTGAATGAAACCCCTTTAAACTTCATTATCTTTGATCAAAAGATGACAAATGCTACAAGATTTCAAGGGAAGGTTTTGTTGGGTAAATTATATTTCTACATTATCTCTTTGTGATAATAGATTCTTTTAAAATTACTCTCATTGCATAAACTATATGCATTTGCTTTTTCCTTGGACATTTCTCTATATTTGTCCGACAAGATTTTTGCTATAATGAAATGATATCTCTCAAAGTTTAAAAACTTTCCTAAATAGGTCAAGGCTTTGATGCCTTATGTTTTCTAAGGTAGATGTCAATTTTCTTAAATAATATTGTTGTCATTTAGGGGCAGTTTGGTTTGTTTTTTAACTCGGTGGAAAAGTTTTACACCGCCTCCACATCAGATTTTTCGTGGCCACGTTTTACACCGCCTCCACATCAGATTTTTCGTGGCCACGTAGGATATAAGCTTTCCGTCGGTTTTTTTTCCCATCTTTGGTTCGCTAGGGTTGAAGAAGGGAAACTTGGTGAAAATCGCCGCCACATCAGATTTTTTTTCTCTTACCTAATTCATTCCTCAACCTCGTGAAATCGACGAAAACTGCAGCTCATATTGAAAATCATATTAGTTTTGTCATTTGTAATTATTAATATATTGATATATAATATTTATTATTTTTAAACTGATGTTTGGATCATGTAACTAATTTTCTTTGTAGGTCACATGTGAATTGTGTCAAGTATGAATTTAATATGGATTTTTTATCGCATTAGTTGTTATGCATTTGCTATATATCATAAAAGTTCTTTGGATGCCTGTTAGATCAAAGTTCTAAAATTGCAAGCTATAATTTTTTATATGTTTGTTAGATCAAAATTCTTAAATTTGCAAGACATAGCTAAATTTAATGCATTATCAAGTTTGATATCAGTCAACAAAATGTTATCATCATCAAGTAGAAGTTTAAAAACATGATCTTATTTCATGCTATAAATTATGTGGCAGCCCTGAACTATTACACAATGACTTATAGTGAAGACATAAATCTGTTTCTAAAGGAAAAAAGACATAAATTCAAACAAAATAATTAAATTATTTTACCAGTTTGTGCATCCAACGTAGTTATTGTTAAGGGTAATTGTTATTTGGGGCTAAATATCAGAAAATCTCCTTTTGAGGCAACTATTAGATAACTCAACATACTTTTCAAAATATTAGTGATTATCAAAAAAATCTCCCCTTAACTTTCATATTTTACCAGAAGACTCCCCTAAAAAATGTGAACCATAATTTTTAATAGAAAATATTCTCCCTGCATAAATTTACCCACCCATTGAAAATTCATGGTTAACACAGTTAGAGGGATTTTTGATAGAATATTAAAGTTCTGGGTTTCATGATACCTACACCTAATTTTTTTCCCCTTTGAAAGTTATGGTTTTTTACATTTAGCCTTAATTTGATTATATTAGCTAAAATGCAAAATATGCTAAAAATAAAGGAGTAGCTTATACGTTTGGATTGAAGAGCGTTCTAATAACGAGTTGTAACTGCATTGTGTTGTAAGTGCATTTCTTGCTCCAACTATTTCTAACTGAAGAAATTTTCAAAATCGCCCCAACAGAATTTTTTTAAAAGAAATCGACCCCATTCACTTTTAATTATAGAAATCGGTCTATTTTGAGTTAATTACGGTACTAATTAGTCGGGGTTGCCAACCCCGACTAATTAGCAGCCGTAAACCTTCCCCGCTCCTTGACCCCGCTTGTAATTAGGCTACTAATTAGTCGGGGTTGGCAACCCCGACTAATTAGTACCATAATTAACTCAAAGTGGGTCGATTTCTATAATAAAAAGTGAATGTAGTCTATTTCTTAAAAAAAATTCTGTTGAGGTGTTTTTGAAAATTTCTTCTTTCTAACTAGACAAACACCAACATGCATCATAAATTCATCATTCTAAAAGATACACAAAAACTATATATCATTTTTCATGTCATACTCTAATATAGCAGGGAGGAAAACGCAAAAAGACATTAGCGAAACGCCTCCACAGCCTCAACTAAGATCTCGAAATGGTTCTCTTGTAAATATCTACAACTCTCGGCCCAATCTCCCAGATCCCATCATCTTAACCATCAGGTATCTCCATATTCTTCCGTATGCATAAATACCCTCCTCCTGAGCCTTCAGCTTCTCCCCTTAAACAAAAAAGAACAACTAAAAAAAAAAAAAATACAAAACGAAGCCCCATTCTCAATCTGTAATGGCGATCTTCAGCGATCAAGAAACCCTAAATCTCTCCCCAAACCACCAGTCTTCTCTCCGACGGCGGATCCCCCCTGATTCTCCGGTCGCCGAGGTGCTGACGACGGACTCGGGCGACGATTCGAGCCCTGGGACGAGCTCCGATGCCGATAACAGAGATCGAGTCGAGATAAGCGACAAAGGAGAGAAGAAGAAGGAGAATCCCTCGGTGTTCAACGCCGCCGGCGATGGATTGAAGTTCGTTTACCGTGCGTCGACGCCGGCGCATCGGAGGATTAAGGAGAGCCCGCTGAGCTCCGATGCAATCTTCAAGCAGGTGAGATTTATTGTTCTTGATTCGAGTTTCTTGTGAAGTTTCTAAGTAAAGTTGGAATCTTTTTGTTGTGAAAATTGAACCTTGAAGGTTACTACTGTAAAGTTACATGATTGCTTTCCGTAGAAAGAAATCGTTTATTTTAAGAAGTTAGAAGAACATGGAATGGAATGTTTGACTGACCAAAATTAATAAATACATTATTGTACAAAAAGAAGTGAGGTAGCGTGCAGAAGGTGAGGCTAATTGTAGGTTTCTCACGGGGACTGTTTCCGTTGCGAGAATCAACTTTAGAAGAAGCTCTTAATGCGCAAACTAGTTTTCTACCCATTTGCATGGGAATTTGAGAGAGATGGTTGTGTGACTATAGGTTTGGAAAGAGAAAATCGAGGAGAGAGTGAAATGCCATATTTATGGGCAAAATTGAATTTTGATAGGATTTGCTTAGATTATGATGGATGACATAGGAAATTGAAATGAAAGGTTTAATAGTTGGAAGGTGGATACTACTTCCAAAAGATAGACTAAGCCAAATGTTGCTTGTCGTATTCCTGCAACCAATGTCAGCTTTTTTGGTATAGGGTAACACATTTGCTTTCCGAAGCCTGTTCTTATGCTATTGGAAGTTAATATAATCAAATTTTGCTGCCTGTGTCAGTGACATTTGTGGTCATATATTTAATTAACTGTGTCCCTTTATTATCTAAATTGCAGTACTCTCCCAATAGAAAAAAAAAGTAGACAATGTGTTAAGCATAATTAATTTGTCAGAGTGACGCAAACCCATAATTACGCATAAGCGCACATCCGTAAGAAGAAGACATTGTAATGTGGTTTAGCTGACCAAGTTCAGCCAACATCCACCGGGCACCATATGAGAAATACACTGTATGAAGAAGATTACATTAACTACAAGAGAGATCAATCATTTCACGGAATACCATCTCTCCTGTCGTATCTTTTTCAAAGTCCTAGTCAATTTTCTCCACCATGTTTGAGTAGTTATAGTTCTAATCAAGCCTTGGCATTATCTGTATGTAACCGGAAATAACTCAATAAGACATAACTCTGACACCGGCAATTGCAATTTATTTAGATATTGTTGTGCTCTTTCCATTTGTCCACAGTTATTTGTGCTTGCTCAAGGCATCAGTGCATGCTTTCTTTCGTGGTAGTTTGATTTTAGGTATTATTTTTTGTCTAGTGGTTAAAGATTTACTTAGGTTTCAGTTTCTTGTAACCACCAAATCTATTTTTCTCGGAATCCCCTAGAAACTTACCTTTCTTGTTATTTATTCTCCCTTTTTCTCCTCTTTGCCAATCAAACGGGATTTTTTAGTCGTTTTTTGGCCTTATGCTTATTTTTTCACATTTTCAGAAATATAACAACATTTCAATAATAATCAAACGCGTTTTTAAGTCATTAGTGCTTTTTCCCATCAAAATGTGGGAATTAAAGTATCATGTTATACTGAAAAGGCTTGTACAGAAAAACTAGCCAAAACTGCTCTAATATAGTGAAGGAAGTATTAAACGTAAAAGATGATACAATTTTCTTGGAAACAAATTTATTCTCCAATTTTCTACAGTGATTTATTAGTGGGTTCTGTTACCAAATTATATAAGGAGGATACAACAGTTGAAAAGTACGGCCAATTTCATGTGAGAGTGTTGAGGTCAAAGTCTTTTCTGCAGATTTCTCATTATAATATATGCTAGAATTTCTTGCAAACAAATTCCTTGACAAATATTCTAGAAATGATTTATCAGTACGTTCATTGATTGATGTATCCTTGATATGTCAATGGCATGTAGGACATTGATACGACTTAGAAGTAGAAGGAAAACTGAAAAGTAATGTGAGTGCTGATGTCAGCCCTGGGCCCACGGGTCCGTTGGCGCGTGCAACCTTTGGGACCCACCAAAAGCAACGTGATGTTGGCTTAAATCTACCGTCAAAATGCTAGCTCTAATTGTTCTTAGGTCTTGGACTTTTCTCTATTTAAACCACTAACAATTCTTCACACTAGTTCATATGGGACTAAAGTGAAGGTGACATAATGCTAACAGAGCAGTTCCCAGCCTGAAGTGTGGAACTAAGTACTATACGTGGCCATTGTTTTAAATATCCCCGACATGACCTGATATATCCCCCGATATATCCTTTTACAAGACTTGCCGCAACCGATATGGTCTTTAAATATCTTTTACCGCTTTTTGGCTATTTTGAGTGATAAATCCCCGATATGGCCGATATATTAGATCTTTAAATATCTTTTACCGCTTTTTGGCTATTTTGAGTGATAAATCCCCGATATGGCCGATATATTAGCCGATATGTGGACTGATAAATCCCCGATATGGCCGATATATTAGCCGATATGTGGACCAATATATCTTTTTATATAGCTTATTATAAAATAACATACCGTGTTTGGAATTTTTGGGCGAGATCAAGATTTCCCTATTATATCAAATGACATTTTGCCCTAAAAAAACAGATCGAATGTTGCAACGTTGCTTTACACTTTTGTTTATTTTAGAAGGTTGATTAGTGATCCTAAACATATATTATTTGCAACGTTGCTTTACACTTTTGTTTATTTTAGAAGGTTGATTAGTGATCCTAAACATATATTATTCATGTTTTGTATGCTTAAATTTCATTACATATGTTGAGATTATATTTTTAATGCATTATACTATGTATGCAAACATTCATTATGGCATTCTGATATTTACCACATATCCTTGTTATTTCCCCGATATCCGCAATTCGATATGAATTTTAGTCATCCGATATTTTCCCGATATCCGATATTTAAAACCTTGTACGTGGCTAAGTGCTACACCGTGTGATGCGGTGGGAGCCACCTTTAGAACCCGTAGGAGCCACCTCTGAAATCCATATCGTCTGGAAAGTGACATTAGGATGTGCCAATTGTCATGTCGTGATGACGAGGACGTCGTCTTTGTAAGGTGGGATGATTGTGACACACTCACTTTAGTCCCACATGGACTAGTGTGAAGAATTGTTAGTGGTTTTAAATAGAGAAAAGCCCAAGGCCTAAGAACAATTAGTGCTAGCATTTTGGCGGTGGATTTAAGTCAACATCGAGTTACTCTTGGTGGGTCTCACGGCTTGCACGCGCCAACGGGCCCGTGGGCCCGGGGCATGACAGCTGAGGCTAAGCCCTTTTTTATAGGTCTCATTTAATGCATGTTCAGTAACAATCACCATGTTGGCTGTTAATTGCAGACCCGTTAATTTGGTAGTATCACTAGAGGAGTTGGAGTTGTAGAGAATTTATGGAGGGTATGTGCAATGGCTAGGATGACAGAGATCTTCATGATGTCTAGTTTATATGGAGGGTATGTACAATTGCTAGAATGTCAAAATCGACATGCTAATCTATTTTACTTTTATGATAACAAGATAATAGTTTGTAGTTCAACTTTGTGGATTGGTTTATGAGTGCTTCCTGGTACTTGATCATATGCTTATGTCAGTGACATTAAAGAACTTGACATGTGTTAAAAGTATATTGAAAACTGAAAACCAAAGCCTAATTCCAACAAGAGCTTGAGGCTAAGTCCTGTTTTATATATCTCATGTAAGTGCATGTTCACGAACGATCACCATGTTTCCTGTTAACTAAAGCACCTTAAATTTGATTGGGGGCATATGCAAAGGAGAAGTTGGATTTTCGGAGAAGATATGGAGATTACATGCAATTGCTTGGAAGATTAAGAAATATTTATGCTACTCTACTTTACTTTATTGGAAGAAATCTAAGGACGTGAGCCGATATATACCTGAATAGAATGTGTGAAACCTTTAGTTGTCAAAACATGTTAGAAGAATACAAGAACGATGAATGTGCAACCATCTCTTTATTAGGCACATTTCTTTCTTTTATTGCTGTCACACAGTTGTTTACTAAAGGGATCTTTTCCTGTACTAATTTTAAAATTCATGGCAGAGTCATGCAGGTCTCTTCAACCTCTGTATAGTAGTGCTTATTGCGGTAAATAGCAGGCTCATCATTGAGAATCTAATGAAGGTTTGACTTTCCTCTCTTGTCTCACCGATATTGACTTTCTTCTAGTTGTAATATGTATAGCGTGATAGAAATATTTCTTAGGTAAATAGCAATCTCATATGGGCATTTCATTTATCTGTCGCTAAAGATATCCTTTTGTACTATGTTGCAGTATGGCTTGTTAATAAGAACTGGGTTTTGGTTCAGTTCAACATCATTGAGAGATTGGCCTCTATTTATGTGCTGGTAATTTTTTCTTCGTGTTTGATTTTGATTATCCATTCCATTAAATTCTATGCTCTCATTTCCTTCCCCATACCTAACACATCTGTCTACAGCCTCACTCTGCCTGTTTTTCCGCTTTGTGCATTTATTGTTGAGAAGCTGGCCTGGCGCAAATTAATCTCTGAATCTGTGAGTTCATGATCTATTTTCAAGCTTTCTACATCCCCTAATTACTAGCAATAAGTTAATCTAACTTTCAGAAGTGCAACTCATCAAGGTTTCTTTAAGCTATTTGGTGACTAGCGTTGTAATAATTAATGTAGGCAGCTAATAGTATGATCAAAATGCCAGGGACATCTAGTAGAGATGATCATATACCTGTTCTCATATGTGCTGTGTGCTTTATGACATTAGGTGATCATAGAAAACACTCATTAGGTCTAGATTTCTGGAGAGAAGAGGATGCATGGGTGTGTGCCTGTGACAGGAGAGGGAGGCCACGGGTTCAAGGCTTGATAAATTTGAAACAAAGAAAGGAATTTCCTCCTGTAAAGGAGGTGGTGAGCTTCCCCTTTAGCTTTTCTAACAAAAAACTAAAAATAAATTAAAATTAAAAAAAAAGAGAAAAAGGGGAAAAACATTTGTGAAAACAATGCTAGCAATCAGACAACAGGACCAAGAGCCCAGACCCAAGAAAACTGTCTGCTTGCTGATTTTTCTGTTCTTCAACCAAATGCATTAAAAAATAAGTTTTGATTTTTTTAATGGATTGTTTTTATATTCCATACCAGAGGTGGCATCAGATGCACACTTCCATCAGCAAAACTTGGGAGCCTATTTGATTCTTTAAGAGTTTCTACTTCTTTTGTTTTGTTTTGAATTAAAAGAATACTTATCAGGATCCTCTGAAATGCAACAGTTTCACTACAAGCTTGTGTCTCTTTAACAGTTGTTAATGAAGTGTGGTTTTGGAATGAACTGTTTATGCACCTATAACGCTCATATCTGTTAATATGTGCTTATATCACTTAGTCTTTCAATTATCAGTGATGAGTAACCTCGTTTGTTCATTAATAGTTGCTTAGTCCTTCATATTTACTTACAAATGTCCAATACCATTGTTTGCAGTTTGTCATCTCACTTCATGTAATCATTACAACAGCTGAAATCTTGTATCCAGTTTTTGTGATTCTCAGGTAATTCTCTTTTATTACACAGTTGACAGTTGATTATGCTAAAGCATCAGTTTCTTTTATTAGACGGCAGGTTCTACCCTGTGGCACTAAAGATTCTGATATTTAGTTAGCCACAGACCACCACATATTACTAACTGTTTATATGTTGTTTGGATTTAGAGATGTATGGTTCTAAAATGTAAAATTTTCAAGTAACATGAGAAAGCATTAATTGAAGCTTATATGTTTGCACAACCGTCACCCGGTCATGTGGAACCAAAAGACTTACTTTATTACAGTGAATATACAATTTTTGTCAGGCTGGATGATCATCTTTTCTTGTGACCAACTGGTATGAGCCCATATTACTGCATGAAGCAACAGCAGTAACAATGACATCGACAATCCTTTATCTTGAGCATTTTCCAGTACAGGACTAGTGCGCATGTGTTCTTTTCTCGTCAGGAATCATATAAACACCCTCAAAGTTGTTCAAATCATTAGACATGATGACATAGTGATGATATCTAGTCTAAAATCCTAGTTGCTGGAACTACAGTAGTGGTCATGTTGTTGCATACAAAGCTTCAAAACTTTATTCCTTTACTACTGAGTTAAACAATTATTCGTAAGTCATAACTATGAAAAGGAGCATATATAGTGAAAAACACAACATTTATTTTTATGCTCAACTGTACCCATATCCATATTCCAAGAAAGTTAAAAACATAATTCATGATCCTATCACTCACAATATTACACCTACTTTGTACAAGTTCAAATACATTACACGTTGATACAGTTACGACTTCCAGGGTAACTCAAGTCTATTCACAAAAAAATTACTTCATTCTTTATACATCTATACTACTTCAATTGAATACGCTAACGGTCAAATGTTGACGAGCAGTCAATGTCCTAGCTCTAACTTCCTCACTAATGTTCCAAGTCGTACAACAACAAGAAGATGAAGAAGAAAGCCTTTATCCTAAATGTTTAGGGTCGGCTACATGAATCCTATTTTTTCATTCCTTTCTATTATATTTATGGGTCATCTCCTCTGTTAAGTTAACCATTACCATATCCTTCTTAATTGCTCCCAACAAGTTCTTTTAGGTCTTTTACTAAAGTTTGCTCACAATTCATAATACTAGATAAAGTTACAAATTTAAGCTCTCATACAAAATCAATCTGTAAAGTGTTGACCTTAAAAGAGATGGAGGGGAGCGGTGTGAAACGGAAAAAGACATGTATGCTCACGTGGGAATATAATGTGAAAATATATTTTGAAACCGTTGGATGAACATAAACTTAATCGTGGCAATGGAAAACATAAATTAATTTAAAATTATATCACAGTATGGTTATGGACCGTTATGGTAATGTGTAAGAATAATTTGGAGGGAAGAATCTAGTTCTCAAACTTTACATTTAAGTAGTTAAGGAGCTGCATCTTGACCTTTTTTCCTTCTTTTAGTTTTCCCCTGTATACTTAATGAGCTTATAATGACTCAAATATGATTTTTTATGAATTCATATCAAATTAGACCTGAGTGTTCCTATCCAGAAAAAATCAAACCCTAACTCTGAAGACCAGAAGTAACTTCTTGGTGGTCAAACTGTGCCGATTTCTTATTTTGTCCTGTCTTCCTAGTATCAAACATCTTCTTCTCTGTCCCCTTTTCCTTTTCTCTATTTTCCAATTCCTTTACCTTCTTTTCGATAGATTTAATAGGCAATGAAATAGTGAGAAACAAAAACATAACAAGATGGAAAACAGCCGGTGTTCCTTTTTCTTTAAAGTTCATTTTTTTTCTTTTGCACAAAAGTTTATGTTTTCAATAGTGGCACTTAAGTTCTACTCAATTTTTTTTCTTTTGCACAGCCGGTGTTCATTTTCCTTTTTCTTTTGCACAAAAGTGTATGCTTATAATGACTCAAATATGATTTTTTATGAATTCATATCAAGTTAGAGCTGAGAGTTCCTATCCCGAGAAAATCAAACCCTAACTTTGAAGACCAGAAGTAACTTCTTGGTGGTCAAACTGTGTTGATTTCTTATGTCGGCATGTCTTTCCCTTATCAAACATCAACTTTCTGTCTCCTTTTCCTTTTCTCTCTTTTCCAATTCCTTTACCTTCTTTTTGATAGATTTAATAGGCAATGAAATAGTGAGAAACAAAAACATAACAAGATGGAAAACAGCCAGTGTTCCTTTTTTTAAGTTCATTTTTTTTCTTTTGCACAAAAGTGTATGTTTTCAATAGTGGCACTTAAGTACTACTTAATTTTGCTTATTGGTACCAAATGACTTTACAGCATTGAATTCACACTTACACCCGTAAATGTATTTTGTTTATTACCAAAGTATTAAAAAGGTTTTGAAGTAATAACCCTTTCCTTAGTTTCAATGAGAGGTACTGTCTCGAGTCCCATAGTTAATTTATCTAAAATTTAACTGTATTGATAATCAAACTAGTATGCAAAGTTCAAGTTATTACACCATTTCTCTCTCTGAAATTAACAAGCGGCATAGCCCTTTTACAGACTAGAGAAGATTGTAAGTCAATACATATATTGAATCTATCTAAGTTTAATCTAAAGTTTTCATCTGTAGAATGTCTGACTTACCATGCTTCAGGTGCATAACTGCATATAAATTATGATTTTGTTTGAAAGAATTCTCCACTTTGATAAACCACCACATTATGTCTGTTTTGTTGATTTGAAGCAATGCATATTTCTTTTTCACCGTATTGCAAAATTTGCACAAGGTTGATGCGATACTGGAAGTGAAGCTTTATTTGTTCATTAGCAGTTGGTCTCTATATTGACCAAATGATCTTTTCCCCTTGACCACAAATGGATCAGACCGTTGTGGTGACAAAGAGGTACTTTTGGTTGTCTCAATTGCTCTTTACATGACGACAGAGTCTCTTGAAGCACTTCTCTGCTTGGACTATCTTTCTTTACATAACTCTGTGCTTAGTTAAACTCTTTTCCTATTCATGGGTCATGGCATGATCAACTGAATAGCTACTGTTGTTGTTTTTCTTCTTGTTACCCTCAGCCTGTGAATTATAGAACATCGGACAGACATGCCTTTAGCTGCTTGCTATGCATACATAATCCTGGACTAGTTTTAGACATATGCAGCTTAATTGTTGAATAATGTATACTGGGGATACATTTCCCTTAATTACATTTCAATACTGTAAGTATACTTTGAATTTCATTTTTTTGTAACCAATATATATTTCTCACGTCTCACAGGTGTGATTCTGCGGTCCTATCTGGCCTCACCTTGATGCTTTTTGCCAGCATTGTTTGGTTAAAGCTTGTGTCATTTGCGCACACAAATTATGACTTGAGGACATTGCCAAACTCCATTGTTAAGGTACAGTTTTTCTGGATGTGGATCTACAACTTCAAGTCTTTTCATGTTGTGAATGATCTTCTTATGCCCTGATGATTTTTTTTTGCTGCAAATTGGCATAAGAAAGTTACTGAGTATGCATAACATGTGATTGGATGAATGTATTGTTCCACTCAGATGATTGATTTGAATTTGCAATTGGGTTATACATAATATTTCAACTGCTGTAAGAGTTATTTATAAAAAGGTAACTATTTTCCCTATTCGTTTGTTATGCGAGGAATAATGCTAGATATTAGGTGAGGGTTTATCATGTGAACCTTCTGGATTATCTTGTCCGTTGCCTCTTATTTGATTTGATACTGTTCAGTAGGTTAGAACATATTGTGTAGCATATCATAGTAGCAACTTGAAGGATCAGTCTTAAGGGACACGATTTTCATCCGCTTTTCTTTAAGTTCGAACTGACATAAATTTTAATGCAAACATTGGTCATAGGTGTATCACCGAAGTAATGATAAGAAAATGTACTAAGACACACACACACACACAAAGAAAAGAAAGAAAAGAAAAAATTACCAACTTCTGCAACAAAAAGGAACTCCCAAAATAACTACTAATCAGTATTTTTTGTAACTGACTTAATATGTTGTAGTCTTTTCAAACCTAAAACCCAATACCTCTGTTATCAGGACTGTTGGTAACCATTTCTCCTTGATCGGGGTTTGATCCAATATTTCATATTGTGATCGATGTGTCACACGGCATGTACTATTTTACATGTGGAACAGTGGAAGACAATGCATTTAACAAGGAATAATATATATTTACTTTGGATTTTTAAATTTACTGCCTTCTTCACTTTGGTGGTGTTATTAACTATGCTGGTAACTAGTGCTCCAAAAGATTATGCAGCAGCAATGTGGGATCATGGACAAATAGTCACTAGTATACAGTAATATCTCATAGTTCAAAATTTTGGTCGTCAGGACAATAGAAAAGAGTGAGTGGATACATAATTCTTGCATCTGATTTGTTTAGAATAATCTCTTATTTTGATAATTGACTGTGGCGGTGCAGGTGATTCTGGATGCCTTAGCAAGTAGGAAATTTGTCCTAAGGCTCTCACTGATATGTGCCATCTAGTTAAGGGATATTCTTTTGGAGGGCGCATTGCCGACATTTGGAACTGTCATGAACACTGCTTTTGGGAATTTCAGATGCACTGGAAAGCATAAGAAAATTCTTAAACAAAACTTATCACAACCCATTTGTGAAGTTTAAATTCAAACCTATGTTTCTTTGGTAGTTGGATCTCTTTGACATATCAATTTGATGAACATCAAATTAGATCAAATCCACCACCAAGCCTATTTTGCAGAACATTTATTTTGTTTTACTTCTAGACCACTTATCAATCTTATGAAGCAAATGTCAACTATTTCCATTATACATGATCAGCTTCTGCTTTGAGCAGGCTTGGCCGTAATAAATCTCCAAACCCTATAGTCTTGACTCTATATTTTTAGCACTCAGAACTGATATACTGTTGTACTAGGAGAATTCTGCTGTGACGAAATCTCAATTGTTATCTCATCGGCTCAAGTCTGATTACGGAGCCCAGTTTGAACGCTCTAGTCTGATTAGGGAGCTCAGTTTGAACACCTTGCATATAGTATATTTAGACCTGCACCAAACTCAATCATTGATGGTATTTCCTTTGTCGTCTAGTGATTTCAGTCCCATCAGGTTGAGTCTATTATTCATTATCTGGATATGAGTACCTGTTATGTCACATCCTTTAGCGGGATATAGTCTTCTGCTAAGTTGTGTTAAAGCCTGGATAAATACCTTTTTGTCCATGATTGGTGAAATTGAGCTCTCCCCCCATTGTAGAATATATCATACCCTTCATTTCATTACCAATCATCTCCTTCTAAAGCTTTGGAAAGTGATATCTAGCCTATGAGCAAAAATTGTATTTATATCTTTTGGAATGAAAATATTAAAGTTAAATAGGAGCAGAAAAAGACATAATGTTGTTTCTTTCATACTGCAGTTGCATTCAATCTATGTAAGCTATTTAGGTATCCAATGATTTCCTGATGATTTACGTAGAGATAATAAGATGAATAACCACTTCATACTATCTAATTAGGGGCTGTTTGTTTGCCTAAAAAAAGAGGGAAATCAAAGAAAAGGAAACCTATTTCTAAGAAAAATAGGTTTTGGGATTTTATGGTTGGCTAAAAAAAGAAGGAAATCAAAGAATGGGAGATGAGATGATGTTAGTTGTCACCTTATTATTGGATGATGTGAGTGATTTTTTAAGAAAGGTTTTTTTGAGGTTGTTTGGTTGGCGAAAAAAAATAAAGAAATAGATTATAAGAAACCTATTTCCTATAATAGGTTCTTTTCTTTTGTTTGGTTCATTCTTAAAAATAAGAAAATAGATGAGATGAGATGAGTTGTCATTATATTATTGGATGATGTGACCCACACTTAAGGAAATCGTTTTCCTAGGTTTTTTGGAGGAAATGGGTGGAAATGAAATGTTAATGAGATGAGATGAGTTGTCACCATCTTATTGGATGTGTTTGTTTGCCTAAAAAAAGAGGGAAATCAAAGAAAAGGAAACCTATTTCTAAGAAAAATAGGTTTTGGGATTTTATGGTTGGCTAAAAAAAGAAGGAAATCAAAGAATGGGAGATGAGATGATGTTAGTTGTCACCTTATTATTGGATGATGTGAGTGATTTTTTAAGAAAGGTTTTTTTGAGGTTGTTTGGTTGGCGAAAAAAAATAAAGAAATAGATTATAAGAAACCTATTTCCTATAATAGGTTCTTTTCTTTTGTTTGGTTCATTCTTAAAAATAAGAAAATAGATGAGATGAGATGAGTTGTCATTATATTATTGGATGATGTGACCCACACTTAAGGAAATCGTTTTCCTAGGTTTTTTGGAGGAAATGGGTGGAAATGAAATGTTAATGAGATGAGATGAGTTGTCACCATCTTATTGGATGATGTGAGTGATTTGAAATGATGAGATGAGATGAGTTGAGTGATGTTGTGGATGAGTTGTTGGATGAAAATAATATTTTATTGGATGAGTTGTTGAAATAATATTTTATTGGATGAGTTGGATGAAAATAATATTTTATTGGATGTTGTGGGTGAGTTTTAGTAATGGAAACGGATGAAATTACACTTTTTGAGATTTCCACATTTTCATTTCCTTTTCTTGGTTTTTAGGAAACCAACCAAACAGACCCTTAGCTCGTTACTATATGACAATACAAAAATTGGAACATGGCCCGAAGGTATACCACCTTGGTTTACATCTCATGGATGTTCAAACAACATGTACCCATTTTATTACTTGAAGTACCCAAGTTTTTGTAGTGCCCTTAGCATAACCCCAAATTTAGTAGTTTATGTTTGTGATTTGTGTTTCCTTAATTCTTCTTATTTACCTAAGTCAGAATATCCTTATCCTCATCTTATACACGATTCTTGCTAAATAATATGCATAAATTTATTAAGGTTCTCATCCTTCTTCCGTAGTACTGTAAACTGGATTCATGAAGCAAAGAACAAACAAATTCATTAGCTGCTAACTTTGATTACTCTTATTATAGGATGATGTTGCATCTGATTGTCCAAACCTTGATTCCTGTCAAGATGTGAGCTTCAAAAGCTTAGCATATTTCATTATGGCCCCAACTCTTTGCTACCAGGTACTCTTCTTATTGTAAACTGTTGCTTGGTTGATACCATTTGCTTTGATTTTGTGAAGTTGGAGATATCCCACTGAGTGCTTTAGGCAAAAATCTGGAATTGATAGTTGTATAACACCTTGTCCAGCTGTTTAATTTGACCACCTGTAACCCCTTTTCTTTCCATAGTTCAAAACTCAAACCTCTTCAGCATTGCTTTGGAGCTGTACAAGATAAAAAGGCTGGTATGTAGCATTAATAGTTCAACGTCGAAAAAGATACCCTGTCTAAGAGAATGCCTATAAAAATGCAAGTGCAGTACAATATAACCAACTTTGATCAGGTTAGAGAATGGAAAAATCCAATGTGTCTCGGCTATCATCATACATAAGTAGATAACCTGCCCCTTTGATACATAGAGTTATTTAAAACTGTGTTAAGGTTGCTAGAAGACATGGTTTCCAAGAAGAGGGGGTTTGTGAGTATTAAATTTCTGTACCTTTGTACCTATTTTTGGCACCACCAACGTCATTTTTCTTCAGAATGCATCCTGATATTTAGTAGTTCTTTATGTTCTATGTAGCCCAGCTATCCTCGTACAACATGCATAAGAAAAGGTTGGGTGATACGTCAACTTGTTAAGGCAATTATATTCACAGGAATTATGGGCTTCATCATCGAGCAGGTAACCAGTATACATATTTTCTTTGAAAAGCTCAGTAATGTTAATATGATTTAATTGGATTATGCTTGCAGTATATCAATCCAATTGTACAGAACTCTCAACACCCGCTGAAAGGCAATTTATTAAATGCTATTGAGAGAGTCTTGAAGCTATCAGTGCCTACTTTGTATGTGTGGCTTTGCATGTTCTATTGCTTTTTTCATCTGTGGTAAGTTACTCTCCCCTTTTCATCTGAAGGCAGTTTAATTCATATGGATTTATTGAATTTATATATTTTCTTTGCAAATAAATCGTAGTACTTTTTCAAGGGGAAAAACACAGAAAAAATTGCGCGTGGGACTTCTTTGAACTTGTTGAGGCCATGCTGCATCTTTTAGTACCTAAAAATTTTCTTTCTAACTA
>NC_033794.1:96118777-96119567 GCF_001876935.1 Asparagus officinalis
AATGGAGGAGATGTACAACAGAGCAAACTAATCTGTATAGGATAGTCAGATACTCTGGTATTTTGGTACACATGCATTGTAGAAAATTTTATCATCTGTAATAGATGTATTAAGTACATACTCAGCAATAAACAGTTGTTTTTCTTTTGACTTTGAGTGACAGGGTTCATGACATGCTCTTGAGGGAGGAGCTTTCCATGAAATCATCCTTCCTGAAATTTCTCCTCCCGAGCATGCTAATTGTGGGGTTCTCTCATGATTCTTCCCATGTAGATGATACCTATGTTTAATCCTTGACTTGATAGAATTTTTATATAACAGAGCATTCCTGTGGACATATCTTGTAGGGCTTATTTAAAATTTGATCTTTCTTTTATGATTATTCATGTTTTGGTGAAAGAAAACTAACATAAAGAACTGTACGATTGCCTATGCGCATGATGATGTATTCCAAGAGATCCGAGCTTTCCACAAATGTTCATATATTTGTTATTTTATATTATCATATTATATTTGCCTTTTATGTATCCATCTCTTTTCATATTTCCAAGTTTATGAATGAATTTATAAACTATTTCATTCTGCTTTTCAATTAGTTTTCATATTTGAATCTGCATCGTGAGTTCCAATCCTGTCGTTTCTCATTTTCATGTTGTAGGTAAAATTAGGTTGGGAGGGAGGGAGGGGGTTTTAACTGAAAAATAGAACTGGAGTATTTTGTAGGATATATTTTACCTCTTATTCAGTTAGGACCTATTTTGCGTGGAAAAGGATGCGGGTGCGGGGTCAG
>NC_033794.1:96119577-96126175 GCF_001876935.1 Asparagus officinalis
TATATATATATATATATATATATATATATATATATATATATGCATACATACATGTACATATACATATACATACATACATGTACATATATAACACGCGTGCGCGCACACATACACACAAACACACCGAAATTAATTCACGAGTTAAAGCATACGACATTAGAAGACAAGAATAAATTTGAAGCAAGTTATTAAAAGGTCTATTAACATTTAATTTAAATAATTAGTTACTGATAATAGTAAGTTTTAAAAAATCTATAAATTAAAGTATTTCGTCAGCAAAGTACATAAACTATAGTTCTTGATTATCTCAAATTATTACGCACTGTTTTACGAAGATATCCCACTTTCAAAAAATTATCCTCCATTGTCCTATACTCCTATTAAAATGTTCCACTTTTATTTACAAAATTATCCCATGTCTCACTTGTAGTTAAAAAGTTCCAGCACACTAACACCCTCTTAAGTGAATCATTTGAATGCTTGGAATTGCGGAAAGTGTCTTATCTCTGAAGCACCCCAGATAATAAGTAGAAACCAGTGTGCGTGTGGCAAAATAGATAAGTAGAAAACCTATGTTCACATGGCAAAATAGGACAAGCGAAGAAACTAAAATCTTGCGGCAACCATGTCAATTAATATGATACTTGACCAGTCTTTACCGGTCTATAAGACATTTCTCATCATACACCATTGCTATGTCCAGCCTCCTAAGTGGAACATCCTGGGTCCATAGAGCTGTCATTTGGTTTTGAAAATCACATAATAGTGCTCTTGTTAAATTTTAGTGTAACCCGTGACATTTTTTTTCAGCTGAATCTTAGTTGACATGGTACGTGGTGCGTAATGAGCTGTTACGAGTTCGTTTATGCAATTCACCAATTAGTTATTATGAATTCAGTGGGTGGTTGGTTTCTTTTGGTTACAAGCTCGGTACACTGTATGTTTTACATTTTTTTTGGTGCACTTGCCATTTTTGAAAGCTAATAGGAGAAAAGTAGAACCTAGAAAGCTAATTATGCATTTCAGTATATTTGCTATATAATATTTAAATGTCTTGACTTTCAAAATTTCTTGAACACATAAGACGTAAAAAACATATAAAGTATAGACTAAGAACCTTATTTTGCCTAATTTTGAAGTTGTAAGTGGAACAGTTCGCATAGGTGTATAGGATGCTGTTGCCTTGCTATTTTGACCAAAGCGAATAAGTACCCTAATGTACAGTATTTCAGCGCACGTGATTTTTTTTGTTTTTTTGTTTTTTTTTTTTTTTGGGGGGGGGGGGGGGGGGGGGGGGGGGGGGGGGGGTTAAAAATAAATTTTCCTGCATAAGTTTGAGCAGTGTTGTTAATTAACTTGGTTAGATGTGTTCTAGTAATACTGAATTTACTTCTGTTGACTAATAAACAACAAATAACAAGACACAGTTTGAAAATTTTTCAGTTGATTAGTCATTTTTTTAATGAAACATTTGCATCTTGGAGTACACAGAGGAATTGAGTGTTCTTGCTTTAGGTTAAATATACTTGCTGAGATCCTTCGATTTGGTGATCGTGAGTTCTACAAGGATTGGTGGAATGCTCAAACAATTGAAGAGGTCGGTTGGAATTTGATTTTTTTTTTTTTTTTTTTTTGCAATGAAGAGTTTTATTTCTCTCTACTGGCATAAAAAGGTACAATATACTAAATATGTAATTTCTCTTTGCATATTTGCTTCAATGGGGTTGCAACAGTATTGGCGTTTGTGGAACATGGTATGTCATTAACCTAATTTAAAGTTATTCCATACTAGGGGTGACTAATTCACCAATTTAGTACCATATCTTGAAAAACAACATACCTATATGTAGCAGTTGCTAATAAATGGTTTTCCATATGTTATCATCTAAATAAGCTTTTTCTTGTCCTACTGACAAGGGACACTGCTCTTGTCGCTTGTTCTTAACTACTTTGGTTTTATGTTATTTTCTCGCTCACAAGTAATCAATCTCGTTTAGGAACTATTAAATGTCCCAACTTTCTTATAAACAATCTTCTTTTACCTCAAACTTCTTCCCTTCATTTTTGATACATCTTCTGCCTCATCTTGGTAGTTTCGGAGCTATAACTAGCTCATTATCAATTGAATGCAGGACAAGTCCAATTTTGTCATTGCCGTTTGTTTCCTATTATTAGACTATTTAGGATTAGTATTTCTTGCGTTTTGTCTTTTTAAGCAATAAATTACTCTGATCATTAGGTGTGACTATATTGGTTTAATTATTACATTGTCACCTTTCCAGTATGTGGTCCCTTTTATCGCATATGCAGTCGATTGTCAAAGTTGATTTATGTCATGCATTTATTTATTATAGATTCTTTTCTTCATTGTGATTGTATTTGTGGTTTCTTGCAGCCCGTTCATAAGTGGATGGTACGACATATTTATTTTCCTTGCTTAAGGAATGGTATACCCAAGGTAACAATTTCATCTTTATACTGATGTTTTCACATTGGAAAATGATCATTTCATATCATCTTTATACTTTTTTTATATACACGTGTCTACAGGTCAATGGATAATGTCATAAGTGCTCCTTGAATTCTTCTTACTAAATATAGTTTATGCATGTTTGACATCTTTAATTTGTTCAACTATGGATAGTGTATCCTTGAGTTTCACATGTATGTGTGTGTGTGTGTGTGTGTGTGTGTCTTCCTAGTAGGGGTAAAAATGAAGATGCTAAGATGTTGAATTTCTATTCTTTTAGCAGATCTGGATACACTGGGGTAAAAACGAAGAGGCTAAGATGTTGAATTTCTATTCTTTTAGCAGATCTCTTAAAAAGCGACCTGGGTGGCCGCCTAGTGGGGGCAGTGCCCAGGCTGCCTAAAATTGTATTTAACCTCGTGGGTTAGGTGCTGGGGCTGGTAAGCTCCTCTCTTTTTTTTTCTGGCCCACAAAGCTTTTCTAGAAAAAAGCAAACCCGACCAGTTCAGTCTTCAGCTTGTTGGTTTGGGTTTTGGATCTGATAAACGTTATCCATCCAATTCAAATCCAACCTTTAAAACTAAAAACGAATCCTGTTTGTCTCCGTTCCCACCCTTGCTCTTTTCCTCTCCCAAAACCCTAGCACTCCCCTTCCGTAGCTGGTTCGCCACATCTCGTTGCTGATTTGCCACTAGTGACTCTCTCAAGCCTTCTCCAGTGACTGTGAGTCAACGATCTCTAATACATCAAAAATATATATAATAGTTTTTTTTGTGTTTTCTTCAATTTTCTTAATTATTATTAGGTTTTTTTGCATATATACCCCCAAAATTATCCCTATTTTCAAGTTTACCTTACAAATCTAGATATTTGTGAATATACCCTCCAGATCTCCCACATTGAGTTAAAACACTCTTCATATGGAAATACCCAGTATATTACATCACATTCTGTATAAATTTAAAGAGTAATCTACCACTAATAAAATTAATTTCTAATTAATCTCTGAGAGGGAAAGATTGAATGGTATAGCTGGCGATGACCCTGACAAATGTTTAAAAAAGCGCCTGGTGCTTAAGGGAATATTTTTGGATATGAATATAGATAATTTCAAATGTCAATGTAGATACCCATATTTTGTAAATGCGGCTTAATATTCAGAATGAATTTGAATGGTAGCTGGATATTATTACGGCTAAAAGCAGGATGGTAAGTGGATTTCTTCTTTTAATTTAGACATTCTTTTGTATTAAGCTAAGGTAGCATATAAAATTAGACTTGTTTTCTTGTGAGTAATCAAGATATAGTGAAACTGACTTTAAGGGTGTGCTTGGCAACTTCGAAATTGAACTAGGCTACACTAGTTCTTTCTTAACTAGGCCAAAGTTGAACCATATAATGGTTGGTTCACAAAAGAGCTAGTTTAGGGGCAAGATTTTAAGCTAGAAAGAACTAGTTCATTTTGGGCCTAATTTTTGCCAAACTAGAAACAAGGGTTTGGACCAATGTTGTATCACTTAAAACGAGTCTTGTAGAGTTGCCAAACACACCCTAACTTTAATGTCATGTAACATGTTATATTGTAATGCAATTTGAGGATAGTCAAGCACTATTCATATTAGTATCTAGTTTTAAACAAATTGATAGCATATATCCATATATCTCAAACACATATATGTAATCAGATTATTTATGTGTTCTTGCGCACCCTAGCAGGTATGCATTGCTGGTATATCTTTTCTCAGTAATCTTTTATATATTGTCCATATTTTAAACAGAGGATAATAGATATCCATATGAGCCAGACGTGTATTTAATCAGGTTACTTATGTGTGTTTACACCTTACTTGCTACAAATTGCTGAAATATCTTCTCTATATTCTTCTTCACAAGGAGTAGTATGTTCTTGTTGCATGTATCAAGAGGCATATACACTAGAACTTTTGTATGTCATACTCATGCCAGAGTATCCTTTCCTTTTTCCGTTCTTACAGAAAGTTTAGGTATTTATACCCATTGGATCTATTTTGTATCTTTCAGTATGAACATTTCCAATATGGTGGACTTTTACACGTGTAGTATAAAATATACATAGATGACAGCTCTTTCTAAGTGGGAACTGTACATAAAAAAGAGAATTTAATTATTATTTTTTAAAGATGGATTTGAAGCAGGACCATGTACTCCTGGTCTTGTAATAATATTGCAGTCTGAGCCTTAGGACCAGTCAGTCAAGTGAAGGTCCAAGTAAAGCTACTACTAAATAGACTAATGGATAGAATTGATTTCATTTTGTGTTTTCTTTTAGTTGGTTGCTAAATAAATTGTTGGGATAAGCTTCCCTTGTTGTTGCCATTAAAAAATTCGAGCATACACAATTCTCTCTCATTTTTACTTTTTACTTTTTTGCAGGGAGTTGCCATTTTTATTTCGTTTTTCGTATCTGCAGTATTTCATGAGGTAGATTGCTTTTGCTTTATAAATTTCTTCTGTTTAGTCATCATTTTCTGGGGCTTCCACCTTGGTTCCTTCATGATGTTTATCATGCTTAGTAACTGAAAACATGAACTACTACCATGTTGTACATTTTACTGACTGCTTTTAAATGTTTATAGTAATATTAAGTAAATCGTTGCCTGCCTGCATTTATATGTTGACTTCAAGGTACAGGATTCATGTGCATGAAAAGTGCATATGATTTTATAGATGAAATTTGTTCAGATAAAGTCACTTAAGAGAATTTCCCACTAAACTCTCGAAAGATTTCCTGCAAAAAAATTTGTGTACAGAGTTTAAGTGTTTTACGGATTAACATAAACTTATAAAGAAGGGAGCTCATGGTATCTGTACATCACTGCAACCCTGTCATGGGAATAGAAAGAAACGACTCTGGTCTGAAGTGGATATAGATTAGAGGGAAGGAGGGAGAATTAGTATAAAATACTTACTCTTTAATAAAACTTTCAGGTATTAAGGTTGATGGTCGAAACTTAGATGAATAATCCAATGGTCCAAAATTGCTTTCAACAGAAATATTTTGGTGCTTTTATAAAAATTATGAGAGTGTGTTTGTCCATGAGATCTTTGGGACAGAATTGGTTCTCGAGGTCAGAATTTTGAGAAGGCCATGATAATTCATATTTCGTCAGTATGACCTCTCATCTTGATCTATTATCCGTAGAGTGCTGCTACGGGGACCCAAAATATGGGACCAAGGGAGGGGACACCTCACCTGTCCCCTCCATTGGTCCCATATTTTGGGTCCTTAAGTCATTTTCCTTATCCGTAATAGCTTGGAATGAAAGGTCAAGAAGTTTCAGTGCTCTTTATCCATAAATGAGATATGTTTCCATGATTAAAATAGTATATTTTTGCAATTAGCTTTGAATATAGTGGGAAGTTTTGGATTTACCTGACCCCTTGTTAATTATTTTTGTTGTATTAGACAAGTTAACTGGGCATCCATGGGATAGCCCATTATGTTCTTTAAATTCTTACCATGGAGTTCCCATTTGAAAATTTTCCATACATACATTAATGCATGCATACAATTAGGGTGGCAAATGGGTCGGGTCGGGTCAACATTGACCCAACCGATCTAAGCTTGACCCAAATCTGACCCATTTAACAAAAGGGTCATGCTACCCAACCTGTTTATTAAATGAGTATCCTGACCCAACCCATCAGTCTAACCCACAATGACCTGTTTACTGTTTGTTTTCAAAGCTTACATTGTGGACAATCTTAAAAAATGTAGCGATTTAAAAGAATGCCTCTTTAGTCCTTACAGGGTGGTTCTTATACAAAGTGACTGGCATAATGTATTGCGATGATGAATGTACTACCATGGATGGCACTCTAAGAGTAAAAGAAATGTTTGAAAACATAGAACACGAGATGTGTTGATCAGTAATTTTGAGTTTGCATACCATGGAAAATAAAATTAACTAACAAAGAAGAAATCAGCGCTCGAAAGACAAGGAAAATAAATTTAATCATATATAATTTAAAATATAATATAAATAATTAATTTTTATATGCAAGGGTAGACAGTCCTAGAATTTGTCTACGGTCAATTTGAATATGACCTATTATAGCTCCCGCACCAAAACGATCAAGTTCACCAAG
>NC_033794.1:96126185-96127856 GCF_001876935.1 Asparagus officinalis
TTTCCTCCAATCAACCCCTCTCTTTATTGAGAGACAGCCACAGTGCCTAGAGGAGACCCAAAGAGCCCATAGATGGTGAAGTACCTCAAACCAAACAAGGCAACGATCCTCCTCCAAGGCCTCTTCGTCAGCTGCAAGGGTTGTTACCTTGCTCACAATAGCTGGAACGCAACCCATTTATGATGTTATTAAACTGGTAATGAGATGGGTTAAACAGGTCAGTTTGGGCCTGACCGGAATTAACCCATCTAATAAACGGGTCAAATCGGGTCGACCCGTTTATGACCCGAACCCATATAACTCAACCCGTATCCATTATTAATGGGTCAGGTCGGGCCGGTTAGTGGGTCGGGTCATGAATTGCCACCCCTACATTCAATTTGTATGTATACAATTTGAGTTCGCTTGGGTTAAGACAAACAAATTGTGCTGAGATTTTATTGGGTCCCTGGAACCAACTTAGACTCAAGACGAACCCAATCCAAGTGATTTTATCTGAATGATCCAGCCAGTTCTTGATGTCTTTTTGTACTTATTTCTGATCTTTAACTGTAGTTATCTTTTAGTATTTATTTTATGCTATACTTTGGGTTTTAGAATTGAGGGTTTTATCTTTATATTGATACATTAATCATAATTTTTTTATTTGGTTTCCTTTTTTGCATGAATAGGTGACTATCCTTTCAAAGTTTAACTTGGAGCATCTCAACCAAATCAAACAACCTGAACTTAAATCTATCGAGCCGGAATTAATCCCTTTAGATTGGACTTCAGAAAAATGCTAGTTTCATTTATATTAAAAATGAAAGAGTTCATGTGCATAGCATCTGTAGTTTCATGATCTTTGGTTTCACGAGGTTTGATGATTGTTTGGAAACAGTTGGAATCTCATAAAAACCACTCGTAGAGTTTGCCAAATACCAGTTTTGAAATTTATATTGTCACGAAACTTAGGTTTGGTTAACTCTAATTTGACACCTGAAATGAGTCCCAATTTATTATTTATAGTTTAGCTTTGTATACCTTATGAAAACCAAAATGGCTACTAAATGAGGCCTTAAATGTGGGCTTTGGTTCCTTTGGTTAGTTCCTAGCTCAAAGCGTGGGGTGGGTTGGTTGAAGTCAAGCTTTTTAGATCTTGGTTAGCAAAAGTTCGCTCTCAATCCGACTTGAACCTTCCAAATTTGCGCATTCCTAAATGTACATGTGTGCACACTCCCACCTGCACGCACAGAGATGGTAAAAATAAATATTTTATGTTTGTGGCTACTTTAATTGCAGTGCAATGTGCTATCATATAACGTAAAACGTAGACCCTAATTTTATCTAGCTGTCCCTAAGATGCACTTTTATGTAGCATAAGCATGTGTTTCCAATCTGAGCAAAGAGCATTGTATGTATATTATAAACTGCATAGATCTGAGTCAAGTTGTTCGCTCTCTTTGCCTAATCTCAGTTAGATTTTTTTATCTGGTGTGCATGTTACTAGTTTTTCTTTTTTGACATTATTGCTGTTCGCCGTTTCTGTAATATAACAAATATATACCGGCTGAAGTCAGTTTTCCTTCATTTCCTCATATTATTTTCATTCTGTCAGCATATGATTTGTCATCTCTTTTTTCACACATCTCTGAGTCCATCATCTCCTATTCACACATCTCTGAGTATCCT
>NC_033794.1:96127866-96152043 GCF_001876935.1 Asparagus officinalis
CCCCCCCCCCCCCAAAAAAAAAAAAAAAAAAAAAAAGGCACACACAAAACACGAAAAAGTCCAACCAACATAAACATCGAAAATAAAGAAATAAAGAAACCATGAATCCTGCAGAGTTTGTTTATTTCCTTTCTGAATTGTTTCTCTTAACCATGTTTTTGTTCCTTTCCAGCTATGTGTAGCTGTACCCTGCCATATATTCAAATTTTGGGCTTTCATAGGGATAATGGTCCAGGTACATCTTTTTTTTTTGTTAATGTGACTTAAATCCAACATGTTATATGATGTCAAATACTTTTGTTAATATACCTTGAAATATATGCGCTTCATTCCCTTGAAAGTAAGAAACTGAAAGTTTTCTGCTAAAGACGGAATAACGTTAGTGGTCTTTTATTTGTTCATATGAAGCACAATGGGTCGCTCTCAAAAATAAAGTCTACAAGACAAGATAAAATTGGAAAGACATCAAATGTATAGGCATTACATGATTTAAAGGAGTTGACCCGATATGGATATACTCAACAAGAAGGGCATTTCCCAAATGCATTTTTCTTTCTAAATTTAGTGAGGGATGTAGTGGTTGGTCTTGTATATTTAACTTCCTTCATATCCCCATAGAACTTGTGCTTGATACGCATGTTATCTATTATGCCAGCTCTGTGATTAGCATGGAAGCTTTTAAATGAAACTTAAAAATGTGTCAAACACCCCAAGACACAGGTAGGACGTCATCACTTCTTTAGACACTCTTTGACACATGCCTTCCACTTCCAGTTATGTTCTTGATTCATAGGAGTGTCAATTTAGGATGCTTGTTGACACTTTTGGAAGCACATCTTCTCGGGGATTTGTGTTGGGCATGTAAACCACCAAATACCGAAGGAAAATAAATGAAAGAGAACATGCAATACCTTAGCAGACATGGAAAAAGAGAGTAAGGTAATTAGTAGCACTGTTGTTTGAATTAAGATTTCACAAAAAATGGGTGACTAGAGAAGATTGTAGGTGTTGATATGGAAAATCCATTAACAGCAGGTTTTTGTTGTTCCAAGTACTCTTTAACACTAGAAGTCTAGTGTCAAAGTTTTACTTTCTGAAAAGTTACAATCATCTTCAAAATGATTAAAATAGAAAATATGTCTTAGTTTTGTTGACCAGTGTTTCCTGTCTTATTTTCTTCGCCAGATTCCTCTGGCCATCTTGACAAAGTACCTTCAGGAGAAATTCAGAAACTCTATGGTATGTACTTATTGGCACTCCCCTGACATTTTGTGTTAGATTTTCTAACTTTAATTGCATAAAGTTTCATCTTCCTATAATTGGCAGTGCAACATGAAAGTTTTTTCAACTAGTTGACATACTATTCATTTAATCTAAATCTCCTCTTCCAACATTATACTTAGCAAATTTTACAGGTGGGAAACATGATCTTCTGGTTCTTCTTCTCTATTCTAGGACAGCCGATTTTCGTACTTTTATACTATCATGATGTGATGAATAGGAAAGTGAAAACATAGCAAGTTAAGAGTCATTATGTACAAGTGAAGGTATAAGCAAAGACATTATATGAAGGGCCAGTGCAAGTATTTCGCAGTGATCCAGTCATTATGGACTCGAAAGTTTTCTTTTGAGAGCATTATAACGTTTGATCTGGAGTCGAGTGGTGCTGACCTACAGAGTTTTGCTTCGAACAACTGCATAATTGTAGAAACTGAAAGAACTTTGCCGAGGGAAAATACAACTGATGAATAGTTTTCTTTTTTCTAAATATCCTTCCATGGATCCAGTTTTGTTTGTTGTACAAAACAAGTGTACATAGAACCCCTGTAATATTATAGTTGAGAGTTCTAAGCTCATCGACATGAACTGAGTTATCAAACTCTATAGTTTGGATATTATACCATATCATATATTGGGTAAATATCAATAATTTCTGGTGTTAGTTGCATGCTTATGAGGTTCTTGGATTTGTTCATTTAGTTTGCGTTTTTGTTCCTGCTTCAGACTCTCTTCTCTACACTGTTTCTCATGGAAGCAGTAGACGTTTGCCATAGTTTTTCTTGGATTCAAACATTTTAACTGAAGCATGATATGTGACTTTTTGAGAAGTTTTAGCATTTGAAATGCGGCTCAACACTGTATGCCTGAGGTCAATGTTTCACTATTGAGACTTAGATGGTTATATGCAAATTCAAATCTGTTGGACTCGAGTCCAAATTTACTTCCTGATTGTATCCTGCATTGTCTTGAAACCTCGCATCTAACCATTAATTTTTAGCCTTTCAAATTTACTTCCTGATTGTATCCTGCATTGTCTTGAAACCTCGCATCTAACCATTAATTTTTAGCCTTTTTATGCTGTGGTTTACTAATGTATTGCATTGTCTTGAAACCTCGCATCTAACCATTAATTTTTAGCCTTTTTATGCTGTGGTTTACTAATGTATTGGTTCTCTACAGGAAAAAGAATAGTCATTTATGCGGATTTCTTTTCATATGTATGTTAAATTTGTATGTGTGCATGTGTGTGTATTCCAAATTGTATTCCAATAACTCTCTAAAATCTGAGTTAAGGGCTTCTTTTTTTGGCCAAAACCTAACATTGGGGTTTCTATGCTCTGACAGCTTTGAAATTATTCAGGTTTGTTCAAGTGGTTTCCTAAAAATTATTCAGGTTTGTTCAAGTGGTTTCCTAAATATTGAAATCAGAGGTTTTTGAGCGGAAACTGCTGGAAACTTACTATTTTAGTAATTAAATATTGTGCAGAGATATTACAGTTAACCTTCTTTTTACAAGCTATCTCTTTCTCTCTTTTTCCTTTTTGGTTACCTTTTTTTTTCCGCATACCAAACAACAATTTTTTGGGGAAGTGCACTTTTCCCCTTGCTGTAAAGGTTAAACAAACAAACAAACAAAACACTTATAGAACACGCATGCAAAACTATGAAAATGGTTTATCGACCAAACATCTACGTCCATAAATTTATGAAAATAAAACAAACACGTCCTAAATGAAACTGATCTTTCTTAGACTCTAGTTTTGTCACATTTGAGGATTGTTAACGCGCGTGCACTAACCCCCTTTTTACTCTTCTTTTTCGAGACGCTTACGTTCTAAGAGTAATGATAATTGTACTCTATTTCATACTATTTTGGTATTACCACAAACAAAAGGGCAGGACGTGGTGATTTACTACTTTCTTATTGCAAATTTTAAGAAAGGACGCCACATGTTTGTTAGTGGCAGTGTAAAAAGCGCAGTACAATTAGCATTTTCCATGTTCTAAACATATCACAGGAAAACCTATCTTCTTGAAATATTGTAGTCACTATCTGGTAAAGTGCTAAACTGAAAATATTTGTGCAACACAAGAAAAAGTTTAATGTATACAAATGCCATCTAGTTGAAGAATGGAAGCAAATATATTGTTTTATATTTTAATATTTTAAGTCTTTACTTTTTAGAAACAGTATGCATTGTTACTACCTTGAAACAGGGATACATGCCAAGATCCCAGACGTCGCGGAACCTGTCGGCGTTGGAGGGGGCCATGAGGCGGATCCCACGCTCCAGCTGCTCGATCTTGGGGATGACGAGGGATTGGGAGGAGGAGGAGATGGTGAGGGTCCAGAGTAGGTTGGTGAAGAGGGAGGGGTGGAAATCGCCGAGCCAACGAAAGGGGGCCTCAAGCGGGCAGCGTCGGGGTGTGGGGAGAGCGAAAGGGGGCCTCAAGCGGGCAGCGTCGGGGGGGGGGGAGAGGATTTGGAAGGCGTCGTGGCGGGTGGTGAGGTCGAGGGTATGGTAGTAGGCGTGGAAGTGGGAGAGGAGAGCGGAGGTATGGGAGGACAAGAGCTCGGATGACAATATTAGGGCCCTGCCGGAGACGACAATGGGAGAGTCGCCGAAGGCGAGGGAGAAGGATCGCCGGAGGTTGGGGAGGAGGGCCGACCTAAGGGTGCAGTTCCATTTGTTGGAGTGAAAGTATAGTGGCCGGTTTTGTATTTGTGAAAAAAAACCCTACGGGACTTGTAATCCTATGGGTTTTCTGAGTTTAATTTAGTGGCCGATTAGAGGCTACTAAACACACGAGACTACTAGTCCCGTGTGTTTTAAAACTCAAATTCAACAAAACCGACAACTTTTTGGCCAGTTTTGATGAGCTATAGTCAAAAGAGGTCGGTTTTGCTAAATATTTAGCAGAATGGTCGGTTTTGCTAAATATTTTCTAAAAGCAGCCCATTTCAAAAATTCTCCGTTTCAATATCAAGCATGAATCATCTCTGCTTCAATCTGCGAAAATTCAACAGCTGACGTTTAACATGTCACTTCGCCTTCTTCCTCTTTCTCTCCTTGTTCTTTTCCAAACTCGCAAGGGCCACAGCCACAAAGCTAGCTCTAATGTTTGCTTCAGAGGAACACCCAAAGAGCCAAGCTGTTCCCATTGATACTGATTTATGCGCATTATAACATCACAACGATAGCGCAGTTATAAAATTTTCACCTTGACATTTCAAAGAAAAAGATTAATAATTTGAAATCAAAACCCCTCACTAGTCACTGCTAATTGTGATTAGAATAGAAATTATCAGCTTAGGAAGATAACTTGTTCCCACGGATGTCAGAATGTAAAATACATTCTCATACTTCATTCATGTGCAAATATCAAATTTTAATGAAGTGATGAAAAAAACTCCACCCGAATTAGTTTGTGCACCTATATAATGTGTCTCTAGGGTTTTGGGAAACGTGTGCCAAGGAGGTTGATCGCTGGTGTTTTTTGCTGCTGGGACAAAGAAGCGGCTGAAAAAAAAAAAAAAAACCGCAGAAGCATGAGGTGTTTTCAGCAGCCGTCAAGAGAGTTCTGAGCATCTTTTGTAGAGAGAGTTTGTGTGAGAGGTTTGAGAGTTTTGTGTGAGGGTTTTATTTGTTGGATTCTTGTGTAAACCCTATTTGTATTCTCTCCCTCTATTAGTAGATCTCCCCCCTCCTTGCCCCGTGGACGTAGGCAATTTGCCGAACCACGTTAAAATTGGTTGTACTGCTTTTGTGTGATTTGTAATAGCTTTTAGGGTCCCTCGACGCGCAGTCCTAGAGCTGACGAGAGGAAGAGCTAATATCCTACTTTGATAGGATATAGGCTTCAGATTCTTGTTCCCTTTGAGAAACAAGAATTCTTATTGCGACCTGACTCTCTTGTTGTGCTGCCGAAGTGCTGCCGAAATTTCCGCTGCGCGCAACAAGTGGTATCAGAGCCCAGATTTCAGATCTAGGGTTTTTTGGTGGAGGAAGATTCTTGTGTGAAGCTTAGTTCTTGGAGTTCTCGGCTTCGGTGGAGATAGCATTAGGAGTTGCCGTTGGAGATTTCGCTTTCCTCGTGTGGATAGGAGATCTATTTGGAATCCGATCTAGGGTTCAGTTGGGTGGTTCCTAATTCTATCAAATTTGTTCTTTCTCTACAATTTGGAGTTAGTTCGCAATGGGAGAAGAAGGTGAAAGCAGCAAATCGATGGCGGGTACAATACAAGTTGGTTTTCAAAACACCAAAATTAGTGTGGTGAAATATGACGGAAAAATCAACTTTGGTTTGTGGATGAGCGACGTACAGGATGCGTTAAATGCTCAGAATTTGGAAGAGACCATCATGGTCCACGAGAGGCCACCTAAATATGATGAGGCGGTATGGGAGAAAATGAATAGGAACGCTTGTGGGGTGATCAGGTCCTGTTTGGAACAGGAGCTGAAGTATGATGTGATTGGGGTGACGTCTGCGATGAAGATGTGGGAAATTCTCAACAATAAGTACCTTACGAAGAGTGTTGAGAACCGATTGCACTTGCTGCGTAGGTTATTCAGATTCCAGATGTCCAGAGGCACCTCGCTTGCGGCTCATGTGAACAACTATACGAAGTTGTTGTCGGACTTGGCGAATGTTGATGAGAAGATATCGGATGAGTACAAGGCGATTATTTTGTTGGGCTCCTTACCGGATGAGGAGTATGATACATTCGTGCTCACTTTATTGAACGTGAGATCTTCTATCAGCTATAGTGAAGTGACTAACGCTTTGACGAACTACGATTTGAGGAGGAAGGATAAGGAGACTTCCCGCGCTAGTACTTCAGGCGAGGCCTTGTCGACGAGAGGTAGAAGCCCATATCCAAAAGGTGGTAACAGAGGGAGGTCAAAGTCTAGAGGCCGCCACCAATTAACAAAGAACCAATGTGCATTCTGCAAGGAGCAGGGACATTGGAAGAGAGACTGCCCGAAGCTCAAAGAGAAGGAGAATAGCAAGAAAAAGGGCCCGAAGGCCAATGAGGTGAACATTGCGAAAGGCGATGATTCCGATGATTCGTGCTTTTCTCTACTGATTACTCCGGAGGTGAACCATGTGGATGCATCAGATTGGATGCTTGATTCCGGCGCTACTTTTCATGTGACCCCTAGGCGAGACTGGTTTGCATCTTTTGAGAAAGTCGACGGGGGCGTTGTTGTCATGGGAAATGATCAATCCTGTGGCGTTTGTGGGATAGGTACCGTACGGATTAGGATGCACGATGGAGTAGTCCGTGAGTTGAAGGAGGTGAGATTTGTTCCTCAACTGAAGAAAAATCTTATCTCAGTTGGAGCTTTGGAGGCGAAGGGATTCAAGGTGACTTTCGAAAACGCTGTAGCGAAGGTTACTAAGGGATCATTGGTGGTGATGAGGGGAGTCCGCAATCGAAATTTGTATTATCTGAAGGGAAGCATCGAGATTGGCCAGGTTGCTTCGGTTATTTCAGAAGCGGACATGAGCAGACTTTGGCACTATAGATTGGGGCACACAGGTGAAAAATCACTGCAGGCATTGTGTAAGCAGGGACTATTGAAGGGAGCCAAGAGTGGGAAGATTGAGTTCTGTAAGCACTGTGTTCTTAGCAAGAAGACGAAGGTGAAGTTCGGGACTGCCATTCATCAGACGAGGAGCATCCTGGATTACGTGCACACAGACGTTTGGGGTCCCAC
The DNA here is from genome assembly GCF_001876935.1 of Asparagus officinalis. NCBI lineage: Eukaryota > Viridiplantae > Streptophyta > Magnoliopsida > Asparagales > Asparagaceae > Asparagus > Asparagus officinalis. The sequence goes on from NC_033794.1 coordinate 96,134,871, forward strand.
CAAGACTACATCACTTGGTGGTCGACATTGTTCGTCACTTTTGTAGATGATTATTCTATGCGTTGTTGGGTGTACACCATGACGAAGAAGAGTGAAGTCCTAGATTTGTTTGTGGAGTGGAAGAAGAGATTGGAACTGCAGACTGGGAGAAAGATCAACACGTTGCGATCCGACAACGGTGGTGAGTATACTTCTGATCCCTTTCAGCAGCTATGTCGAGACGAGGGCATAGAGAGACACTTCACAGTTAGTCATACACCGCAGCAAAATGGAGTGGCAGAAAGATTAAATCGGTCTTTACTGGAAAAGATCCGATGCTTATTGTCGCAGAGTGGTTTGGAGAAGATCTTTTGGGCTGAGGCACTTACATATGCGAGCCACCTCATTAATAGGCTGCCTTCATCTGCGATTGAGGGGAAAACCCCTATGGAGATGTGGTCGGGAAAGCCAGCACATGACTATGACCAGCTCAACCCTCGAGCTAGGAAGGCATATTTGTAGGATTCAAGCATGGTGTCAAGGGATACAAGCTTTGGGATCCAGTTGATAAGAAGATTGTGCTGAGTAGGGACGTCACGTTTGATGAAGCTTCTATCTTGAAGCTTCCTAGCTCTCATCAGGTGGAGAGCGATCTGACGGAGGAGATATCGCAGGTGGTGGAGATCGATGCAGCTCCACATTGTCCAGATAGTAAAGTATCCATGCAGGTGCCGACTGAGGTGACGCCAGGCGAGCACGACGGTGACACGGAGGATACGAGTACAAATGTGCAGGATCAGGAACCGACGGCTCAGGTTCAGGATTCTATTACGGTTCGGAGACAGAGGAGAAATATACAGATGCCAGCACGGTATGCCGACACAGTTGCGTATGCACTTCCGGTGGAGAGTATCGATGAGATGGTGCCTACTACATTCAGAGAGGCCGAGCAGAGTTCGGAGGCTGATTCGTGGCAGGGGGCTATGCAGGAGGAGATGGAATCTCTTCATAAGAACGATACATGGGAGCTTGTTGAGCTTCCAAAGGGGCGGAAGGCAATTGGTTGCAAGTGGGTATACACGAAGAAGGAGGGCATTGAAAGCACTCCGTTGAGATTCAAGGCTAGGTTGGTTGCGAAGGGCTATGCACAGGAGGAAAGAATAGATTATAATGAGGTTTTCTCTCCGGTGGTGAAGCATTCTTCGATTCGGATTTTGCTAGCGTTTGTGGCACAGTATGGTTTGGAGTTAGATCAGTTGGATGTGAATACGGTATTTCTTCATGGTGATCTTGATGAAGAAATATATATGACTCAGCCATTGGAATTCCGAGCTGCAGGGAAAGATAAGTTGGTTTGCAGATTGAAGAAATCGCTATACGGTTTGAAACAGTCTCCTCGACAGTGGTATAGGCGATTTGATGGTTTTATGCTTGGTCATTCGTACACTCGGAGCCAGTTTGATCCTTGCGTATATTTTCGCAAGTTGAAAGGAGGTGCGTATATTTATTTGTTGCTCTATGTCGATGACATGTTGGTTGCCTCTATTTCCAGGTCGGCTATAGATGAATTGAAAGTTCAGCTATCAAATGAGTTTGAGATGAAAGACTTGGGTGGCGAAGCGCATTTTAGGGATGGAGATCGGCAGAGACAAGAAGAAGGGCAGAATTTGTTTGACACAGGTGGCTTATTTGAAGAAGATCCTACAGCGATTCCATGTTAGCATGGATACGAAGCCAGTTAGTGTACCATTGGGAGCCCATTTGAAGCTTTCAGCTGGTCTTTCACCGAAGTCAGTTGAAGATAGAGAGTTGATGTCGAAGACTCCATATGCGAGTGCGGTTGGGAGCTTGATGTACGCGATGGTATGTACGAGACCGGATTTGTCACAGGCGGTAAGCATGGTTTCGAGATACATGCATGATCCAGGAGTGGGTCATTGCGACGCCGTGAACTGGATTTTGAGGTACATTTGAGGTACGCTCAATGTTGGTTTAGTTTATGAGCGGGACACTACAGGTGGGCAGCTATGCATTGGCTATGTTGATTCGGATTATGCCGGGGATTTAGATAAAGCGCCGGTCTACGACGGGGTATGTTTTCACTTTGACCCGTGCGCCGGTGTGTTGGAGATGCACCTTACAGTCGACGATGGCTTTGTCTACGACGGAGGCAGAGTATATGGCAGTTACGGAGGCTGTGAAGGAGGCTATTTGGCTTCGAGGACTTTTGGAGGAACTTGGTATATCGCAAAGGTCCGTCACTATTCATTGTGATAGCATGAGTGCTATATATTTGGCGAAGAATCAGGTTTTTCATGCGAGGACGAAGCACATTGACGTTCGTTATCACTTCGTTCGGGATGTTCTTGAAGATGGCGATGTGGAGATTGTGAAGGTCCACACGAAGGATAATCCGGCGGATATGCTCACTAAGGTGGTTCCGAGCAACAAGTTTGCTCATTGTCGAAGCTTGTTGCATATTTGTGATTGTTGAGGCCGTTGACGGCCATTTGGGTGAACTACGTTCGGCTTGATTCCTTGGGCAAGAGGATACGTAGGCAGTCTTTCAGATGCAGCCGGTTTGGATTAGTTGATGGGGGTGAGATTGTTTGGACTCTCGTTCGGGTTTCTCAACTTGTTGTGGATTGAATTCGTACTGGACACAACAAGTGGGACATTTGGTTGTTTTGGTGTCGGCTCGGTTTTGAGAAAACTTCACCGAGGTGGAGAATTGTGAAAGCGGCTTCGTGAGGTGGGCCACACCACCACGTGAATTCGGCAAAAAAAAAAGCAACCGCATGAGTGAGCCCATGACCCGAACCCAGGTTTCCGCACGAAGCTATAAATAGCTTTCTAGGGTTTCGTGTGATTTTTTGCGCAGGAGTTTTGATTTTTTTTTTCGGCTTGGTTTTTTTTCTCTTTTGCGGCTGCAGGTGAAGAAAACAGAGGAGAAAAACAGCGTGTTGAGATCTTGAGCAGTCCCTTTAGGGTTTTGTGCATCCTTTTGTAGAGAGTTATTGTGAGGGATTTGAGAGTTTGTTTGAGGGTTTAGTTTGTGAGTGATTGTAAACCCTAGTTGTAATCCCTCCCTCTATTAGTAGATCTCCCCCCTCCTTGCCCCGTGGACGTAGGCAATTTGCCGAACCACGTAAAATTGGTTGTATCGCTATTTGTGTGATTTGTAATAGCTTTTAGGATCCCTCGACAGGTCAGTCCTAGAACTGATGAGAGGAAGAGTTGATATCTCACTTGGTTGAGATATCCGCTTCAGATTCTTGTCTCCTTGGTGAGAGGAGAATTCTTATTGTGATCTGACTATCTTGTTGTGCTGCCGAAGTGCTGCCGAAATTTCCGCTGCGCGCAACAAGTGGTATCAGAGCCCAGATTTCAGATCTAGGGTTTTTTGGTGGAGGAAGATTCTTGTATGAAGCTTGATTCTTGAAATTCTAGGCTTCAGTGGAGATAGCATTAGGAGTTGCCGTTGGAGATTTCGCTTTCCTCGTGTGGATAGGAGATCTATTTGGAATCCGATCTAGGGTTCAGTTGGGTGGTTCCTAATTCTATCAAATTTGTTCTTTCTCTACAATTTTGGAGTTAGTTCGCAATGGGAGAAGAAGGTGAAAGCAGCAAATCGATGGCGGGTACAATACAAGTTGGTTTTCAAAACACCAAAATTAGTGTGGGGAAGTATGACGGCAAAATCAACTTTGGTTTGTGGATGAGCGACGTACAGGATGCGCTTAATGCTCAGAATTTGGAAGAGACCATCATGGTCCACAAGAGGCCATCTAAATATGATGAGACGGTATGGGAGAAAATGAATAGGACGCTTGTGGGGTGATCAGGTACTGTTTGGAACAGGAGCTGAAATATGATGTGATTGGGGTGACGTCTACAACGAAGATGTGGGAAATTCTCAACAACAAGTATCTCACAAAGAGTGTTGAGAACAGGTTGCACTTGCTGCGAAGACTCTTCAGATTTCAGATGTCCAGAGGCACCTCGCTAGCGGCTCATGTGAACAACTATACTAAGTTGTTGTCGGAATTGGCGAATGTTGATGAGAAGATATCAGATTTGGGCTCCTTACCCGATGAGGAGTATGATACCTTCGTGCTCACTTTGTTGAACGGGAGATCTTCTATCAGCTATAGTGAAGTGACTAACGCTTTGACGAACTACGATTTGAGGAGGAAGGACAAGGAGACTTCCCGTGCTAACACTTCAGGCGAGGCCTTGTCGACGAGAGGTAGAAGCCCATATCCAAAAGGTGGTAACAGAGGGAGGTCAAAGTCTAGAGGCCGCCACCAATTAACAAAGAACCAATGTGCATTCTGCAAGGAGCAGGGACATTGGAAGAGAGACTGCCCGAAAGTCAAAGAAAAGGAGAATAGCAAGAATAAGGGCCCGAAGGCCAATGAGGTGAATGTTGCGAAAGGCGATGATTCCGATGATTCGAGCTTTTCTCTTTTGATTACTCCGGAGGTGAACCATTTGGATGCATCGGAGTGGATGCTTGATTCTGGCGCTACTTATCATGTGACTCCTAGGCGAGATTGGTTCTCATCATTTGAGAGACTCGATGGGGGTGTTGTGGTCATGGGAAATGATCAATCCTGTGGCGTTCGTGGGATAGGTACTGTGAGGATTCGGATGCACGATGGAGTAGTCCGTGAGCTGAAGGAGGTGAGATTCGTTCCTCAACTTAAGAAGAATCTTATCTCAGTGGGGGCTTTGGAGGCGAAGGGATTCAGGGTGACCTTTGAGGATGCTGTAGCAAAGGTTACTAAGGGATCTTTGGTGGTGATGAAGGGAGTCCGAAATCATAATTTATATTATCTGAAGGGGAGCACCGAGATTGGCCAGGTTGCTTCGGCGATTTCAGAGGCGGACATGAGCAGACTTTGGCACTACAGGCTAGGGCATACAGGTGAAAAGTCACTGCAGGCATTGTGCAAGCAGGGGCTTTCCCTCGACAGGTCAGTCCTAGAACTGATGAGAGGAAGAGCCGATATCTCACTTGGTTGAGATATCCGCTTCAGATTCTTGTCTCCTTGGTGAGACGGGAATTCTTATTGTGATCTGACTCTCTTGTTGTGCTGCCGAAGTGCTGCCAAAATTTCCGCTGCGCGCAACAGGTAAGTCTTCACATAAAGGGTTCTCAAATATAGTTCCCCCCCAGAATGACAATTTGAAAAAGCCTCACTGAACCAACTTCTTCAATTATCTACTTGAAGGGTTGGTGTCTTTCTTGCCCGAGACCATGGGTGGCTTCTTGATCTAACAAGTGGAGTTACTGCTAAGGCGTCTTTCCTCTCGTTCGTATAGAAGAGAATGAAGAAGTGAAGTGGGCCTCCCCTGGTACCTGGTCTTTTGCTCTCTCCTGGGGCTTGCACCACAGAGTGGGACACTTAAACCAGACCACCAAAGGTCTCCATGCCAAGTGGGAACCCGTCATGTGGATCTACGCTAGAAGATTCTCCTGATCTTGTATCAGCTTCAGATGCCTATCTAGAAGATTCCCATCCAGACCCTGTCTCGGACCTGTCTTCAGTCACGGAGATCAATACACTGACAATTATTACCACAAATAACCGTTGTATGTTTGTACTAGATAAAGATATGATTAGAATTAAATAGAAACAGAAATATTATATGAAATTGTAGACTTCCTGCTTATCTTGTCGTTCTCTTTGTCGAATGGTAGGTTGGGGGAGGAATTGAGCCTTCAATACAAATTTCTTCACATGCAAACTTGGTTCTGTAATCAAATTACACGAATCGATTCCATTAGTGAACTTGCAACATAGTTAAAAATTTCAAAGGCAAAGGAAAAGTTCCCTATTGTAGCACTTCCATACACAAAAGTCCAGAAGATGCATACTTTTTTAAGCCACTGAAATAAGAAAGAACCATAACCGAGGGTAGCATAATGTAACTTCTTTTATTATGTCATATGCTCATAATCCTAAATTTGCTGTGCGCGTTGCTCTCTCTTCTTTCTTCATAATTTTTTTTCCTTATTTGAGAAATCGTTAAGAAGAACTTCGCGTCCATTGATTTGGAGCAGAGAAAGATCTTAGATTATTGTTAGGGTAAATTGTAGAATGACCAGAGGTCTGTATCACACCTGGTCCTTAAAAAATTAACAGTCAACTCCTTTCAGCTGCGCAGCGAGTATTAATATTTGGGCATCAAGTAAAAAAAAAACCCAAAAAAACATATCCTTATTGTGCATGTACAATTTTACTAGTTCATGTTCAGTGCCCCAAGGTTGCAGCAAAAATACAATACACCAAGCGAAGGCACAATGGTCAAAGTATATAATCAAATGACATATGATCACCTTTTTGGATAGTGTTGTGCATGAAACAAGTTCCTTAATAACACCAGAAATCAATTCGGAGAAGTGGTCGATGGTTACAAGTTAGAAGTGTTTCCCTAGGTAAAAGCGCTCATTTTTGGTTATGTATAGCAACATCAGGTGAAACAAAGTTTATGATTTAACTATGAATTCAATGAAGATTTTTAAGGTTGCATCCTTCAGTTCAATCACGGTCTACAGAGAGCCACATTATCATGACGCAAAATAAACCTTATGATGGACAATTTTTTTTGAACTGAAGCTTTCATACAAAATTTACTTCCTGATTGTATCCTGCATTGTCTTGAAACCTCGCATCTAACCATTAATTTTTAGCCTTTAAAATTTACTTCCTGATTGTATCCTGCATTGTCTTGAAACCTCGCATCTAACCATTAATTTTTAGCCTTTTTATGCTGTGGTTTACTAATGTATTGCATTGTCTTGAAACCTCGCATCTAACCATTAATTTTTAGCCTTTTTATGCTGTGGTTTACTAATGTATTAGTTCTCTACAGGAAAAAGAATAGTCATTTATACGGATTTCTTTTCATATATATGTTATATTTGTATGTGTGTGTGTGTGTGTGTTCCAAATTGTATTCCAACAACTCTCCTAAATCTGAGTTAAGGGCTTCTTTTTTCGGCCAAAAAACCTAATATTGGGGTTTATATGCTCTGACAGCTTTGAAATTATTCAGGTTTGTTCAAGTGGTTTCCTCAAAATTATGTTTGGCTCACAAAAACTTTGAGGAAATCCATATCCTGAAATCCTTAAAACCTCAAAAGTGGCTCGTTTTTTGGAATATATTGAAATCAGAGGTTTTTGAGCGGAAACTGCTGGAAACTTACTATTTTAGTAATTAAATGTTGTGCAGAGATATTACAGTTAACCTTCTTTTTACAAGCTATCTCTTTCTCTCTTTTTCCTTTTTGGTTCCCTTTTTTTGCGCATACCAAACAACAATTTTTTGGGGAAGTGCACTTTTCCCCTTGCTGTGAAGGTTAAACAAACAAACAAACAAAACACTTCTAGAACACGCATGCAAAACTATGAAAATGGTTTATCGACCAAACATCTCCGTCCATAAATTTATGAAAATAAAACAAACACGTCCTAAATGAAACTGATCTTTCTTAGACTCTAGTTTTGCCACATTTGAGGATTGTTAACGCGCGTGAACTAACCCCCCTTTTACTCTTCTTTTTCGAGACACTTACGCTTTAAAAGTAATGATAATTGTACTCTATTTCATACTATTTTGGTATTACCACAAACAAAAGGGCAGGACATGGTGATTTACTACTTTCTTATTGCAAATTTAAAGAAAGGACGCCACATGTTTGTTAGTGGCAGTGTAAAAAGTGCAGTACAATTAGCATTTTCCATGTTCTAAACATATCACAGGAAAACCTATCTTCTTAAATCCATATGATGGACAGGATCCCCAGCAAAAATAACTCCAAGAAAGGATATAGACCGTAGAATTAGGAGTGGCCATTAGCACAACTATCATTTGACAACAAAAGGCAAAACAAAAAGTAGATGGCAAAGAGAAGTGTAGAAAAGATAACAGATATTATCCAACTAAGACAAACTAAAAGCTCCATCTAGTATAGTCGGGACTTCATCTCAAAGAAAATGGCGATTGAAGAATTCGTGGTAGATAATGGGCCAACGGATTTTAATGTGAAAAAATTTGTAGCTTTCAACATTTGGGGTGAAGGTAATTCTCCAAAACCCTCATCTTTTGATTTTTCTTTTTTCTCAAGGCCCAGTTTTGATCAAAAGCCCGGTTCATGGCCTAGTTTGGGGACAAATTCTGAAACTAGGGTTAGAGATTTAACTGGGGTTGGGTTGGATCCTTTGGCTGAGATTGAGAGGAACAAATTCCAAGAAAATTTAACGGTGAGAGATGATGAAGGGGAATGGGTAAAGGTTGTCAAAAAAAACCCTAAATCGCCGTCTCAACCAAAAAAAATCTCTCAGTCTCGAGTTCTCTCTGCGGAGTTCAACAGAAGGAATCGGCTCTGTTTTCGCTGTGGTGGATCGAAGCACATGGCGAGAAATTGTAGAGATCCAATGGTGGGCTTTAGATGTCAAGAATTAGGGCATGAAGCAAGGAACTGCACCAGATCTGTGGCTAGAGGTCGAGGCTTTGGAGTTGGTCAAAACCTTAGAGGTGGTGGTGGACGACCAAATCTTAGAGGTGGAGGTGTTAATTTTGGTAATGATGGAAGACCTGGGCAAAATCCTAGAGGTGGTGGTGTGGGTCGAGCAAATCCATGGCAATGGCGTCGAGAGAGAGTGGCTTTTGCATTTTCATCTTCAAGAATACAAGATCCAGTGCAGAAGCAGGATAAAGGTAAAAGACCCCTATCGGTGGTAGAGGAAGAACAAATTCAAGAAAATTGTTCCCAATTTCAAGATCAAGGACCAAGAGATTATGGAGATCTTGAGGCAGAACAGAAAATTTCTAGTGAGCGTCCTCGTTTCTCTACTGTCATTCTTCAGTTTGAAGGAGAGGTAAACTCTGATTTTTAAAAATTCAGAAATTTTGCGGTTGTTTCGTTCGTTGAGGGGGGAAATATTTATGTAGAAAGGTTGGAATTGGACCTAAGAGCTCTTTTCCCTATGAATAAATACTGGGATGTTAGACTTTTTACTAATGGAGAAATGTTGGTTAGATATGAATAAATACTGGGATGTTAGACTTTTTACTAATGGAGAAATGTTGGTTAGAATTCAACCATGGAAACAAATGGAGGATTTGATTTTTACTAATGGAGAAATGTTGGTTAGAATTCAACCATGGAAACAAATGGAGGATTTGATAAAAATGGGAGTTATTACTCTTCGCTCTTGTAAAATTAAGCTTCGGAGATGGAATGCACGGGAAGGGAATATTATTGAGAAGAGAAATTCTCAGGTCTGGATTAAATTGAAAGGGGTTCCTCCTCATTTATGGAATAAAGAGGCTTTTGGATTGATGGTGAAACCATTTGCTGATTTGGTTGAACTGGATCCTTTGACAAGTGCTGATACTGCTTTAATTGATGCTGTTTTACTAATCAGATGCTTGGAATCTATTGATATTCCTAAAGTTTTGAAAATTCTGGTGGGGAAAAATCAATATAATGTAGAGGTATCAATTATGTCAGTTATGGGAGATTTTGTGGAAGCAGAAAAGAAAAAAGAAAAAATGGATCATTTGGAAGATAACAATCAGAGCTCATATAATGATAAGTGGTTTAAGGGGAGGAATGATAGTGGAACTGGATCCTCTTCTTTGAAAGATTCAGATTCTAGTTCTTGGAATGTTAGACAAGATTTGAGAAATAATCCTTGGGGCTCACCAGCGGCTAGATTATGGGCTGAAACTAGGAATTTTTATCAGAAGAGCAATTCTGAATGGGGGAAATGGGAAGAAAATTACAAAAAAATTGTAGCTGAGGAGCAAATCCCAGAGCAGGTGGTTATCACTGAAAATATTGACATTTCAGAGCAGTTGTTTGGGGTAGAGGAAAGTAAAGATAAAGATTGTGAAATGGAGGTGAAGGAACATGTGTCTGTTATGATCCCAGAACAGATTGAAGAACATAATGAGGAGGAAATTCTAAGGGAGAATGATAATGACAAAGCTATTATGATTAGTGATGGTAACTTTTCAAACCAATTGTTTGCTGTAGAGGAGAACATAAATCTAAAGGTTAATGTGGAAACAAGAGATCAATCATCTCCTGTGTCTTCTCTGATGGGAAATGATAAAGGGAAAGACATTTTGATCAGTGAGGATAATGATGGTGATGTTTGGCTGCCAGAGCTATCACAAGAACTTTTTTAGTAAAGAGAAAGAGAAAGAAGTTCTTATGATTCAACCTCTGAATTGCCTGCCTCCAGTTGATCAAGAACTTAATGTTAATTCAAAAATTACTTATGTTAGAAGATGTTCCAGATTTGAGGATCTTGAACCTATGTCTGCTTTGGACAGAGCATCTGCAAGAGCTGCTTCAAAAAATGGTTCTAACCTTGGGGTCTCTTCAGGTGGATCAGGTGAAAATTCTTCTAACCTGGGTTCCTTTTTTGTTCCTATTTTGTTTGAATCCTTATCTAATAAAGAGATGTAAAATTTGGCCTCAAAATGTGCTATAATTCTTGAGCCTCAAGGGGTCTTTGACCCCTTAAAAAAAGTGAGGCAAATGAAGAAGGAGAGAGCTACGTTGGAGTAGGCTCTGCTTCTTTTCTATAATAAGAGGTGGTGTTGTTTTTCATGCATGTTGGTCACATGGAATGTTAAGATGTCTTGGTTTGAGTACAAAAAGATTTGGTGTAAAAGATTTTTGTCTTTTAAATAAGTTTGAGATTATTTGTCTTCAAGAAACTAAATTGTGTGATGTTGATGACAGAATTTTAAAAAGTCTGGGAAGTAACATGTTTGAATGGGTTTTTGTACCCTCTATTGGAACTTCAGGAGGTATTATGATTGGCCGGAATAGTAGTAAATGGTTAAAAATTCAAGACTTATCTGGAGATTATGTTCTGACAGTCATGTTAAAAAATAAGAGAAATGACTTTGTTTGGTCTATTTCTTCTGTATATGATCCTCATTGTAATAGAGAAAGAGCTTTATTTTGGCAAGAACTTAAGAATGTGAAGACAAGGTTTTCAGGACCTTGGGTGGTTGTGGGTGATTTTTATGTTACTTTGAGTGCAGTTGAAAGAAAAGGTAAAAACAACCACAGAAAGGAAATGGAAGAGTTTAGGGAGGTGATTAATGATTTAGAACTGATTAATAGTCCTTTACATGGTAGGAAATTCACTTGGACTAATAAAAGAAGAGCTCCTTCTATGGCTAGATTGGATAGAGTTTTCTTTAATTCTGAATGGGAAGATAATTTTCCATTTTCTAAGCAACAAGGTTTGTGCAGTCAGTTATCTGATCATGCTCCTATTTGTTTTGAATGTGGGGATAATCAACAGTTTGTCAAAAAATTCAGGTTTGTGAAGATTTGGTTACAATCTGATGATTTTAAAAAACCTGTATGGTGGAATTGTGCACCCAAAAGTGCATCTGCAGCAAAAAATATTGTTGGCAAACTGAGATTTATGAGAAAATATATTAAACAATGGGTTCAGTCTGACTTTTATAGTGTTAAAAAGAAGAAAAATGAGTTGTTGGATAATTTGTTGGAATGGGAGGTTATAGAGGAAAATAGAGATTTGGAGGATGATGAATTAGTCAAAAAAAATGAGATTTCCACTCAGTTGAATGAGATCTTACTTCAAGAAGAACAGATATGGAAACAAAGATCAAAAGCACATTGGCTCAAGGAAGGTGATAATAATACTGCTTATTTTCATAAAATAGCTAATGGCAGGAAAAGAAATAATCTGATTTCTTCAATTACAGTGAATGATATAGAGGTCAGTTCTGAAGAAGGTATTGCACAGATTTTTTTCAAATCATTATAATCAGATTTTTGGTCAAAATGAACCTTATAGATGTCAGCTGGACTGGAATAAGCTTTTTCCTTTGGAAGATTGAGGATCTAATGATTTAGAACATCCTTTTTCTGAGGAGGAAGTTCATAAAGCTATTTGTGATATGAATGGTGATAAATCTCCTGGCCCAGATGGTTTTTTTGCCTTGTTTTACCAAGTTTTTTGGGAAACAGTGAAAAGTGATATTATGAAATTGTTTGTAGAGTTTCATGAAGGTAAATTGGAAATAAATAGGCTCAATTATGCTCATATTGTGCTTATCCCCCAAAAAAATAAGGCTTCCTTGGTTAATGATTACAGACCTATCAGTCTTTTAAATGTGATTTACAAAGTGATTACTAAAGTCTTGACTAATAGGTTGAATTCTAAGCTTGAAAAGCTTATTGATCCTGTTCAATCTGGTTTCATTAAAAATAGATTTTTGATGGATGGGGTGACAGCAGCTCAGGAAATTATAAATGACTGTTTTCAGAATAACAAAAAAGGAGGGATTTTATTAAAATTAGACTTTGTTAAGGCATATGACATGTTAGACTGGGATTTCATCTTGGAGGTTATGAAAGCCAAAAAATTTGGAGCTAAATGGCTAAATTGGATTAATATGTGTTTAAGAGGAGGTATGTCTGCCATTGATATAAATGGTAAAATTAGGAGTTGGATTATGTCAAAGAGAGGGGTTTGTCAAGGAGACCATTTATCTCCTCTTTTATTTGTCTTGGCAGCTGATTCCTTTACTAGGATGATGAATTTAGCTATTGATTCTCTCCTTATTGAAGGTTTAGGTCCAAATAATATGCCTCATAAAATCTGTTGTCTTCAATATGCGGATGATACTTTAATTTTTTACAAAAATAAAAAAGAGCAGTTGACAGTGCTAAAATTGATTCTATATTGTTTTGAACTTGCTTCTGGGCTTAAAATAAGTTTTAATAAGAGTGTGCTTATTGCTCTTGAGGATAATGACACTTTGCAACAGAATTTAGCTGTTATGTTGAATTGTAAAAGTAGAAATTTTCCTATTACTTATCTTGGAGTTCCTTTGAGACCTAGAAAATTAAAAAAAACAGATTGGTCTCCTTTGATTGAGAAAATTGAGAGAAGGTTAGCATTATGAAAAGAAAAAACTTTATCAAGCGGGGGAGATTAGTTTTGGTCAACTCTGTTCTTTCCTCTATGCTAATTTTTTGGCTATCCTTCTTTTTATTTCCTATGTGGCTCATAGAAAAAATTAATAAAATGAGGAGAAGATTCTTGTGGACTGGTTCTCTTGATTATAAAGGCTCTTCTAATTTGGTTAAATGGGAGGAGGTTTGTAGACCTAAACATTACGAAAGTTTGGGGATTGTAAATCTAAACATTATGAACAAAGCTCTGTTGGGGAAATGGTGTTGGAAATGGTTTGATAATAAACTGAAACTCTGGAAGCAAATTAGTTTTTACAAATACTTTGAGAGGAAAGATTGGACAGAATTTTTTCATTCTGGTAGAAACCTTTTAACACAGTTTTGGAGGAATTGTTTTGATAATATTGGTAGCTTTTTATGCAGTACTCATGTGGATGTGGGAAAAGGAGATCGAACCTTATTTTGGCTTGATAAATGGGTAGGCTCTTTTACCCTTGCTTCGGTTTATCCCTCTCTTTTTAATATCACTTCTTTTCCTTTTGCTTCTATCAGTAGTGTGAGAAAGAAGGTGAATAATGAATGGACATGGGATATACAATTTAGTAGACAATTGACTGGAAATTTTGTTTTCCAATACTTCAAGTTGTTGAATGATATCAGAGATTTTAATTTTGAACAAAGGGAGGACAGGAGAAAATGGATTTGGGATACTAAAGACAATTTTACAGTTAAATCCTACTATCATTTTCTTATTGATGGGGGTTTAAGATTTGATTGTGTAAATCTTTGGAATTACAGTTAAATCCTACTATCATTTTCTTATTGATGGGGGTTTAAGATTTGATTGTGTAAATCTTTGGAAACTTCCTATTCCTTTAAAAGTGAAATTTCTTGTTTGGTTGGCTCTAAGACAAGGGCTAAATACAAAGGATAAACTGGAAAAGAAAGGTATTCATTTGGATTTGATGTGTTGTTTATGTTCTAAAGAGGAAAATCATTTCCATTTATTTGTAGATTGTGAGTTTGTATACTCTACATGGAGATCTATTCAATATAAATTGAATATTGATATGGAATTTAAGTTGAATTCCTTAAAAGATATTTGGACTAATTGGAATACGGATAAGGGAGCTAAATGGAATGTGGAAAGAGATGTTACTTTATGTTCTCTTATATGGTGTATATGGCAGGGACGTACAATGATAGAATTTTTTCAAACAAGAGGAAGAGAGCTCTGGAGATTTTGAACAAAGTTCTGATCTTTTCATCATTTTGGTTAGGTTCTAAGCCTTTATCAGATCGAACTGCCAGACTTCAGGAGAGGAGAAGGAAAAGAGCTGTTGATGGTCAATCTACAACTAGAAGGCTTGCGAGCACAGTGATTCAACTTGAATGATTTCTTTCTCCAGAATTATAATCTTGTTCTATTTTCTGATATCTAAAACACTGTATGTAGTTAAAATGGTCTACTTTTGTGTAGTGGTGGTAGCTGACAGTTTTCTTTTCTCATGGTGGGAAGGGGTAAAACTGCTGTGGTGGAGCAGGAGTTTGATTTTGGTTTTATCTGTGGGGGAGCAGGAGTTTTTCTTTTGGTCTGTAATTTCTGTATGAACTCAAGTGCACATTCTTCTTGGTTGGGAATATGTATATTCATGTAACAACCAAGTTTCTTTAATTTAGCTGGCTGGATTACTGTTTTGATTAACAGTAATCCATCATTTCTCTCAAAAAAAAAAAAAGAAAAGAAAAGATAACAGATGAGAGAATCCTGAAGCATGTAAAATGTCAGCCCTAATGAGCGGATAGCACTTAAAAAGATGATTAAGGATTTGCCAATAAAGCGAGAGGTTTGGTACTGCATAGAAGGTAGATAAATTGATCTCATAAGATTGCTTGATACACAAGTGTAACACAAACCCATTAACTTAAAGATCTTTGTGTGGTCCCCAATCCAGTATTAAGACCTTCGCAACACTATTTTAGTTAGTATATTACTTATGGGCATGCAAGTACTTTTGATCAGAAGTATGGTTTTCTGACACTAATAATAGACTGTGCAGAACTTTTGAGCCAAAACTTCAGAATTTTACGGCGTTTATGATCATGATCAATTAACATTTTTTTTGACTTGAGACTATTTAAAGGCCTTTCTTTGCATTTCATTAGGCTGTTTCCTTGATAAATCAACAAATTGGTAGATCTTGTAAGGCACGTCCACAAAGTTAAGCTTCTGCCTCGATAATCCTATCATTATTTTTCCTACAATACAAGACCCTATCAACTATAGAATGTAAGTACTATGTTTTTGCAGTTTTTGCATGATTATTTTATTTTTATTACGTTAGATATACTGTTTACGTAAAGTATGCATATACAGTTAGATGTTCAGCCATCTTTTATCAGCTAAACCACAGGAAACATAGAGCATAAAGGGAAAGATATTCTACAGAAAATACAGTATAAGCTGATTATGTTCGACAAATGACAACCCCCAATTGACACAAAACTGTGTCATTTTATTTCCTCGATGATGGTGAGAGAAAGCATGCTAAAATCGGAGGAGTACTTTACCGGATTAAAATTCGATCATTCAATCGCCAAGTAATGATATTTAGATGGCATCGTCATTATTCTGATAGGAACAATTATGCATAAACCTCAAGAAGCATGGCATCAAATTTTCTGAATTTTCTCAGTCATACTTTTGTTTAATGATAAAACCAGATTCACGAATTGAACCTTGATACTCCTTGCATAAATTTTCCCATAAAATATTACAGAAACATGGATACTTTCCCCTCTACTTGCACCTTCCTTGATCACTTCAGAAATAATTGTAGAAGGACATTAAGTTTTAAATAGGCAGCAATTTCTTCAAAGCATATACTTGGGCCATCTCTAACCTACAATTTTGACACATATACATGGTATCACCAGCAACTTGTTAAGATTTCACATCATATATTTTCTTTTACATTCTTATCTTGCAGGCATTAAAGGTCAGTTCTCTCTCTTGTAATTCATTTTCACTTCTTCATTAATTCGCAAATATTGTGAACCTTCTCGGTAGTCAATCGGATCAACACATCAGGTTTACATATCAAAATAGAACTAACATGAAGACAACTTATTATTTGCCTAGTTTGTGTGGTTTTGCTGCTAAAAGTTAAATCACTTATGAGATGTTGTTGGTTTTGGCTTGTCAATGTGAAATATGCTTCATACCAGTCCAATAGAGTGGATTACATATGTTCACTTATACATCAGTCTAACTCTTCTTTTTCGCATCTAATCAGTTTATTGAAGCACTTGTTGAAATTCATGCCCCAAGGTTGCAAACCAATTAAATTTTAACTTGAGAATCCTCAGATACACCTAGATTTCTGCTAGATTTGTAGGCAGGTTTCCTGGATGCCTGAATGACCACAGATTCTAGGGTTGGAGGTTTCCTGAATGCCTGAATGACCACAGATTCTAAGACTGGAGGTAATAAATGACTAGGGGAATATGATTTATCATTTTCTTATTAGCTCATGTTTAATGCTCTAATTTTGGTCGAAGATAACGAAAACTGTCTTGTTGTGCACGTAACCTGCAAGATCATCAGGCTGCATCTTTGACCATCTGATTGAAGTTTTAATACGTAAGAACATTAGTTCGTCCTGTATAGGTTACCAGCTATGGCATTGGATTTCATGCAAAATGTTTTGGATGATTACGAAATCTTTGATTGTTCAGCTAAGTGGCCTCAAAGTCTATGTTATTGCAGTTCCGTAGTTCTTCAAAGTTTTGAGTAAAAGCAATTATTGAACTACCAATTGGTCAAAACCCTTCAAAAATTTTATGTCTGTACGCTTGTTCAGGTTATAACGATAACCTGCACGCGTTTAGGAAACTTCATGAAAAAAATGAAAATGATCTTTAGTGTAAGTCCACTGTCATATGCATCTGGCATGGCAACTTAGGCTGAAATAGGCATTTCTTAGACTGGGCTGGCCAGAAATCCTAACTTCACTCTTGTTATTAGAAAGTATAATATTGGATCAAGGGTTCGGGTTATTGCACATATGAGAAACTACCTTCTTAAAGACCCATAAAGTTCGTGGAGCTTAGACATATCAAAAGATTTTGCTGAAAAAAATTTGCACAGGAAAAAATTAGAAAATAAATATATGTATCCATCCACTAAAACACCACCTGAAA
>NC_033794.1:96152056-96176793 GCF_001876935.1 Asparagus officinalis
TTGACTGGGGGAAAGGGCATGTCAACAAGAATCCTCAATTTATAACTTCTAGGAAACAAAGAGATGAAACTCATCACACCAATTGGTTGCACAAAAAAATGTCAACCTAGAAGATGACACCCAACCTCTTGGTTCTATTATGTTATCATAGTTAAAGACCAAGAAGCAAGCAAACAAATTGAACAAATAGAAATCTACGATCTTTTTATTAAATACTGAAATCTCAAGCTAACTACACTTTCTACATGACCAATAGGGTTTAAGCAATCAAAGTAAACCCAGAACACAAAATTCGACCGTTTCCTGATATAAATATATAAACTCGAGAAGCAAAAGGGACAAATAGACTGCAATTGAACGAAGATTAGAATCATATTTAAGTGCATCACACCTAATTGCTATCGTCTAGTAACCAAAACCTCCACTTGAATTCACAAGGTTCAAAAACAAATGTAAACCCCATATCAGAAAATCCAATCTTTTATAAGACTGAATTTTAAATTTTAAATAAAATAAAATAAAAACTTACCTCCTAAAAATGTTACCAACAGACTGCAACTACCCAGGTACAGATTATAATCCTATATATATATATATATGCCATCCTACCTAATTGATACCATTTTTAGGAACCAAAACCTCCACTCAAAGTCAGCAAACTTCAAAAAGAAAGAGAACCCATATTTATATAATAAAAAATCCAATCTTTTACTTAATCATATTATAGAACTGAAACAAAACAGTTACCTCCTGAGATAGGTTACCGAACTGACTGCAGCCGAACAAGCACAGAATACAGTCATATATGTCTATCATGCCAAATTTATACCATTTCTGAAGCAAAACCCATCTCACAAAACCCAATCTTTTGCACAAACAAACATAAAGAAACTGAAATCGAACCGGAAAAAAAAAAGAAAAAAGCAAGAAAGAAACATATTACCTCTGAAGACAAATCACCAGCTGCCATTAACAAGATCCTTGACCCACCTAAAGCTTTTCCTCAAAGACCCCTTCATCTTCCCCTCAAGAGCAAAGGCTTTGTACCCAGCGACCCTCTTCTTCCTCTGGAGCTCAGGATCACTGAGGATCCACCCTCCTTTAGACCCAGATGCGCTTTTCCCTTTCTTGAGCTTCGCTTCTCTGGGAATGGCACCAGCTTGGCTGATGCTGCTGATATGTGATGTGCTGTAGCATCTGAGGGCGTGGGGGTCTGAGATTGAGGAAGAATAAGCAGCAGCAGCAGAAGAAGAAGGGGCTACTCTGTTTCCATGGACCTCTATTTCTCCATTGAATCTTGATTTGAATTCATCATCCATGGCAAGCTGGAGGTGAAGCTCAAAGTGTTTCGAGTGGGCTTCGTTTTTTTTTTTTTTACTTTTGGCTCTATTCTCAGCTGGGAACAGATTCACTCAAGGTGGTGGGTTTTTTGCTTTCGGGGTCTTTTACTTCTTTTTATTTTGTTTTGTTTTTACTTTCGTTGAAATTGTTATTGGGTACCTCAATTCTTATGAGGCTTTTTCTACTCCAGAACGAGTCTCTCAATTCATTGTATTTACTATCAGATCCCCTAATTATAAATTTCTTTGATTAAATAACTTAATCTCTCCGATCCAACTTCCTTGTGAGACTCTCTCAGATCCAATCAAGAGCGGAAGTAGCTAGATATAAGAACGGGAGGATGTAATAGCAAATTGATTTAGGTGAGGGGCTAACGCAAGACGTTAAATATTTAAGGGATTATGATCTAAAAAAGTTAATTTTTTTAAATTTTATTAATTTTTTTATTTTTTTGGGGGAAGGGGATTTAACTTAAGTGGTCGACTTTGTTTAGGTAAAGAGGTGAAAGTGAGTCGAGCCAAAAAGTAGTTGGGGTCCAAAGTGGGTGAGGTTGTTATACAGCCTTTATGGAGTTTGAATAGTGGTTATTGCATACTCTTTTTTCCTTTTCTTTCTTTATTAAATCCTTAAATTAACTAATTTTAATATAATCTATACATATAAAAATTTTGAATATAAAATATACACATAAACTTTAAATTTACTTGACAAATCCAGAAGATCCCTCTATCAGCACGAGCAAATAATCTAATAGTTGCATGCACATCAGAGAAATGAAATTAGGCATGTTATTTTCTAATTTTAGTAATACCAGAGTTTAGTAGTGCTAGTAAAGTGACATCAATAGCACTATGAAATAATACAGATAGATTAGAGAGAGAGAGAGAGACATGAAAAGTGTGTGAGCAATGATTGAGTCCTTCATCCTATGTAGATGGTTGTGAGTTGCGTTTGATTGTCATCCTATGCAATGGGAGCGTTTTGACGGAATTCTGCTATTATTGAATCTGCTGATACATAATTCCGGATGTATATAGTGAAATTTTTTCCTTCTCTATTAGATTTGGGTAAGTCTAATGTTTTGTGATCAAGGGGTAATTACATATTAGTTTCTTAAATCAATTTTAACTGTCAAGTAGTCTCTCAAATCTCATTATTTGCTTATTATTGCCTTAAGTCTTTAATTGTTTGGACTTATAGCCTTTCTATTAGAAAATTTGCTAATTCCTCAAACTCTAGTTGGACTGAGCATTAATCCAACATCTCAAATTACCTTAGTACCCTAGACTATACTGTTGGATTTAAATCTAATTAAATCTATTTGTGGGCACATATGATTAATCAATGTGTATTGCTATCTTTAAGGATAACCCACTTAAAGTGATCAATCAATTGGGTTAATGGGTATTTAAATAATCATGGGTTATATGTGTAGATACCATGTTGTAATTGTAATTTGATGAGGGGCCAAATTATAAATGTACAACACCTATATATATGGGGTTATGGTCCCTAATCTAGGGTTAAGCCACTCTCATTCTCTTATCCCCATCTAAATAGATCCACAAGGGAGAAACCCTAAGATTAGAAGATCCAAAACCCAACTCAAGTCTTAACTATGGATTCAGGTATAAGCTTTCGCTCTTAATATTTAATCTCTATGATTTAATCACATTTATGTCCAACAAGTGGTATCAGAGTCATCCGTGATTAATTCTTAAGGGTTTAAGTTTCTAAAAATTAGGTTTTTTTATCTTAAAATCTCTGTTTTTCAAAACTGTTCACGGATGAACAGTAAAAGATTCATTTTTTTGTTGGCTTTTTCTTTTGGATTTTGGGATCTATAGCACTCATGAACTGTAAAGTTCAATTCTTTTTGGTTTGATTCCATTTTTTAAGCTTGGATCTAAATGATTGAGTTCAAAATCGAAAGAAAAATGAGTTTTTTGTTTTGATTCGTCGTCTTCTCCAACTGCTCACCGGAGATGTATCGACGGCGGCCCCACTGTCAGTGGCGGTGGCAGTTTTCAGATCGAAACCCTAAATGGGGTTCACTACCTGTAGCCCAAGTGGCAGCAACGGTTTAGTTCCAAACCCTAATGGGTGAAAGAAAAATTAGGGCAAGAGGAGGTTACCTTGATTTTGGGCGAGCTTCGTGCTCGATTTCAGGTGAGCTTCGTGCTCAGTTCAGGCAAGCTTCGGCTTGAAATTTTCAGCGAACCTCAGTTTGCTTCTAGGTGAGCTTCGTGCTCAGTTCAGGCAAGCTTCGGCTTGAAATTTTCAGCGAACCTCAGTTTGCTTCTGAAGAGCTTCGTGCTCGAATCCAACGAACCTCATGTTTGTTTTCTGACTAGCCTCGTGTTCGACTCAAGTTGAACCTCGTGTTCCAACTCTTGATGAACCTCATGTTCAAATTTCAGCGAACCTCGTGTTTGAATTTCAGCGAACCTCGTGTTCGAATTCAGTGAACCTCGGGTTTAACTCAAGAGAGCTCGAACCTCGTTGTAGGCAATCTTGATGTTCGAACCTCAGGCGAACCTCGGGTTCAAAATCGAGCCTCAGATCTACTCGAGCTTCATATGCTCATCAGGGAACTTCAGGCGAGCTCTTTGACGGTCGTGCTTTGGCTGAGCTTCGGCTTGGAAGCTTGACCTTCGTCGGCTCATTTGGGAAGTTCAAGCGAACCTCATGTTCGACTCAAGGGAGCTTCGACTCGACTCAGGCATAATCGATGCTCGCGAGCTCGACCTTCGGATCTCAAGTTGAGCGAGCTTCGTGTTCGCTGAGGGCGAGCTTCGATTTGTTTGAGCTTCGGCTTTGAATCTGGTGAGCTCGAAGTTAATTTTAGGCGATCTTGAAATTTTATCGTTGGCTCATTTGGGAATTTTGGGCAAGCATTAGTTTTTAGGGCATGGCTGTGGCAATTTCTCTTTGAGAAAGCACAAGCCGAAGCTCTCTTAAGCGGGTTTATTTTTGGGCCTGAAATTAAATATCCTGTTAATCTTATCTAAAGTTACAGACTTAATGACTTGGTTATGGGCCTGATTCAGAACGAAGTCCACTAAGTCATTTTAGTCTGGACTTTTATTCGTTTGTGAGGATATCAAATAATCTTAAGTTGTGGGCCTGACTTAGGTTAATTAAATTAGAGAAATCTATTTTAATTACTTAAGTAATTTTAAGAACTTCATTTGGTAGTTAATCAATTAATTTAATTCAAATAAAATGACACTGAGGTATTAAATTTGTCTCTCATTCCAAATGATTGATTGAAATAAGAAGTTACCAAACTAACCTCTCTTGTGTTGATTATTCATGAGGGATGTTAGATGGTTGTGTGTATGCTTTCGTGTAAATATTTAATCAGCCCAAAGAAAGATTAATATTTATTTAGACTGCATACATATCTGCGATGATAAACGTGTGACAATTATAAGGCTTATATGTGAATAATGAATCGATTCAAAGAAAGTTTTATTATTTGACATGAGTTATTATCAATGTTTAATTATTACAACAAGATATCACTTACAAGTTAAATATTACTGGCCAAAGACTTGATATTAATGTTGTGCCCGATATCTTGAGATGTGATTTGTCATTATTTGAATTTTATTGATTACTAAATACGGTTAATAATGTGAGTATCTTTTGTTTATTTCAGCTAATGCATCTGCTGCAACAATTTCTGCTAACATCAACTCAATTCTCATGCCCAATGAAACTAATTTTAAGGTTTGGAAAGAGAACATATTAATTGTTCTTGGCTGCATGGATCTAGATCTTGCATTAAGAACTGAACAACCCCAACCTCTCAATGCGAATAGCACTCCTGATGCAAAGAAGGAGTATGAGAAATGAGAACGTTCAAATCGCATGAGTCTTATGATCATTAAACGTGATATTCCGGAAGCCTTCAGGGGCACAGAATCCGAAGGGATCACTAAGGCCAAAGATTTCCTTACCGAAATTAAGAAGCGTTTTGTAAAAAATGATAAGGTAGAAACAAGCACGCTTTTAGCTCGCTTGATTTTGATAAAGTATAAGGGCAAAGGAAATATCAGGGAGTATATTATGGAAATGTCTCATATTACTTTAAAACTTAAGGCACTTAAACTCGATCTTTGTGATGAGTTATTGGTACATCTGGTTTTATTGTCTCTTCCTGCAGTTCAGTCAGTTTAATATTAGTTATAACTGCCAAAAGGAAAAATAGACTCTAAATAAGCTCATTTCATACTATGTGCAAGAAGAAGACAGGTTGAAACAAGATAAGATAGAAAGTGTTCATTTGGCTTATGCCTTTAAGGATAAGGACAAGAAAAGAAAGAATGCTAATGAAGCTGCTAAGGGTCCAGTTCAGAAGAAACAACAAAAGGATAATTAGGGTTGTTTCTTCTGTAACAAGCCTGGACACGTAAAGAAGGATTGTACTAAATATCATGTCTGACGTGCTAATAAGGATATGTTCCTTACCTTGGTCTGTTCTGAGGTTAATTTAGCTTTAGTACCTAGAAACACTTGGTGGTTAGACTCTGGTGCTACTACTCATATAAGTGTTTCTATGCAGGGTTGCGTGAGCTACTGAAAGCCAAGTGATGTTAAAAGACACATCTTTGTGGGCGACGATCAATCGGTAGATGTGGAGGCAATTGGGCATTTTAGGTTGCTATTAGGAACTGGTTCTTATTTGGACTTAAAAGATACTTTTGTAGTACTGTCTTTTAGACGGAATTTGGTTTCTGTTTCTGTATTGGACAAATCAGGTTATCATTGTTCATTCGGAAACAATCAATTCAGTTTATCTTTTAAATCAAATATTGTGGGAACCGGTTACTTGAGTACTTATGATAACCTATATTTGCTTGATACAATTGCTTCTTATAATGAATCATTGCATGCGGAATTACGTGGTACTAAGCGTAAATTAAATAAGAAAAATTCGGCGACATTATGGCATAAGCGCTTGGGTCATATTAAATAAGAAAAATTCGGCGACATTATGGCATAAGCGCTTGGGTCATATCTCAAAAGGTAGAGTTGAGCACCTTGTGTCTGATGGCATTTTGGATTCCCTTGATTTTTCGGACTTCGACGTATGTGTTGAATGTATCAAGGGAAAATAGACCAAAGTTAAGAGATTAGGTACCAAAAGATCTTCAGACGTTTTAGAATTGATATATACGGATATTTGTGGGCCATTCCCTACGGCATCTTGGAAAGGTCAACAATATTTTAAATCATTCATAGACGATTACTCACGTTATGGGTACCTATATCTCATTAATGAGAAATCTGAGTCTCTGGACATGTTCAAAGCCTATAAAGCTAAAGTTGAGAATCAACTCAACAAAAAAATTAAAACCGTTAGATCTGATCCTGGTGGTGAGTACTATGATAGATATGATGGTTCAGGTGAACAACATCGATGACCATTTGCTAGATACCTAAAAGAATATGGTATCGTCCCACAGTACACCTTGTCGGGTTCACCTAACATGAATGATGTAGCTAAAAGACGAAACATGACTCTTAAGGATATGATAAGAAGTATAATTGCTCATTCTTCTTTACTAGAGTCACTCTTGGGAGAAGCACTAAATGTTGGCCTTCTTGTTTTGATGATGTTTAACAAACAATTTATTACTAATGTTGTTTGTCTAGTGTTTGTGCATTCCTATGTTTTGTAGACAAACAACGTTGTTGGAGGATGGATGGATTGCGCTTCAACGATGATATCCAAAGGAGGTTGGCGGAATGTCGGTGAAGCCTTGCTATTCAAAGTTCAAGATCCAAGTTAAAGCTTCATCCGTGAGATTACCTAGAAGAGCTTATTGAGGATCAAGATCTAGCTTGGGTAATTTAGTTTAGGTTTTATATTATGTGTGTTAGTACTTTAAGCTCAATCATATACACACATACACGCTTTGGTTTTGGTTTTGTATATATACAGTTACACATATATATATACATACATGCTTTTGGTTTAATAATTTTCGAGTTTATATATGAAACAAATGAATAGAATTGGAAAATACTATTTTGTTTCATGTTTATATGCCTATATATGATTTCACCTTTAACAATCTTATATTTAATGAAATCATATTTAGTGTTTTGAATATATTGCATAGAATATGCAATTTTATAAAAATATTGTATTTCTAGGTTATAAACTTCATAACAACATGTTATATCTTTTATCAAGTCTATACAATCATTTCATAAGGTTTCAAAATGTTGTTTAAGTCAAAATATCAAAATATCAATTTTTAGGTTTTCATGTTTTTGAACATATTTGCAAAATGATGATATTTTTCATTTGGGAAGCTGCGCGATTCTCAGTTTGGGATCTGGCTTGCAGTCGACCGCGAGAATTTTCGGTCGACCGCCAATGAGACCGTTGCTTCCAACGGCTATTTTCTCTGAGCTGGGCTTTGTTGTCTTTTTAACGGGGGTTTTGGCTGAGATCTTTTGTGGGTATATATACCCTATTGCTTCTCTTTTTCAAGTCAATTAAGAAGTTTTTAAAGAAGTTTTTAAAGAAGTTTTTAAACAAGGGTTTAAACTTGTCTAGTGTTTGTTTAAGTTTGGTTTAAGAAGCTTTTAAGCAATTGAGGGTTTGAGTTTGTGAATTCAATTTCACAAGAGCAAGTGGAGATCATCCTTTGGTGTTTGAGCATTCACTCTTCTCCTACTCTCTTGTCATCTTTAGAGAAGTGTTTCTAAACTCATCTAGCAATTTATTATTTTGATTATAATTTCCATAAGCTAGATTTATATTTGAGTTTAGTTTAATTGTTTTATTGATACTCTTTGTTCACACACAACCTATTGAGCTTATTGTATTTACATTCATAGTATAATTTAGGGTTGTGGGTTTGTGACATTGAGAGTGAGCTTAATTGAGTTCTCACCTTGTTTAGAGAACAATCAATTGATTTATATTGTGCTTAATTGTGAGGATTCACTTGTAATACACTTGTACACCGAGAGAAGTGTGTGGTGAGAGACGGGGTCGAATCCAAGAGGAGTGGCGTCGGTTGACGTACCTAGGGAGAGGTTGTAACCGAGCACTTGAGGAGGAGGACACGGGCTAGGACCAACACTTAGTGTGTGAGGTGTGATTACATAGTGATTCTATTGTGAGGTGTAAACGTTGTTTGGGTGAACGTAGAAAACCCGGTTGAGATAGTGGAGATCTCCTCGAGGTGAGGAGCGGAGACGTAGGTCGTGGGGACCGAACTCCGTAATCATATTGTTTGTTTGTGATTGCATTGGCGCACTTATTTTTATGTTCATATCTTATATCGTCTTTGTATATTGCTTGTTGATTATATTGCTCTCCATCTAGTTTAGAGTATTTACCCTTGTGTTAGTTTTATATCCTTGCACATACATTATCTATATCTCTTTGTTAGGATATATCTTATTGTTTATATATCCTTGCATATATTTCTATCATATAGGATATATCACCTTGTGTATATTGCATATTCTTACACATAACTCTTTGTATATCTATCTTGCAAGAATAAACTTGTTAATTAGTTTTAATTGGCATTTAATCGGATTAGATTAGCATAAGACCCTAACCCCCCCCCCCCCCTCTAGGGTCTAACACTAAAGACAACAGCTTACATTCTGAACAGAGTACCAAGTAAAGTAGTTGTTAAAACACCTTATGAGCTTTAGACTGGTCGAAAGCCCAGTTTAAAGCATCTACATATTTGAGGATGTCCAGCTGAGGCAAGGCCTTATAGGCCAAATAAAAAAAAATTAGACTTCAAAACAGTTAGTATCTACTTTATTGGGTATTCTGAACACTTAATGGGCTATAAGTTTTATGATCCCACACTAAGGAATATTCTTGAGACGGAGACAACAACATTCTTTGAGGATGTTGAGTTTGGTTTGGGAGAAATAAGGTTAGAGACATTACTTTTGAGAAGAAATTGGCTTCAGATCCAATCCATATAGTTACTTTTGACAATATTCAGGTTCTTATACTTGTTATTGCTCAAGAAGTAAATCTGGAACCTCAAGATGACAATGTTTAATAACTCCCTGTTTCAGAAGAACAAACTCAATAACCTCAAGAACCAGTGTCATTAAGGAGATCCACGAGAGAAAGGAGAAATGCTATTCCGGATGACTATATTGTATTTTTCCAAGAACATGAGGAAAGTAATGGAATGTTGGAAGATGATCCAATCAACTTCCTTCAGGCCATGAAAAGTTCTAACTCTCAATAGTGGATTGATACAATGAATGAAGAGTACAAGTCTATGCAAGACAATAAGGTTTGGAAACTTGTCCCATTATCAGAAGGTGCAAAACCAATTGGTTGTAAATAGATTTTTAAAACCAAAAGGGATGCAAATGGTAATGTGGAGAGGTATAAGACACATCTTGTAGCTAAAGGCTTTACTCAAAAGGAAGACATTGATTATACAGAGACTTTCTCTCCGGTTTCATCGAAAGACTCTTTCAGAACAATCATGGCACTTGTTGCTCATTATGATCTTGAGTTACATCAGATGGATGTTAAGACTGTATTTCTCAATGGCGACATTGATGAGATAATTTATATAGTGCAACTAGAAAACTTTTTGTCAGGAGACCCAAAGAATATGGTTTGCAAATTAAGGAAATTCATCTATGGACTCAAGCAAGCTCCTCGTCAATGGTATTATAAGTTTCAACAAATAATTATCTAGTTCGGTTTTGAGATGAATATTGTTGATGGCTGTGTATATCACAAGTTCAGTGAGAGTAAATATATTTTTCTGGTTCTGTATGTCGATGACATATTGCTTGCCACTAATGATATAGGCATGTTGTACGAAACCAAGAGATTTCTATCAAATAATTTTGAGATAAAAGATCTTGGGGATGCCTCTTTTATATTAGGAATCCAGATACATCGAGATTGCTCTCGGGGTATTATTGGATTATCACAAAAGAGCTATATCGATAAAGTACTTAAAAGTTTTGGCATGCAAGACTACAGACCAGGAGATACCCCTATAGCTAAAGGAGACAAGTTTAGTCTCAATTAGTGCCCTAAAGACAACCTTAAAATTCAGGAAATGCAGAAGATTCCTTATGCTTCGACTGTAGGAAGTCTAATGTATGCTCAGGTGTGTACGCGTTCGGATATTGCGTACATTATTGGGATGTTAGGCAGATACTTAAGCAACCATGGTATGAATCATTGGATAACAGTCAAAAGGGTTATGAGGTATCTTCAGAAAATAAAAGATCATATGCTCACATATAGAAAATCAGATCAGTTAGAGATCATTGGGTACTCTGATTCTGATTTTGCTGGATGCTAAGATAGCAAAAATTCTACATCAAGCTACATTTATATGTTAGCAGGAGGAGCTATATCATGAAAAAGTATCAAACAGACACTCGTAGCTTCCTCCACTATGACAGCAGAATTTGTAGCTTGCTATGAGGCCTCCAATTAGGGAATATGGCTACGAAATTTTATCACCTGACCGCACATTCTGAAAAATATAGAAAGACCGCTAATGTTATATTGTGACAATAAATCTGTAGTAATGTATTCCAACAATAACAGGAGCTCAACTAAGTCAAAACATATTGACATTAAGTTCCTGGTTATGAAAGAAAGGGTACAGAGTGGACATATATCCATAGAGCACATTAGGACAAACTCCATGATAGCTGATCCTCTTACTAAAGGATTGCCACCTAAGGTCTTTCATGAGCACACTGCTCATATGGATGTGGTATTGTTTTAGGATATCATGGTTTAGTGGGAGTTTGTAATTGTGATGCTTTATGTTTGATTATGTTGTCTGATCAGAATAAAATCTTCGGTTAAGACACTCTGTTCCATTATGTTTTAGGTTGACCTCACTAAAGTTTAGGGTAGGACCAGTTAAAAATAGACATGTACTGTTCACATTTGTATGTAATTTTCATGCTGCACATCCATTATTGATCTATGTCGTTTGATTGTATTGGTATATGTGACCATTGATGGGTCGAGTCACGATAAATGTGACGAATACCGCTTTGATCCTATATTGATATAGTCAATGGACGAGATTATTCGGATATACCTTTTCAGTGATAGCAATTTTGAGCTCATAATGTTATACACAATTTAAGGAATCATATGGCGCCCAAGTGGGAGATTGTTGAATTTAAATCTAATTAAATCTATTTGTGGGCACATATGATTAATCAATGTGTATTGCTATCTTTAAGGATAACCCACTTAAAGTGATCAATCAATTGGGTTAATGGGTATTTAAATAATCATGGGTTATATGTGTAGATACCATGTTGTAATTATAATTTAATGAGAGGCCAAATTATAAATGTACAACACCTATATGTATGGGGTTATGGTCCCTAATCTAGGGTTAAGTCACTATCATTCTCTTATCCCCATCTAAAGAGATCCACAAGGGAGAAACCCTAAGATTAGAAGATCCAAAACCCAACTCAAGTCTTAACTATGGATTCAGGTATAAACTTCTACTCTTAATGTTTAATCTTTATGATTTAATCACATTTATGTCCAACATATACCTTTTTCCATCTCAAGTCATTGAAAGATCCATTGTCCACAAATGTTTCCGACTCTCTCAAAGGAGGAATGAGCTCGAATTTGGGTTTGGGCAGGTAGAGGGTCGTTGGAGTAGAAAGACTTAATGTGTGTGGGTTTTAGAGTGAGCGGGTTTCGGCATTAAACCGTTATGAATCGGATAAGTGTTTATAAATGATAGAGTTAATATGGATGGGGTATCATAGGAAATCTACCTACTTCCATTACATTTAAGCCCCATTATTAACGCTAACTAGCTAGAGGGATGAATTGGCAATAACATTAAAGATCTAGGGGACTAATAAGCAAAAAATAAGATTTGTGGGAGCAATTAAAGATTATTTAAAAAACTAATATGCAATTAAACCTATGATCAAACAAAACATAATTGATTGTTTATCTTCTCATAGGCATCAAATGATGACCATAATGACACACTTAATATATCTATCATTGTAAATGTTTTTTAACGAGGCGGACCAGTTTACCTCCAGATGAGAACCTATTTAGTCTGAGAGACATCCAAACAATAAGGTATCGACTCAAACTTCAATTTGGATCCGGATTTAAATGCTAAGTTCAGTTCTAGTAGTTTTCTTAGAGGTCAAGTTGACTTGGTGGACAACTCAGAATGTCTATAAATAATGCATCGTATTTCTAGGGGCTTTAGAAGTAGAGAAAGAGAGCCAATATTCTTGTAGTCGGAGTTTAACAGAGGGTGTAATCGGGTTTATTGAGTTTAAGGATATTGTCAAAGAGAGGATTTCGGTCTTTGTCCATGCAGAAAATTATAATTTAGTGGTGTTAGTGGATTATTTTCGATCCCATGATTTTTTTCATGTTTCCACATTAAATATTGCGTCCCCTTTTTTGCGGGTATTTGTGGTTTTTGGAGTTTTTACAAGTTATAAAATTTTTAACAAGTGGTAATGGAGCAGGGTTCAATAGTTTGTGAAGGTTCGAGCAGTGCAATTGGTGAGGGCGTTGGCATCGAACGACGCCGTGAATGACATTGGCGTGCGAGAGAACTTCAAGGAGGATTTTTTCGGCAAGTGGGGGTCAGCAGTATCAGAAGTGTAGCGATTCAGTTGGTGGGGCAATGTTCAATCAGGTTCACGCGAGAAAGAGAAAGTCCCAACTTGAAAATGATTTAGAGGGCCTACTTCTAATAGGAATAAGTTAGAGGACCTGGGAATAATTTTCTTTTATTAGGAGGAGAGGATTCGTGAATCTTTGAAGTGCACGAGGCCAGAACAGAGAGCTAAGGAGGTTCCTACTGACTTGGGTCAGATCATTTTTCAACGGTTGGCGGGAAAAAGAGAAGTGATTAGATTAGGTGTGAGGTTGTTCTTCAGTGGTTCGTATTATGGGTCAGATCGAATTGATTTGTCATTAGATCGGGGTTGTAGATGCGGATTTTAATGTTCATGCTTGAGTCGTTTCTAGAGTTTTCGGACGCACTGAGTTCATTTTTGGCATTAGTTCTACAAATTCAACTTCTATAGTGACTGATATTCATTTGGTTGTGGTTAGAAAATGATAACATCTTCAGGCTCAAAGTTTGAGCTTTCACTTTTCAACGGCAAGACAAAATTTATGTGATGATAGTATAGAGTTCAAGATCTTCTAGTGCAACAAGGTCTTAATCAAGATTTAAAGGATAAGAAACTTGAAAAGCTGAAGAATGGTGAATGGAGTTCCATGCAAAAGAAGGCAGTCAACACAATTCGTTTAACACTCTCCCATGAGATCAAGTTCAGTGTTATGCAGGAGACCACCTCAAAAGGGTTGTAGGACGAGCTAGAGGGGTTTTTATGGTGAAGTTGATGACAAACTGACTTTGAATAAGGATGAAGCTTTATTCATTGAAGTTAGAAGAAGATACTGCTAACTAAGACCACATCAATTCCTTTTAATCAGTTAGTCTATTAACTTATGAATATTGATGAGGAGATTACAGAAGAAGAACAAGTGTTACTCCTACTATCTTACCTACCAAAGTTGTACAAAGTCATTGATTCAGACGATAACTGCGGGGAAGCAAAACCTAAAGTTTGTGATGTGACATTACTCTTACGTGAGAACAAAAGAATGATGGAGAAGAGAGCACATCTAATGGTGGTAAGAGTGCACTAGCTTTGAAGGTTTTAATCAAGAAAAGAGTAAGGGGAGATGTGATAGATATTGAGGAAGATCAAGATTTCAGGCTTGAAATGACAGCGAAAAGGAGTGATATTATTATAGAGAGAATGGTCATATTCAATAAAGATATTCCCAAATGCGAGATGATATGAAGAGCATTAGACAGTTAAAGCTTCAATATAATTTTTAAAAAAGCGAAATAACTCCCCAAAAATTATAACAAGTCCCTTGAAAATCTAAAATTTACACACCTTAAAAAATCTAAAATTTACACAAAACACCCTAAACTATTGAAATCACAATAAACAACCCTAAATTTTTAAAAAATACTAACATCCTATGGGAATCTGAAATGTTAAAATACCAAATTGGTATTTAAAGTAGACCCTCTCGTTATCAATAAGGCATTTAAAACATCTTCGATGACAGTATGATATTTTATTTCAGCCCCGTTTACCAGTAAGACTTTTTTCTTGAAATTCCGGCAAGGAAATTTCTTCCACCTCCCTAACCACTCAAAATTATTATGTTCACACCCAAAATTGTCCCCCCCCCCAACCCCAACATCTTTTTCTCCGTCTCCTTCATCCGTCAAAAGCTAAATAATTTTGGTGACTTGTG
Organism: Asparagus officinalis; assembly: GCF_001876935.1. NCBI lineage: Eukaryota > Viridiplantae > Streptophyta > Magnoliopsida > Asparagales > Asparagaceae > Asparagus > Asparagus officinalis. Next base: position 96,166,752 of record NC_033794.1, read on the forward strand.
GTTGCAAGGGTGGGTCCCACGATAAGCAACATTGAAGATGACATTGAAGATTGACGGACTGCCTTCAGATTTCTGGACCTGCTTCATTGTTAGGCAGTCTTGAGCGTTCGCGATGGGTGGATCTGTATAGCCTCTGCGCGAGTCCAAAGCAATTATCTCTTGTTAGATTTCGATCAAGTTAATTTGTCTTCGTTTGTCTTACGAGTCAGTGATAAGAATACAAACCTTAGGCGTTTAGCTCTTAGGATCTCCTTCTCTCCGTACTGCGTCCAGCTACAGCAATCTGAAGGAATTGTGTCCTTTAATCGAATGTACAATTACTAATTATGGTATGGGACATTTAATGGAGATTTACAATCCGGTTATTTTAGGTAGTCATAGTGCTTTGTTAGAAGCCAACTATGATTTATGGACTTTATGTTATAAAGTTCATTGCTATTATAATTGGGTCCTACGAGGTCACACCCTAAGAGTTTATGGACTAGATATATTGGGAGAATTATTATATAAAGTATATAATATAAAGTTATATAAGATATAACTTCAAAATAGAGTTTATTAATAATTAGGAGTTATTGTTAAATAAAGGATAAATTTATTTATAAATGTTATACAAGATAATATTTAATTATAGAATTAAATATGACTTTAATTAGTCGATTATATTTAATTATAGAATTAAATATGACTTTAATTTGTGGATTATAAATAAGAGTGGTTTTTCTTTTAGAAAATCCAATCCAATTCCATTTTCTCTATATACGTGAAAGTGTTTCTACTTTCTCTCCCAAAAACCTTTCATCTTCAACCTAGCAGTTGATTTCTAAGGATCCAGATCTTTGCTCGGGTGGATCAACTAGAGGAGTTTTCAAGTGAGACTCTTAATCTCTCCATTAGAGAATGCTTTGAACACGCATCAAGAGGTAATCGTTTTTCCTTTTTCTTAATCTAATTGATTTATGCAATAGATCCTTCGTTTAGATGTTAGGAAAACGTTTCCTGCAATTCCGCTTAGAGCATCTAAAGTTTCTACAGTGGTATCAGAGACTCTTGTATAAATTAATTGGATCAAATTTTAATCTTACAATTTGATGCATGTTCATGATTTTTTAGATTCAATAAGCATAGATCATATGTTTGGATTAATGCATAATAAATACGATTTATTTTATAAAATATTTGATATTTTATTTGATAAATAAAGATTTAATTGTTCTGTAAGATCTATATATATCTTATTTGGTTAATTTTGAATTAACATAAATATTTGATTCTATTTCTTGGCAAATTACTAATTAATATTAGATATTAATTCCATTCACAGTCTTATTGAATTAAAATAATGAGAAATCATTTCTAATTTTAAATAGTTAATATGATTAATTATTTATGCTTTTTATTTGGATAAATTGTATGTCTTACTTGAATAACATTTCATTGCATGTACGTTTAATATTATGATATTATTGCATGTGGTGACTAGTATGGCCCAAATTAGGATAGATAAACACGATCTGCGTATCGTTATGTATTTTTTGTAATTTAAATTTATGCAAGAAAGTTTATTCAAATTTATGTAACACAAGAAGAAGAAGATCCTATGATGACTAAAGGATGGTGATCCAGAAAGTCAAGACTATTGAAGATTAGATCTCTTTAGGGGCCATACTAGGATCCAAATTTTTATTATTGCATTATGTGAATGTTTTTATTATCTCTTGCCTTGCATGAATGCTTGTTTATTTATATTATTTAGTTCGCTTATATATAGACAACCATTACATGCTAAAAGTCCCTTAAAAGAATATTGAGATTATGCCTTTCCATGTCATAACCATGAGGCCCTTGGAATTCGTTGGATAGTTTTCGCCCTAGCGAGGTGTCCTTCCTTGACCTTGGGATAGTGCGGGTATGTCTAATAGGGGCATGCTGCCTTGATATGGTTATACTCAACAAGAGGCCAAAAGACTTAGTTTTAGATCTTGAGGCATAAGGATGAGTTAACATATGATGTGGCCATCAACCAAGAATTATAAAGTGTTATAATTAGTAAAGCATTTACTTACCTTGATTACATGAGATTTGGGGAAGTGCCTTAGTACGCTCAAGTTTCATCTAAGATAGGATCTTGGAATTATTTTACTCACAAGGGACAATATTATATTGAGTAGAATATGCAATAACTTGTTATTTAGAACATGTCTAAAATAAAGTTTTTTGCATTTCAAGCATAATTTATCTGCATATTTCAATTTCTGTTTTGTAGTTACTATGTCTACTGAACACCTCAAATTCACGCTCCGCTCAATTGTTGAGAAAAACAAGTTGAACGACACCAATTTTCTTGATTGGGAACGAAATCTGAGAATTATTCTCAGGTCTGAGAACCAAGAGGATGTCCTAGAAACACCCATCCCAGAGCTGATTGTCAACTCATCTGATGAGGATAAGGCACGTCACAAAACAATATGCGAGAGGTCAAGGAATGTTACTTGCCTCATGCTGGCTGCCATGGAACCTGGTCTTCAACAGAGGTTTGAGGATCAGGATGCCTATACAATTATGAGAAATCTTAGAGATCTCTTTAAGGAGCAGGCCAGGATTGAGAGGTATGAGACCCTTAAGTCCATATTGCAAAGCAAGCTCGAAAAGGGGAAACCAGTGGGGCCACATGTTTTCCACATGATAGGCCTGTTTGACAGGATGGCTCGACTTGGGAACCCCTACAATGTTGAGATGGCTACAGATATGATCATGTATTCCTTACATGATGGATTTGCCAATTTCAGGCAGATGTATCACATGGGAGCCATGGGTAAGACCCTCAATGAGCTGCATGCTATGCTCAAAACTGCTGAGCAAAATGTCTTGGTTGAACCTAGGAAGGATGTTCTTATGGTCAACAAAGGGAAAGGGTTTAAGAAAGGGCCACAGAAGAAGCAACAGTCTCAAGGGAAGGGCAAGACAGTTGTTCCACCTAAGGGAAACACACCTAAAATAAAGGTGGCTGCTGAGCATGACTGCTTCTACTGCAAGGCTAAGGGGCACTGGAAGAGAAACTGCCCCAAATATCTGGAAGATAAGAAGAGGGGTGCCTCTGCTTCAGGTATTTGCGTCATTGAAATCTTATCAACTAACTCCAATTCTTGGGTATTAGATACCGGTTGTGGTTCTCACATTATTTCGAATGTGCAGGGACTACGAAATAGGAGACGGTTGCAGAAGGGTGAGATAGATCTTCGCGTTGGAAATGGAGCAAGAGTTGCTGCACTTGCCATTGGAGATTATAGTCTACCGCTACCTTCTGGCTTGGTTTTAGAACTTTATAATTGTTATTTTGTTCCTTCTATTACTAAGAATTTGATTTCAATTTCAGTTTTGAACCTTGAGGGTTATAATTTTGTCATTAAGGATTGTTTTTCTATTTTTAAGAATGACATCTTTTATGCTCAAGCCCATATGAATAATAGTGGATTATACATATTGGATCTCAAATCTGAAGTTTATAACGTTGATACAAAACGGCAAAAGTCGAATGACATAAGTGAAGCCAATCTATGGCATTGTCGCCTAGGCCACATTAGCATTAAACGCATGAAGGAACTCCAAACAGTTGGTAGCCTAAAGTCATTTGATTTAGAATCATTTGAAACATGTGAATCATGTCTAATGGGTAAGATGACAAGGTCACCTTTCAAAGGTACAAGTGAAAGGACTACTGAGCTCTTAGCTCTCATACATACCGATGTGTGTGGACCTATGAGCATAGAAGCTAGGAGAGGCTATCGATACTTCATTACATTTACTGATGATTTTAGTAGATACGGGTATATCTACCTAATGAAACATAAATCTGAGTCTTTTGAAAAGTTCAAAGAATTTCAGCATGAAGTTGAGACACAAACAGGCAAGAAGATAAAGGCACTTCGATCAGATCGAGGGGGTGAATATCTGAGCCAAGAATTCGACCATCATTTGAGGAGTTGTGGTATTCTAACACAACTGACTCCACCAGGTACACCACAACTGAATGGTGTGTCTGAGAGGAGAAACAGGACATTGTTAGACATGGTCCGCTCAATGATGAGTTTTGCTGATCTTCCTACATCCTTTTGGGGTTATGCCCTCACTACTGCTGCGTTCACACTAAACAGGACTCCGTCCCGATCAGTTGACAAGACACCACATGAGATATGGTTTGGGAAGCCTCCCAGCTTGTCATTTCTGAAGGTTTGGGGATGCGAGGCTTATGTAAAGCGTTTACTATCTGATAAGCTCGCACCCAAATCAGACAAATGCTTCTTTATAGGTTACCCCAAGGAAACGAGGGGTTATAATTTCTACAATCCCGTTGAGAACAAGGTGTTTGTTGCTCGGGATAGTGTCTTTTTGGAAAAGGATTTCTTTTCCAAGAAGTCAAGTGGGAGAAATGTTCAGCTTGATGAGATTCAACCTGAGCAACAAACCCTACAGCATGAGGACATAGAAGATGTCACAGAGGAACTTGATTTTGGAGGCGTACCTTCTCAAAGGGAAACCACCCATATTCAAGATGCAATTCCTCAGGTAGATGAAGCACCCGAGGTCCCACATACTGATGTGGTCAATCCTCCTGCTAAAGTCTCTCCAGCTGTTGGACCACTTTGGAGATCAAACAGGCCAAGGCGGCAACCTAGACGATATGAGGATTTCGTCTTGAATGCTAGCATTGACGTTCTACTTTTAGAGAATGATGAGCCTGCTACCTATAAACAAGCAATGGCGAACCCCGACTCCGAAAAATGGCTTGAAGCCATGAAATCCGAAATGGACTCCATGTCTGAGAATCAAGTATGGGACTTGATAGATTTGCCTGATGGGGTAAAACCCATTGGATGCAAATGGGTCTTCAAGATCAAGACAGACAAGGATGGAAATGTTTCTGTCTACAAGGCAAGATTAGTTGCCAAAGGATTTAGACAAGTTCATGGTATTGACTATGATGAAACGTTCTCACCGGTTGTTATGATCAGGTCCATTAGGATAATCCTAGCAATTGCCGCTTATTATGATTATGAGATATGGCAAATGGATGTCAAGACCGCTTTTCTAAATGGATATTTAGAAGAAAATGTATACATGATGCAACCAGAAGGTTTTGAGGATCCAGAGAATCCTAGGAAAGTATGCAAGCTTAAGAAGTCTATCTATGGACTTAAGCAAGCATCCAGGAGTTGGAATCTTCGTTTTGATGAAGTGGTCAAAAAGTTTGATTTCATCAGATGCGAAGAAGAGCCATGTGTTTACAAGAAGTTTAGTGGGAGCAAAGTGGCCTTCCTGGTTCTATATGTGGATGACATATTACTCATTGGAAATGATATTCCTATGCTGGAGACAGTCAAGGAATGGCTTAAGAAGTATTTCTCAATGAAGGATCTAGGAGAGGCAGAGTACATATTAGGCATTAAGATCTATAGAGATAGGTCTAAGAGGCTTATTGGTCTAAGTCAAGGAACTTATATAGATAAGGTCCTTGCTAGATTTAATATGGTGAATTCTAAGAAAGGATTCCTTCCTATGCAACATGGCTTACGTCTCAGTAAAAGCCAGTGTCCTAAAACACCAGGTGAAATTGAGAAAATGAGTAGGATTCCCTATGCCTCAGCCATAGGATCCATCATGTATGCTATGACTTGTACTCGCCCAGATGTTGCGCACGCTTTGAGTATGTGCAGCAGATACCAATCAAACCCTGGAGAGGCACATTGGTGTGCAACCAAGAACATTCTAAAGTACTTGAGAAGAACTAAGGATAATGCCTTAGTGTATGGAGGTGATGACGAGCTGATCGTCAAGGGCTACACTGATGCGAGTTTCCAGACAGATAAAGATGATTTTGAATCTCAGTCTGGATATGTCTTCATTCTGAATGGAGGAGCCGTCAGTTGGAAGAGCTCAAAGCAAGGGACAATAGCAGATTCTACAACGGAAGCAGAGTACATTGCTGCTAGTGAAGCAGCTAAGGAGGCGGTATGGATTAGACAGGTAATAGCTGAGCTCGGTGTTGTTCCTAGCACTTCTAGAGCAATTGACGTCTATTGTGACAACAATGGCGCCATTGCTCAAGCCAAGGAACCTAGCTCTAGCTCCAGATCTAGACACGTCCAATGAAAGTACCACTTGATCAGACACTATGTTGATAGAGGAGACGTGAGGATGTGCAAAGTGCACACTGACGACAACATTGCAGATCCTTTGACCAAGCCCTTGCCTAGGCCCAAGCATGATAGTCACACTCGGGCCAAAGGGCTCAGACACATTGGAGAATTATTTTGAAATAATTTCGTTATTACAGACATTTATGCTTGATTTATATATATGAGTATCATATTATTATTTAATCACTGCTTGGGATTAGATAAAGTATCCGAATAATTTAATAATTATCAAATGGGCTCATCAAAACTGTTTTGGTAAATGAAACCCCATTAAGTGAACTGATATTATAAAATTATTAGTTGTTCATGGTCTGAGTCATTAACTAGGATACAAATGACTTAATTCAAGACCATATTGTGAGATTGATTGATAACACCGGGTTTCATGTGTTATAGGGACATGGAGATGTCTAATCGATTACATAGGTATGTATGGTGATACATATCGGACAGACCTATCATAGAACTCTTCGGGTTCTTTCTGCAGAGTTCTAGGATTATTCATGATTAGTGAGTTCCTTAGACATGAGTATGATATAGTCATCATTTGACTGCTGGTATGTCTTTGACGCTGCTAAACGCTGACCGTAACAGGCAGTTATAAAAGTAGTGATTGGGATTGCCAAAAGTTGAGTGGGAGATATAGTTTTACAAGATTGAATATGTCCTCCTATTCCATGTATACCATGATACATTTGGAAAGGAACGGTGTCTTGGCCACTTGAAGAGTGAGAACTGTGAAAAACGCATGGCCATGCTCAGATGGATTATTAGTAATCATTTGTACTGACAGTTCGATCTCAAGATTTCAAGAAACATATTTGGCGATAAAGATGAGTTTCATCATATAGTCAAATAAGACATTAAGTGATAAAGGAATTTTAACATTGCACACTTGTTTCAAGGACAAGTGGGAGATTGAAGGAATTGTGTCCTTTAATCGAATGTACAATTACTAATTATGGTATGGGACATTTAATGGAGATTTACAATCCGGTTATTTTAGGTAGTCATAGTGCTTTGCTAGAAGCCAACTATGATTTATGGACTTTATGTTATAAAGTTCATTGCTATTATAATTGGGTCCTACGAGGTCACACCCTAAGAGTTTATGGACTGGATATATTGGGAGAATTATTATATAAAGTATATAATATAAAGTTATATAAGATATAACTTCAAAATAGAGTTTATTAATAATAAGGAGTTATTGTTAAATAAAGGATAAATTTATTTATAAATGTTATAAAAGATAATATTTAATTATAGAATTAAATATGACTTTAATTAGTCGATTATATTTAATTATAGAATTAAATATGACTTTAATTTGTGGATTATAAATAAGAGTGGTTTTTCTTTTAGAAAATCCAATCCAATTCCACTTTCTCTATATACGTGAAAGTGTTACTACTTTCTCTCTCAAAAACCTTTCATCTTCAACCTAACAGTTGATTTCTAAGGATCCAGATCTTTGCTCGGTGGATCAACTAGAGAGTTTTCAAGTGAGACTCTTAATCTCTCCATTAGAGAAGGCTTTGAACACGCATCAAGAGGTAATCGTTTTTCCTTTTTCTTAATCCAATTGATTTATGCAATAGATCATTCGTTTAGATGTTAGGAAAACGTTTCCTGCAATTCCGCTTAGAGCATCTAAAGTTTCTACACAATCCTCTAGTAGCCCCAGTTTCACTTTGACTTGTTGCCCATTTTAATCGTGTTAATTTCCTGCAATAGCACAAAACGCCCATCAAAAAACTTAAACACTGCTTCATCTTCTACGTAGAAACTATATATAGTTCAGTTTCGACAATAAAATGGACATATATACCACTTCTTGGGCGTCCCATTGGGCTCAGGTTTGAATGGTTTCTCCGAATCCTCGCTGGTGAATGACTGATCGAGGAGAGTCCATAAAAGAACTTATTTTGGCCACGGACATAGTTTTCTCGAGACAAACAAATATCTGCTGTACTAAGGAATTGCACAATCAAGTGGGCATCAAGCTTCGTTGCTAGCTCATGGCCATGACCCAATATTCCTTCACTAACATGCTCGTAGCTAACCTCCATTTTCTTGGCATTCTGTAGTTTAAGCGTGGTTGTATGATTTGGAGGCTGGAGGAAATGATTTGATTGGGTGTGTGGGGGTAGGTGTTGGGCATAGATTTAATAATTTTGGGAGGAAAGAGGGTTAGAATAAATTTTCCTTCCGACGAAATTTTGAGAAATAGTGTCTTATCGGTAAATAGAGTTGAAATAAAATATCATAATGTCGTTGAATGTTTTTCAAATATGCTATTGGTAAAGACCGTTTACTTTAAATACCAACTTCTTAATTTAGCCAAATATGAAAACTGCAAAATATATACCCTAAACATTAAAATTTTATAAAAATACCCTAAAAGATCTAAAATTGTAAAAAAACACCCAAAAATTAAAAAACCCTTTAAAATACAAAAATTTTTGATAGCCCCCTGAAAATATTTAGGGGCTATTAGTAATTTTATGATTTTTAAGGCTGTTTTTTATAATTTACAAAAATTTCATGACATTTTTATAAATTTTGAATTTTCTAGATCTCATGTCTAAATTTTCATATATTTAGAGACGTTTACATTGTGAATTTCTATGTTTTTTTTTGTAATTTCATTTTTTGGAGTGCTTTTTGCAAATTCTAATTTTCATTTTTTCATGGCCTATTAGTAACTTTCTAAATGTTAGGGTGTTTTTTGTAATTTTGAGTTGTGTTTCGCTTTGTTTAAATTTCAAACTTTTAGGGGGTCGTTTGAAATTTTCAAAATGTCTGTTAAGTCTTTAACACTTTTTGCACAAAGGACAACATTGGGCAAAGAAACATAGTATGAAGAGGAAGATAAGTAAATTTGAGTAACTCATAAAATCGATGCCGTGAATAGAACTTTTAGGCCCCGTTTGGCAAAGGGTTAATGAAGAGGGGTTAAAGAGAATGATTAATGTACTTAGCCCATTTGATAATCTAAGGTCCCGTTTGGCAAATGGTTAATGAAGAGGGGTTAAAGAGAAGGATTAATGTACTTAGCCCATTTGATAATCCGAAAGACTAAATTATTAACCCGTTAAATAAGTTTTATTTTAGCCCTTATGATTAGTTTTAGTGTTTGGGAATAACAATGATTTAGACTATTTTCTTTATAATTAGAAGGGTTAACTCTTATTCAGTCTAAATAGGAGTATTAGCAAACCCCTCATTTTGAGGGGTTAACTCATTTTAACCCCTCTAGAGGGGTTAACTTAACCCTTCTATATTTTTTATGTTTGGTAAATTATGGAGGGTTAACTCACTTTAACCCTTATATAGATTTGTTGTGTTTGGCATGTTAAGAAGGGGTTAAGTCTCCTTAACCCCTCACTTAACCCTTTGCCAAACGGTACCTAAGGGGGAGTTCGTTATGTTGTTCTTTACCATTTCATCACCTCTTGTTTTTTTTTATTAACTCCATCCATTATATATCCAACCCCATAACATATATAGTTTGTCCCATGTTCACAAGACGTTCTAATATGTAGCTCCGCAGCGACTCAAAGACTAGCGAGGCCAGTTCCTCTTTGCAGCACCTCTCATCGCTTTAACATCGCACAGAAAATTTCAAATTGACAACCCTTTCTTGAAACTTGCTTTTCCCGATCCTGCTACGTTGAAGCCAGCAGAGCCAAGTAGCAACACATTGTTCTTTTTAGGGTAAACAAAAAAAAAAAAAACTTAACTTTAGACAGCTATAGGAAAACCCCCTTTAATTTTCAAATTATCAAACCCCCTAAGTACAGGGATTTCCACAAAACCCTCTTTTAACTTTCACATTTTTT
>NC_033794.1:96176803-96196521 GCF_001876935.1 Asparagus officinalis
CCCCTTTAACTTTGAGATTTTATTAGAAAACCTCTTAAATTAGGGGTTTTTTTTATAAAATCAAAATGTAAGGGGTTTTTCTGATAACCCCTCAACTTAAGGGGGTTTTCTGATATTTTGAAAGTTAAGGAGGTTTTCTAACAATTATCCATAGTCAGGGGGGTTTATGATATTTGGCCTTCTTCTTATGTATCGAACACTAGATATTAACATGGTTGTTTTTATTTTTTTTCTTCATCCCACATGAATTAAGAAGATATTCAAACGTACGTATGCTTATTCCCATCTATATTATGGATTATTCTCTGCACTGAATATGTTTTTTTAGTGGCAAAAGAAAAAGGAAAAAAAAGAAAAGAAAAGAATACTTAATTGCATCAGGACTCTGCCTTCACTGTAAATCCAGCTCAGTACATCAACACAAATAAAATACGAGGCCCCGGTCGATGTGCTCCCAAAAGATTAGGGGTCTTATTGGTAAATAAAACTGACGAGAGTCACGACTCGCCAGTGCAAGGTAAATATCAAAGACTTCGCATAATTTTCTTGCTTTTAGGAGATCGCGCGCATTGACTCTCCTCATTGCCGTACGTGAAGTTTCATTTCTAGGATGCACGAAACTGGTATAGCAATGTCCAACCTCGATATGTACAGAGAAGATTCTGACATAAATAGGAATTTATTATCATTTATGTTTCTAGGAAAATTCCTTTCTTCGTTTGTATAGGTTTCTGTTGGAAATTTGGCTTCTTTTGTCGGAGCCTGTATGTTTGTTGGTATTTCTCAAAAAATATAAAATAAAACCACTCATCTCCGTTTATTCTATAGCTTGGAAAAATGCTCATGGGATATGGTACACGTACGAATAAGGAAGATTAGAGGGGGGTATGCGCAAATATCAGGGGTTATTTAGGCTCAGTCATTTTGGTTGCGAATGGGCCCCCTTAGAGTCTCATAATTGCGTTTAGATTCTTTATAGTTCTATTTGTGATGAATTTAACCACTGTGGTGCTAGTCCAGGTGCGAATACACCCATTTAGTGAATTTTTGTGACTCTTTTAAAAGTTAAAAAGAAAACAATGGAAACTGAGGGTTTATCCTCACCAATAGAACTAGTACTCAAAAATTTTTTAGTGATTTTAAACGTAGAAAAGATTCACTCGATGGGTCAATTCACAAAAATAGAATTACAAAAGGCCTATTCACAATTGACTGATACTAAATTAAGAGGTCTGTTGGCAATTAACCAAAAGATAATTCAATTCTGAAGAGAGAAGGATATTTTGTATGACAGGATCAGTTAAAGCATTGTTGGTGCCGACAATCTCGGTGTCTCTTATCCCCAACCCCCATCCTGGTTCACCTATGAAAGAAAAAAGATGTTAGAGAGAAAAGTGCTTGAAATTTTTTTTTTGTTATCTTATATTATATTATATGTTAGGGTGTACTTTAAGAGCAACGCTTTGGTATTTCCGATAACAATCATTTTTAAATGATAGAAAATAAATAAAATGCTGAAAAATAAAAAGGATATTTCTATTTTTTTTTCTTACTTAAAATTTTTTATTTTCTTATTGTTACTTCTCCAAAATAACCGTTCTGTTCGGGATTCGAAACAATCAAACCGAACTATTGCCCTTCCGGACCTTGTGTTGAAAGTAGAAAAGTAGAAAAATTCACCACAAATAAAGATCAAAACTTGCAATAATAATAAAGGAAACGAACACACAGATTTAACGAGGTTCAGCAACGTGCTTACGTCCTCGGGAGCCACACCACACAATTCTTTTATTGATTGAAGAAGAAATACAAGCTCTCAAACTAGAGTTTTATCTCTCTGAGATCTCTCTGTCAAAAGCTCTCTCTTTTTTTGATGGTTTTCCGATGCTTAACAAACCCTAAAAGCGTTTGGGTATTTGTATCAAACTCAACCCAAACAGATTTCCTGAACTCATAAGGATCTGGCAAACAGCGTCGTGGTCGACCGTGACGATCGACCACGCAGGTATCGCGGTCGACCGCCACGGTCGACCGAACTAAAACCTGATAGCAGAAAACATTACAGGGTTGGCACGGTCGACCGCCGCGGTCGACCGTCTTCAGCTCCAGCCTCGCGGTCGCCCGCCGCTGACTCGCGGTCGACCGCCAGGCTGACTGATAGTTCTCCTGGACTTTTTGGACTGTGTTCTTCATGATTCCAGCTTTGACTTCAACTTTGGGTCTACACTTTAGACTAACAGTCTCCCACTTGGAGACCAAAGTATCATCAGTGAGTTCACCCGAACTCTCCCCTTCTTCGCATGTATCTTCTCCTCCCCGAAAAAATCCTTTCTTCAATCAACAATATCCCGATGATCTCGCCGATCCTCGTAGTGTGGCTCCGCCTTCGTCTTCTACTCGTGAAGGCCAACTGAAGTTGCGCACAACTCCAGTTTCTCGATGGTGACTGCCTTCGTCAATATGTCCGCTGGATTTTGATTCCCCAAAATCTTCATTAAGTGTAACTTTCCGTCTTCAACTAGTGAGCATATAAAATGATATTTGACGCTGATGTGCTTCGTTCTGGCATGATATACTGGATTCTTGGCAAGATGTATAGCACTCTAACTATCACAATAAAGAACTCATCTCCCTTGCTTCAGATCCAACTCTTCCAAGCACCGGTTCAACCAGATCATTTTCTTGCTTGCTTCGGTCACCGCGACATACTCAGCCTCGGTTGTAGATAAAGTCATAATCTTCTACAGACGTGAGACCCAGCTCACTGTTGTCGATGCTAAGGTATAAACATACCACGTGGTGCTTCGCCTCGTATCATGATCACCGGCGAAGTCCGCATCCACGTATCCCTGCAGCACTAACTACCTCCTCCTGAAACATAGTGGTTTGTTCGTTGTTCCCCTCAAGTACCGCAATATCCACTTCACAGCCTCCCCATGTTGCTTCCCTAGATTGGTTGCAAACCTGCTCACAACTCCCACTGCATGGGTGATGTCCGGCCTTATGCAAACCATCGCGTATATAAGACTCCCAATGGCCGAAGAATATGACACTCTACTCATATGCTCTCTATCTGCATCTGTCTTAGGCGATTGATCCTCAGATAGCTTGAACTGACTTCCAAAGGGCGTGCTAATAACTTTAGCATTCTGTATGTTGAACCTCTGAAGTACCTTCTCAATATATTCATATTGGCTCAATCTCAACATCCCTTTAGCGTCATCCCTACTGATTCGCATCCCTAGAATCTGCTTTGCTGCACTCAGATCCTTCATTGCAAACTTCTTTTCTAGCTGCTTTTTCAAACTGTTTATATCTTCTAAATACGGTCCTGCTACTAACATGTCATCAACATATAATAACAAGATAATAAAGTTGGACTCGAACATTTTGAAATAACAACAATGATCCGAATTGTATTTTCTGTAGCCATTGTTTTGCATGAAGTTATCAAACTTCTTGTACCACTGTCTCGGAGCCTGTTTCAAACCATATAAGCTCTTCTTGAGCTTGCACACCATCTCTTCCTTTCCTTCTTCAATGAAGCCAACAGCCTGCTTCATGTAGATTTCTTCATCCAAGTTACCATGAAGAAAGGTAGTCTTCATATTTAACTGCTCAAGAAAAAGGTCTTATGTAGCTACCAAACTCAACACCACTCTGATGGTTGTGAGCTTCACGATAGAAAAAAAATATCTTCGTGTAGTCCACTCATTCCCGCTGTTAAAACCCCTTCACTACCAATCTGGCCTTAAATCTCTTGCTTCCATCACTCTCATGCTTGACCCGGTAGACCCATTTGTTATGTAAGGCCTTCTTCTGTGCAGGTAGTTGGGCTAACTCTCATGTCTCATTAGTGAGTAGAGAATCTATCTCCTCCTGCATCGCCTGCTTCTACTGCTGAGATTCACTTACTTGCATAGCCTCCTCATAGCACTCCGGTTCACCGCTATCTGTCAATAATAAGTAATCAAGAGATGAAAGATATATAGGATTTGGTTTGGGTATCCTGGATGACTTCCTAAGCTCCATGCCCTGGGTAGTTGCTTCTGCACCTGGAGACTCCTCCGTTCTATGGTAAAAAAAAAATCATCACCCCCTATCTAGAAGTTCCTCTAAATCGATGTATTCGGATCCACCTGCATCTGTAGTACTGCTCCCACTGCTTTGGCTATCATTGGCATTTTCTATGTTATTGTACATCACCTCCTCATTGAATATCATGTCCCTACTTCTGATAATCTTCCTGTTCTTCTCATCCCAAAGACGATACCCGAACTCATCAATGTCGTATCCAATAAATGTGTACTTCTGTGACTTAGTCTCTAACTTGTCTCTGACATGGTCACTGATATGAACATAAACCACACAACCAAATACCCGCAAGTGTGAGAGATTTATCTTCTTTCCACTCTAAACCTCTTCTGGAATCCTAAAATCCAATGGAACTGATGGCTCATGATTAATAAGGTAAGCTGCCGTATGCACTGTATTCGCCCAAAATGTCTTAGGCAGACCTGCATGTAATCGCATGCTCCTGGCACGCTCCGTCAAGGTTTTGTTCATCCTCTCTGTAATGTCGTTCTGCTGCGGTGTCCCTGGAGTAGTCCTCTCTAAACGAATTGTTTGTGGGAAAATTTGCAGTAAAAAGACAATGAAAGAAAATTAACTTGTATTCCTCTCAAAATCAATTACAATTTGGATTCCGATTACAAAAGAGAGGAGAATGAATTTGATTCTCCCCTTTGTTTAATTCTGGGTTCTTCACGGTGGCGATGGATGCCTCCCTCGAATGCTCGCGTTGAGTTTGCTTCCCGTTGACGATCCGAACGTCTTGATTCACTGGAACATGATTTTCTCCTCACGATTTGATGCTGTGGAGAACTTGCAAAGTAAGTTTAAAACTCTTGATGAGTTGATAACTCTGATCGAGTTTGAAGAAGAACTTGCAGAGCAAGTTTTGAACTCTGATCGAGTTGATAACTCTGAACGAGTTTGACCTCTTGAAAAAGAGTTGATTTGAACCGAAAGTCGGTTATAAGCCAAGGGAATGCTCCTGTTGCCAATCTTGAAGATGATCTCTGTTGGAGAATGATCCGATCTCCAAGAAATTCCCCCTTTGCTGCCAAGTCTCAGATCCCAAAAGCCCTTAACCGAATCTCCCTCTGTTGATGAGATAAAATCCGATCAGAAGCTAGTCGAAGATCTCTTCTTTGCTGCCCCCAAAAAGAAGGATCCAAGAGCCCAACTCAGTTGAGTTTCCCACTATTTATAGGGGATTAAGGGTGGTAACTACCCCTTAATCCGCTCCTCAATGGGCTGAGTGGGGGTGTAACCGCCTCCTCTTAAATAGCTCCCTAAATCGTGGGGAAAACGGTTTTGAAACCGTTCTGTTAGTGCTTTGAACGAGTCAAAACGCTAAAAACAGCGTTCTGGGCCCGAACTATGCGTTTCTGGACCTGAAACGCAGAGTTAGGCCTGAAAACGCAGAGTTGAGCCTGTTTAAAGGCTGAAAACGCACAGGTCGTGCTGTTTTAGAGATGAACTCTGCGTTTTAGGCTGAAAACGCAGAGTTGGGCCTGTTTAAAGGCTGAAAACGCACAGGTCGTGCTGTTTTAGAGATGAACTCTGCGTTTTAGGCTGAAAACGCAGAGTTGAGCCTGTTTTAGGCTGAAAACGCACAGTTGGGCCGTTTTAGAGGTGAACTCTACGTTTTGATGTTATATCACAAGGATAACCTCTGCGTTTTGAGGTTATAACGCTGGTTTCACCTGTGCGTTTTGACTCTGTAATGCAGAGGCGAACCTTAGGCAGGCTTGGCGAGCTTCAAGCTAAGTCCAATGTTCTGACGAAGTCTGGTCTTGTAGACGGACTTCGGAACATAATCTGCTACGAAGAACATGTCATAACTTTCAAACCGTAAGTCGGAATTAGACGAATTATATATGAAAATCGGCTATCTTGACGAGACGGGGCCATCCGAACCAAGCCAAAGGCTTTGGTTCGCTTCCTCCGTTTCGCCAAATTCCTTACGGTTTGAGAGATATCTGCATTCTAATATGAAGAGACCGTCAATTTGTAGTCTCTTTTGCTAGAGCTTTGCACAGATCGTCCTCTTGTAATCTTCATCTTGGCTCCTTGAGAATATGAGAGTCGTCAGATTGTAACTCCCGATGTTGATTATGAATGCTGTTGAATTAGAGCTTTCATCAGTTGTCGTGAAGGTCGTCAGATTGTAGCCTTCTACGTGAAAGTCCTCAAATTGTAGCCTTCTGGAAGTCGTCAGATTGTAACTTCCATCATCGGTGTTTGATGGGGGATCAACTATCTATTGTGATTTTTAGACAGCCTACACGAATACTATTTGTAGCACAGAACCTCTTGAACTCCTCCAGCTCGTATTCTCCATCATTGTCTGATCTCAGACACTTCACCTTCAAATCTGTCTCGTTCTCCACTCATGGCCTTCCACTTCTTGAAGACTCCGAACACCTCTGACTTGTACTTCATAAAGTAGACACACACCTTCCTCGAGTGATCGTCGATGAAGGTGACATAATATCTCGAACCGTCAAAAGAAGATACACTGGCTGGACCCCATACATCTGTATGAATCAACTCTAGCTTCTGAGCCTTAGGTGACCTTCCACCCTTTTGGAAACTAACCCTTTTTTGCTTCCCAAAGATACAGTCTTCATAAACCCCGACTTCCACGGAGTCGATCCCGGTTAGCTTTCTCTGTGAATGTAAGATCTTCATCCCCTTCTCGCTCATGTGCCCTAGCCTATTATGCCACAGATTTGTTCTCTCTTTGCCAGCTACAATTGCGAGGGTGTCACTCGCATGTAAGGTGAGATAGAGAGTCCCTAGTTTGTTACCTCGAGCAACTATCATCATACCGTTAGATATTCTCCATGAATCCCCTGTGAATGTCGAAACATAGCCTTCTGCTCCAAGCTATCCTACCAAAACAATATTCCTCTTTAGCTTCGGCGCGTGTCTCACGTTCTTCAAGGCCCACTTAGAGCCCTTCATCTGAATCTGCACTTCATCCTTTCCAACAATATTACAAGTCTCGTTATTCTCCAAATAAACTTTTTCAAAGTTCTCTGCTACATAATTCTGGAGAAGCTTCCTGTTAGCAGTGGCGTGGAAAGAGGCTCATGAGTCGATGACCCAAGAATCTGAGTCACTATCCATAGCAAGGATCAAGGCATCCTGCACGATATGAGCCTCCTGCTCACTCGTATCCTTCTTTGGACTATCCATAGCAAGGATCAAGGCATCCTGCACGATATGAGCCTCCTGCTCACTCGTATCCTTCTTTGGACTCTTGCAGACTGAAGACATATGGCCCTCTTGGCCGCAGTTCCAACACTTCCCTTTAATAGGCCTACCCTTCGAGTTCGACCTCTTCTTTACTAATTTCGACAGATTCCTATTCTGGTTCCCTTTCTTCTGGTTTCAACCTCTTTGCTCGAAATTTAGGGCTGAACCTGAACCTTCTGATTCAGACAATTTCCTTCTAACCTCCTCAGATAGAATCATGTTAACCACCTCACTCAGCTTTAACTTTTCCTTCCCCGCCGAATTGTTGATTGTCGTCATACAACCTGTCTAACTATCCGGCAATTGCGATAGTAATAGTAGGGCCTACACTTCATCATCAAATGTGATGTCTATGGAGATAAGCTGATCAACAATCATGTTGAACTCGCTGAGATGCATCGTGAAGAACCATCCTTCTACCATCTTGACGTTGAAAATAGTCTCGACGAGATGCACTTTGTTTGCTGCTGACGGTTGCTCTTACATCTTCGTGAGCGCTTCGATAAGCCACATCGTCATCTTCTCCTTTAAGATATTGTGGGCTACTAATTTGGCGAGTGACAACCGAATTTGCCCTAGAGCCTTCCTATCCAGTATCTCCTAATCATCATTTGACTCCTCTTTTTTTTGTCCCTTATCCTTGCCCATCAACGGGCGATACAAATCCTTCTGGTACGGATAGTTCTCCATCTGTGACTTCCAGTAGGCAAAGTCTGAGCCGTCAAACTTTTCAATCTTAGATTTGATTTTATTTTCCATGGCTTTCACACAAATTGCTGAACAAAGCTCTAATACCAGTTATTGGGGATTCGAAACAATCAAATCGAACCCTTGCCCTTCCGGACCTTGTGTTGAAAGTAGAAAAGTAGGAAAATTCATCACAAATAAAGATCAAAACTTACAGGAATAATAAAGGAGACGAACACACAGATTTAATGAGGTTCGGCAATGTGCCTACATCCTCGGGAGCCACACCACATAATTATTTTATTGATTGAAGAAGAAATACAAGCTCTCAAACTAGGGTTTTATCTCTCCGAGATCTCTCTGTCAAAAGCTCTCTCTTTTTTTGATGGTTTTCTAATGCTTAACAAACCCTAAAAATATTTGGGTATTTATATCAAAGCCAGCCCAAACAGATTTCCTGAACTCATAAGGAATCTAGCAAACACCGTGGCGGTCGACCGTGGTGATCGACCGTGGCGGTCGATCGCGCAGGTATCGCGGGCGACCGCGACGGTCGACCGAACCAAATGTTAGACCGTAAGGATGCTATGAAAGAACCCTAGAGAGGGGGTGAATAGGGTTTATGCTAATCTAATCCGATTTTATGCCAATTAAAACTAATTAACAAATTTTTCTTACAAGATAGATATACAATGTGATATGAGCAGGAATAAACAATATAACTAAGGTGATATATCCTAGCAATGATATATATATATATATATGCAAGGATATATTTAAACTATCACAATGGTGAAACAAACTAGTGGATAATATAACAAGATGCAATAAGCTATAAGATGAACAGTTATAAGTGCGCTAATGCAAACCAAACACGCTATATGTTCACAAGGTTCAGACCTTCTGTCCTACGTCCCCGCTCCCCACTCTCGAGGAGAATCCACTACACAATCTAGTTTGGAAGCCGGAACTTCTCTACACACACTGTTTTCTAGCTAACCGGAAACTATACACACTCGGTTATCAAGTCAACTGACAACTCTCATAAATCCTCACAAAGTACATACACAAGCTACAACCTCAAGTGTTGGTCCTCATGTATCGACTCCCTCAAGTCACTATAGCAGCCGAAAAATGCTATGGTATTATTTAATAGCGTTTTAATCAGCGCTGTGTCAGAACCGGCTATAGTAGGTCTGTGGCTTTACATAGCACTTCCCCAAATGCTATCAAAAAGGTTCCAACCATAGCGTTTTTATGTAGCTATAAAAGGGTATTCAATAGCGTTTCTGTATTGCTATGATGAATATCTTTCATAGCAGTCGAAAAATGCTATTAGTTAGTTTTTATTCATAGCATTTCAACGCTGCTATTGTCTTACATTTGATAGCGTTTGAGTTACTACAATGACGTTTCAGCGAATGCTGTCCTTCTTCTTTTAATAGCATTTCAGCAATTGTTTCCACTTCTTATAGTAGTTCAGTTATGCCTATAAACCTTTGAGGTTGAACTAAAAATAGCTTCCAATTATGACAACCATAAAAATAAATATTTCATTTAAAGGTTCAAACTGATACATAACCAAGTTGTAGCATATAAAAAGTTCAACACAAATGTGCCAAAAAATAAATACTAATCTTTAGATAATCCAACATGGAGTACAAGAAATTAACCATAGTACACAGAACAACAAAAACTAACTTTGCTGCATAACCATAGTACACAGAACAACAAAAACTAACTTTGCTGCATTACATATGACTTGGGAGACTCATCATCTTTAGCAATTGAGTACTAGTACTGCTAACTAACTTTGCTGCATTACATATGACTTGGGAGACTCATCATCTTTAGCAATTGAGTACTAGTACTGCTACAAAAATAGAAATTAACACCACCAATAATGAGATCCTAGAGCCCTGAATATATGGACACAAAACAGAAAACAACAACACAAATAATTAGTCTAACAACCAAGGCATCAGGATGTGAAACCAAGCACCAAGGCAATATATGCCCATAACCAGGATCTAAAAACAAGCACCAGACCTATAACCAGGATCTGAAAACATGCATAGCCAACACTGCAAACCCGCCAGTTTATAGAGAAGGAATAACATGCAATAGTGTTCTGAAATCAAGAGAGCAAAGCTTTGGAAACTGCAGCTTTGAAAACTAAAACCAAGAGAACAGTATTTTCAGCCATTCTTCAAAACTAAAACCAATTGTAAAAACCACATTTGGGGTTCACAAACTCTACCAAAGTCAAAACTGAAACAAATACACAGCCAGGTAGTATTTTCAGCTCATAAACATGTTAGAACAACTTGTCAAAGCACCAGTCATATAACCAAGCAGATAGAAAAGCAGGTTTTGTAAATCATGGTTGTGTTACACCTAATGAATGATATGTGTCCACATGTGCCACACTTCATTTGTTTAGATTGATAGCAGGTTTTGTAAACCATATAGCAAGGTAGCAGGCTTTGTAAACAAGTCTCGAAGGCTAAAACCATGACTGAAACACAGAGAACGTGGATAAGCAAAAAGGATGTGGTGTGTACTCTTGGTTGCTGCTTTGTAAACAAGTTCACGCTTGCTTTGTAAACAAGTTAACAGGTAATAGAAGCATCAATAATATTATGTCCTACTACATAAATACAAGGTAACAAGTAATAGAAGCTTCAATAATTTATAAATTACTTGTTGAATGAAAGAAATGCATGATTTTATATTCAAAGAATAAAAGCATAAGTACCTGAATGGCTCTAACACTGAAGTAGCCCAGGTCAGCAAACATAGCTTCAACCCCTATTCATGAGTTTTCTTAGTGTAGCAAATTAAGTTGCCTGGATTCCTCATGCAAATAAATTATCTGTAATATGTAACTGAATATGCAGAGTCTAGGATCCAATATTACTAAAACACTAGAAAAAGTAATTTTAATTATGTGTGGCCCTTTACATTGAACCAATTACACTGAGGAGAATATATAAATCAAAGTGTATGTTAAAGTAATATGTAACTGATACATCATTGAAATTGCACTTAAAACTGCAGCATTCAAAATAAAACAATTCGGGAAGAGGGGGAAGGCAGTTGCAAGAGAAAAAGAAGTAATATGTTTATCAGGTGCAGTTGAAATTGTAACATTTTTATCAGGTGCACAAACCACTGCATTTGGAGTAATATGTTCGGTCTTATTAAACCACTACAGACTTGTCTCATTAAGAACCTGAAAAGAAGTACAACATTTATAAATACCACCATACATCTTGCTCAATAACAGCAAAAAGAAAAAATGGTGTAATTGACCAAAATGATATCTGAGAGAGGACATGGTGCAATAAGTTAAAATTAATATTGTGGAAAGAGAAGAATACGGAGTATCGTGAATTATCAAAAAAAATTACTAAACCTAGCAAAACCAGCACAACATATTATCAGTTAATGAACTTCCCAAAAGTCCAAGAAACAAGCTATCAGCTTTCAAGGAAACTTATTATTCAAAGGAAACGTCCACAACTTTGATCAAGCACCCATATAGAAAGAACCAACTCCACCAAAAAACCAAAAATTCAATCCATAACGAAGAAAAAACCCACAAATACCTGCCCTTTGAAAGGAATCGAAGCAAGAACCCGATCAAAAGCGCTCTGTCTATCAGTTGTCACCAATACCAAGTGATCTCCTCCTTCATAAACATCATTAACCTAAAAGTACGGCGAAAATTTCAAAAAAAATGATTAAAAAAAACTAGCTCATTCCCGCTAGAGAATTTACCTTCCCCTTAGCCTTTAACTTGAGCCCATCAACCGTGAGATCAAGGTGAGTCTTTGAAAGGCAATCAAATCTCGACTCCTTTGCAAGCCAAACAATCTCATCGCGGTGGTGGCCGCTGAGATCGAGCGTTCGCGATTTAATTCACGCTGAAATCGGCGAGATTGAAGAGGGGCTGCGGTTTTTAGGCATGAGAAGATTCGAGGGATGAGAGAGTGGAGAGAGCAGCGAGGTTTTGCGAAGGGTTTTAGTGGGGTTTTGGTGGCTCGGACGAAGAGAGAGATTAAGGGCATGCTAGCTAGGGTGGTGAGGCTAATGAGGAACAAGGAGACCAATGAGCTCATCGCCATGAAGTACATCGAGAGGGGCCGCAAGGTCTGGATCCCGTCGGGGGGGGGGGGAGACGAATGAAATTTTAGGGCGGCCTATTTTAATTTTCAATCTTTCGCTTAAGTTTTCAACGCGCCAGACCAAAAAAAATTACGATCAAGTACTTATAGCGTTTAAAATTTTTTAAACGCTATCAAAAAATAAGGCACATACAAAAATTAAGGCACATACAATATATAGCACTTACAACATAAATGCTATCATTCAACGCTATAAAAAACAGCTTTGTTGTAGTGAGTGCTCGGAATTATCACCTCTCACTAGGCCACCAATGCCACTCGTCTCGGTATCGACTCCGTCCTCATCACACACTCCTCTCGGTGTACAAATGTATTACAAAGTGAACTTCACAAATTAAGCACAGCAAATGATTGTTCTCTAAACAAAATGAGAACTCAATTAGGCACAAGTCTACGTCACAAACCCTACAACTTAAAATATACTATGAATGTAAATACTATAAGCTCAATAGGTTGTGTGTGAACAAAGAGATTCAATAAAAATAATTTAACTAAACTCAATATAAATCTAGCTTATGGAAATTAAAAACAAAACAATAAATAGCTAGAATGAGTTTAGAAAAACTTCACTAGATGATAACAAGAGAGGGATAAGAGTGACTGCTCAAACACCAAATGATGATCTACACTTGCTCTTGTGAAATTCTCTTCACAAACCGAAATTAGAAAAATGCTTAAAAGCTTTTTAAACAAACTTAAACCAAACTTTAAACCCTTGTTAAACTTTCTTTTAAACTTGTTTAAAATATTTCACTAGTTAGATTGAAAAATGAGAGCAATGGGGTATTTATAGGAACCCAAAACTTTAGCCAAAATCCAACTGAAAAGACAAAAAAGCCCCCAGAAAATACTGCTGGAAACTAGCCGTTACTGTGCAACGGCTCTTTCATAAGTCAACTTATGAGTCGACTCATGAGTTGACTTATGGATCGAATAATGAGTCGGCTTACATAAGTCGACTCAGTAGAAAAAAATCATAAATGCGCTGCACTTCGTGAGTCGACTAATGAGTCGACTAAACATGCACAGACCTGAAGTGCACAGAAAAACTCAACTTTAAACCATGTTAAAATATATCAAATAAATTCCAAAAATTATGAAACTTTGGAAGATGATTGTAGACATGATAATAAACATGCTACAGAAACTGGTTTTCAAAAATGACCTCTCAAATGAGAAATATCATTATTTTGTAAAATAGTCCAAAACATAAAAATATGAATACATGAGTTTTGACATTTTAGCTTAACCATGTTTTGAAATATTACAAAATAATTTTGTAGACTTAATAAAAGATGTATATGATTATTGTTAAGTCCATAAACCAAGAAAATAATATTTTCTCAAAATTGCTTATTCTATGCAATATATTCTTAAACAAAATAGAGTATGAAACATATGATTATATATATGAATGTAAATTTGTTTCATATCTATATAGCTAAACCAAAACTCAATAATAAATATGAAATATGTAATCTCATATTTATAAACATTAAAACTCAAAACTATGTATGTATATACATAACTATATATATACATGGAAACCAAACATATATGTATATATGAAACTATATATATACATGGAAACCAATATAATGTTTGTGTATAATATTGAGCTTAAAGTACTAACACACATAATATAAAACCTAAACTAATGTTACCCAAGCTTGATCTTGATCTTCATTGTAGCTCAACTTGGTAAACTTGGATGAAGCTTGTAATTGGATCTTTAACTTGAATTATATAGGTTTCAACCACTATTCCGTCAACCTCTATTTGAGATGATCGTTATGGCGCAATTCTATCCATCCTCCAACATGTTGTTTGTTTATAATAAATAAGAAAACACAAATACTAGACAAATAATATTAGTGATAAATTGTTTGTTAAATATCATCAAAACAAAGAGGCCAACACCAAAACTCGAGAGCAGAAAACATTAGAGGGTTGGTGAGGTCGACCACCGCGGTCGACCGTCTTCAGCTCCAGCCTCTCCCTGACTCCTGTGCACATTTGCGGTCGACTGTCGCTGACTCGCGATCGATCGTCAGGCTGACTGGCAGTTTGTAGGCGTTAAAAAATGCTAATAGATATCCAAACATAGAAAAGATCACTCCAAAAAATCACAAGAATTGATCTCATACTGTTTTGGAAAATCAAGACAGATATGAACTGTCTCGCCAGTGAGGCAGTCTTTACTGTCTCGCAAGCGAGGCAGTCTTTACTGTCTCGCCAGCGAGATAGTCTTTACTGTCTCGCAGTGAGACAGTCTTTACTGTCTCGCCAGCGAGACAGTCTTTTACTGTCTCGCAGCGAGACAGTGTTTACTATCTCACAGCGAGACAGTCTTGACTGTATCTCGCCAGCGAGACAGTGTTAACTGTCTCGTTAGCGAGACAGTGTTGAAATGACCAAAATCACCTTGATAACTGCCCTACACGTGTTCATTAACTGCCAAGGGGCGTGAGAAACATCGTGGGCGAAAATCACGTGAATAACTGCCAAAATAACGGAGTTTGAAACGTGAGAAGGCAGTTAAAACGAAAACTTCTAGGAATATGCCATTTCCGAGATAGTATTTACTATCTCGCGGGCCGAGACAGCAAACACTGTCTCGCCCGCCGAGACAGTAAACACTGTCTCGCGGCCTTAACTTGTTGTTTTGTTGATGTTTGTGCAGTTATTTCCCTGAGGCTATAAATACCCCCCTAGGGTCATTTCTGACGAGGATCGAGCATATTTTCGAGCAAACTAGAGCAGAGAGAGAGCAGACTTGAGTTTGGTGTGATTCCTTGAGATTTAAGCTTTGACTTAATCTTAAGAAGAACGATCATCTTACTTTGATAAGATATTCGTTTCAAATTCTCACTTCGATAAACGAAGGAAGAATCATAAAGCCCCCTTCACGATCTGTGATTCGGCGGTCCACGAGTCAAAGCGCTCACGGCATAGGCAAAGTCCCACAAAAACAAGAATCGATAGACGATTTTTGTGTTAGTTTTTCAAAAGTTGTAATTTTCTCATTTTTTCATTGTAATTCATTGTAAACGACCGAAGTTCAATAGAATTATCAATGAAAGAAACTTTTGCTGAAAACAAACTAACCAATCAAGATCATTGTCAATGAAGAGATCGAATACGAATTCGATCAGGTGAAATTCGAGGAGTATTTTTCATCCTCATCATCAAAACTTTCCTCACCCCGCAAGTATAGGAAAGTTTCATCTCCCAGAAAAAATTTCAAGTCTACAGTGCCAATGAAGGCCACGGGTGAAGATTCTTGCCCGATTGCTGTTAAGGAATCTGCCTGCAACATCCATGTTCCAAACGACTCCGCACTCATTAAGGAGTCGTTAATTAATGGCTCACCAGTGCTGACGAAAAGGGCTCGTCAGAGACAGCGCCAGCGCCGTGCTCGTCAATTGGCTAAAGCCATGCAACAAATTGACGGGGTCCACTATTATGCGGACCTAGAGTCGAGGAAACAAAAAATGGTTCAGTTGCCCCAACGGCAAAATAATAATATTTCTGCACAGCTTACGATGGAGGAATGGACCCTCGTCAAGAGGGCTCGTTCGACCCTTAGAGAACGTATACAGAGGCGTCAGGTGAAGGCCGCACGTGCTCGCGCTCTTCGTCAACAAGCACAAGGAATCAAGAAAGAGATGGTGTCTGAAAAGCCACCAAAGAACCGTAGAGTTTGGATGCCGAAGACGCCGCAAGCATCCGTTCCGGGCCCGTCTACTGCATCATCAGTGAAACCCTGGGTTAGCCCAGATTTATCCAAATTTAAAATCACAATGGCGAATCGCCTCGGTCCTTCGGTTGACGATCGAGGCAAAACCCCAGTCAAAGAACAATTAGGTCCAGCAAATAAACCCTTAGTGGTTTCGTATACAGGGGGTTGTAAACACCCTCCTGTCAGAACTGCACCCGTCCAGAACGAGAGAATACCAGTTCACTCTCGTTTGGGACCTATGAATACTCCACACCCGCAAAGGGGTGGAATTAAAAATTTAACCTTGGATCGCCCAAAGGTGACGACTGGTCGCCCTGTGCATGTTAACAAGGTTCAAGCACAAGAGATAGGTTGCTCAAATCACAATAACGATGAGCTGTACTATCAGAAAATAACTCAAGAAAAAGAACTGTACGAGAAAACGAGTCTCACTGCTCCTGTGAGAGACTCATTAAAGCAGTACTGACAGAGTGCGGATGCTCTAAAAATAATTCAACTAGAGTTTTCGTATTTCAAAGACTTTCCACTGAAGCGTCAAGACCCAAAGTGAGACGCTTCAACAAGAAAAGACCTGCAATTCGACGAGATGAATTCCCTGAGGTCACTATTAATATGACCGGCAGAGGAAAGCAACAATTAGTCAACCCTGATCCTGATTTCTCTCCGGAAGGGAGAGTTGAGCGAGGTCTATCTCAAAGAATGTTACGGTTATAAAGAAGAGCTAACCGATGTCGAGATTATAAAAGAATGCACGAGGGGTTATCTTCAGAAGAGGAACTGTCAGATACTTGTTCCGTCGTTGCATCGGACGATACTACATCCAGTGTTGGGAGAGCTAGAGAATCGTTCACAATCACGCCAGACCAACTGGCTCAAATACTACAGGAAGCGTTAGCCAAACAACGCGAGGAAATTAGAGCTAAAATCAAAACCGAGATGGAGTTGACTATGCAGCAGGTTCGAGATTTGCAAGTTCAACAACATCAACCGGAATCAAGCCAAAAGGCGGAATCCAGCAAGCGTAACGCTAGACCTATACATACAACTGAGGACGGTGACGAAGAAGACGAGACTATCTTTGCCGATCCTCCTCCCGATAAAGACAATTCTGGAAGTGGCCTGGCCAAATCATCTACTCAACCTCCTCAAATTTACTTGAAGAAGAGTGAGGAAGAAGACAAAAAGATGCATGACCTTGAGAGCAAAGTCAATGCTCTGATGACGGCCCAAGAAGTGAAGAAAACGGGCATTCTGTACCCATACCCGAGGGAGTGGGATCTGATTCCTTATCCCCCAAAGTTTAATTTGATTAACTTTACTCCTTTTGATGGCAGGGGTTCACCCACTCAGCACTTGATCTATTTCAAGTCATATCTTGGCGCAATATCCGGAAATAAAGCCTTGATGGTCCGGTCATTCGTAGGGACCCTTCGCGGGTCTGCCTTCGATTGGTACCGACGTCTCAAACCCGGGAGCATCACTAGCTGGGAAGATATGAAAGGATTGTTCCTCACCAATTTCTTCGACGACGACACGGAGGTCTCAATTGGCACCTTGTTGGATGAGAAGCAGATAAATGGAAAGTCGGTTGATGTCTTCGTCAAACGATTCTGGAACAAAGCGTTAAACTGCCGAGATCCACTCACAGAAGAGTTTATCCTACAGACATGTCATAATAACTTGTCGCTGGATGTGTTAGAAGTCATGGGGGCTGTGCCTTCTAAAACTTGGAAAGAGTTGAAAGTGAGAGGTGAACAAGCCGAGCGCTTTCTTAAGAGAAAGAAGTTGGAGAGGGGACTGCCACAAGATAATCCTCAGAAACAGAATTTTAATTCTCGAGGCAAAGGAAGAGGGTCTGGGGCTGCTATTTATGCGCATCAAACATCACAACAGTCACAACAATAACCACAGCAGTCATCCTTCCAATTGGCGTCGAATCAGAATCAACAGCCTCCGAAGCAGTTTAAGGCCTCAGAGCCTAAATTCCCGAAGGAGTATTCTTTTAAGGATGATAAAGTTCCAGTCATCTTCAAATACCTGCTGGATAACAACAAGATCAAGCTTCCACCGGTCACAAACCAAGAAGAAGCAACAAAGACTAATGACCCGAAGTATTGTGCATATCACAGAAGGGTCCACCATCCCACTAAAGCGTGTTATGTCTTAAAAGACAAAATACAAACCTTAATCAATGTTGGTATCGTGACACCAAAGCCGAAAAAGAATAAAGTAGGTGCAAATGTGGTGTCTATCAGCTTCGGATCGGTTCCTTTATCCTGGTTTCAAGCCGAACCAGTATTAAAGGTCAAGATGCAGACCATCAACGATGACCCTCATGGACAGCGCCAAAAAGGGCTTGTATCTCACACAACCCCCAACGGCGAAATCCTTTGGGTTCATCCGAATTTGCTTGAAGATGAACAGTGGACGACATCGAAAGAGAAGTCTTGTTATGGAGCCTCGACAATTCCCGAGAAGAATGATGAACAGATTCTAGCTTTACCGCTTTCTGAAGAAGAGCAGGAATCTTTTGCTACAAGGGGTGGGAATGAATACCATTATAAATATCCTGAAACCTCTGACCCAAATGCTAAAATGCTTACGGAGCTGGGGGTAGTTGCAACTCCTCCAGTAGCTGCTGAAAAGCCGCAACAACCGGCTAAGCAAAAAGAGAAGGAACCCCAACGTAAAGAGGTTCAAGTTCCAAAGCAGTCTCGTTTCAACCGACCGATTGGACGAGATAAACCGAAAAGTTCGAACGCACCATATCGTTTCGACGTTATGGTTCAGCTAGCTAACATCCCAGCAAGGATTACGCTATACGAGTTACTGCGCCTCTCGAAAGATACCAGAGAAGCGTTACAAGAAGCCTTGGATGATTCTGAGGTATTCCTTACTCAGATTAAGCCAACTCCTGAAGAGTCAGAGTCATCAGTTTAGCACTACAATCTGGCAGCCACCAAATTTCCATGCATTGCTTTCACGAAAGAAGATATGCAAGTCAGGAATTCAAAACATGATAGGCCTCTATATTTCACCGGATATATTGGCTCGAGCGTTGTCAACCGGATTCAAGTTGATCCGGGTTCCGCTATTAGCATCATGCCACTTCGGTTGATGTACCACCTCGGAATTCCCGCTAGCAAGCTAGCCTCCACAGGAACCGTTATCTACGGATTTAACACTAGTGGATCAAGACCATTGGGGAAAATTCGGGTGAAGTGTCAGCTCGGAGACTTGAAGTCTGAAGTCACTTGCTATGTAATTGATGCCGAGACTTCCTATAATTTGATGTTGGGTCGCCCATGGATCCACAGTAATCTTATAGTTCCCTCTACCCTCCATCAGTGTCTGAAATATGTCGACACTAATGATGAGGTCAAGACGGTGGTCGCGGATAAGCAACCATTCAAGGGGTTAGAAAACTACTTTACTGACTCCCTTCTTTATGGTGCTGAATCCGATACTGAACCATCGGCCCATGGTACGGACAGCGGAGAGGAAGCTCATACCGAAGCCGGGCTCGATTATAGTGAAGGTCTTGTACTAAATAACATTGAACCTCTTGTAATCGATCTTGACGGTAGTAATTCGTCAGATGAAAGTTGTAACTGGCAGCTTGCCGATGAAATAATAAACAATGATTTAGAGTACTCGCATTGTTTCGATGATGTAATGCAGGAATTGTATGACGGCCCTATCCTACATATGCCGCTTCGTTCGTCTTGCACGACGACGAAACATATCCGAAGTTCAGTCGGAACAACTAT
>NC_033794.1:96197521-96250791 GCF_001876935.1 Asparagus officinalis
GGGCTAGGGTTCTGATTTCAGATCAAAAGAGCTCTCTCCCGGGTTCATTAGATTATATACTAACCCCTAGACCCGACCCGAAACCCGCTAAGACCCGAAACCCAGAAAACTCTCTGTCTGCTGGGCGGTCGACCGCCGCGCCCAGTGCGGTCGACCGCACAGCAGGAAAGAAATTTCCTGAGTGCGAGACCGATCAGCGGTCGACCGGCATGACTCCTGCGGTCGACCGCTCAGAACAAGAAATCGCCAACAGAGATGATTATGAACCTGATGCTCACACCAATCAAAACCTCTCCCATATGCACACTAATATAGTTCTCAAAACACTGATATACACCTTCTATATATGTATGCATAAATACATATTTGATTAATATTATTTTCTCGCTAGTAATTCAATATACTCATTTAAAATTTGTGGGGTTTTACATTCTTCCCCCCTTAAAAGAATTTCGTCCTCGAAATTCGGAAATCATATTCATCTTGAAATACTAAATTCTAGATGAGTGCTTATGGATATTTATACTTAACCGTCCAAAATGGTAATATTCTCGCTCAATCCCTAATCTAGTGGAACTAGTACATCGGGTGAAAAATCCAAACAAGGAACCCCCCATATATATACCCTATGTTCCAAATGTCCAAATATCATATAAGATACATACCATAAGGTACTTGTCAGAAAATTTATTTACCTGATCAAACAAATGTGGGTAGTCGCGTCGCATGTCCTCCTCGCGCTCCCAAGAAGCTTCCTCAACTCCACTTCGGTTCCATTGAACTTTCACCAATGGAATCACTTTGTTCCTGAGTCTCTTGTCCTCTCTAGCAAGTATAGACACTGGGATCTCAATAGTAGTCAAATCATCTCGAAGCTCAATCTCCGGTGCATCCAACACTCGCTGCTGCTCCTCATCATGCAAGTGCTTCTTGAGCATAGAGATATGGAATACATTGTGTACACTAGACATAGATGCTGGAAGATCTAGTCTGTATGACAACGCTCCAATGCGCTCCAAAATCTGGAAAGGTCCAATATATCTCGGTGCAAGGGTCTAATATATCTCGGTGCAAGCTTCCCTCGCCTCCCGAATCGCTGCACGCCTTTCATAGGCGATACCTTCAGCATAACCAAATCCCCAATCTGAAACTCTAGGGGTCTTCGCCTCTTATCTGCATAACTCTTCTGCCGGCTCTGAGCGGTTAGAATCCGCTCTCTTATCAATGCTACCTTCTCAGTAGTCTGCCTCACAAGCTCTGGCCCAAGCATCAAGCTGTCCTCTGGCTCTGCCCAACATATCGGTGATCTACAGGGTCTCCCGTACAATGCCTCATACGGAGCCATCCCGATCGTCGCTTGATAACTGTTGTTATAAGCGAATTCTACCAATGGAATATGATCCTCCCAGCTGCCTTGGAAGTCAATGACACATGCCCGCAACATGTCCTCCAACACCTGATTCACCCTCTCCGTCTGACCATCCGTCTGTGGGTGAAAGACACTGCTATAAGATAGCCTGCTGCCAAATGAGTCCTGGAAACTCCTCCAAAAGTGTGAAGTGAACACCGATCCCCGATCCGACACGATCGAATCTGGAACTCCGTGAAGTCGAACTATCTCCCGAATGAATATCCTCGCATATGCCTCGGCTGTATAAGTGGTCCTCACCGGAATAACAATAAAATCCATGGAAATGTCTGCCCACTTCCACTCTGGAATGGGTAAAGGCTGAAGTGTCCCTGCCGGTCTCTGGTGTTCTGCCTTCACCTGCTGGCAGGTAAAACATCTAGCTACATACTCTGCAATCTCTCTTCGCATACCACTCCACCAGAAATGTCTCTTCAGATCCTTGTACATCTTGGTAGTCCCTGGATGTACTGTGTACCGAGTACGGTGTGCCTCATCAAATAACTCTCCCTTCAGCTCTGCACTGGCTGGCATAACCAATCTACCCTTCATCCGTAGACCTCCATCCGCTCCAATGATCCAATCAGTCTTAGGCTCTTTGGAAATCTCCTCCTTTCGGATTTGAATCCAAGAGTCTCCCAGCTGGGCTCTGACAACTCTATCACTCCAAGATGGCTGCACTGACATAGCTCCCAAGAATGCAATGGTTCCTCCAATCTCGGGTCTAAAATCAAACTGGCTAAGAGTGATAAGATCTTTGAACAACGAACACCTCAAAGCCGCAACCCGATGTCGATGCTTCCTACTCAAAGCATCTGCTACGACGTTCGCCTTCCCTGGATGATACTGAATTGCAAACTCGTAGTCCTTGATGAACTCAATCCACCTCCTCTGCCTCTGATTAAGTTCCTTCTGAGAAAAAAGATACTTCAGACTCTGATGGTCTGTGAATAGCTCAAACTGCACTCCATACAAGTAGTGTCTCCATGACTTCAATGCAAATACCACTGCCGCCAACTCCAAGTCATGAGTGGGATAGTTCTGCTCATTCCAATGAGGACTACCTATACCGCCGAGGCATATGCGAGGATATTTATCCGGGAGATAGTTCGACTTCATGGAATTCCAGACATGATTTTATCGGATTGAGGTTCGGTGTTCACTTCACACTTTTGGAGGAGTTTTCAGGACTCTTTTGGAAGTAGATTATCTTTCAGCAGTGTTTTCCACCAACAGACGGATGGTCAGACAGAGAGAGTAAATCAGGTGTTGGAAGACATGTTACGGGCTTGTATCATTGACTTTCAAGGCAGTTGGGAGGATCACATTCCATTGATAGAATTCGCTTATAACAACAGTTATCAAGCGACAATCGGTATGGCTCCGTATGAGGTATTGTACGGGAGACCATGTAGATCACCGATATGTTGGGCAGAGCCGAAGGGTAATTGATGCTTGGACCGGAGCTGGTGAGGCAAACTACCGAGAAGGTAGCATTGATCAGGGAGCGAATTCTAGTCGCTCAGAGTCGGCAGAAGAGCTATGCAGATAAGAGGCGAAGATCCTTGGAGTTTCAGGTTGGGGACTCAGTTATGTTGAAGGTATCGCCTATGAAAGGCGTGCAACGATTCGGATGACGGGGGAAGCTTGCGCCGAGATATATTGGACCATTCCAGATTTTGGAGCGCATTGGAGTTGTGTCATACAGACTAGATCTTCCAATATCGATGGCTAGTATACACAATGTATTTGGATGAGTTGTTGGATAAAAATAATATTTTATTAGATGTGGTGGATGAGTTGTTGGATAAAAATAATATTTTATTAGATGTTATGCATGAGTTTTAAAAATAAAAATGTGTAAAATTATACTTTTTAAGATTTCTTGGTTTTCATTTCTATTTTTTGATTTTTTAGGAAATAACCAAACAGGCACTAAAAAGATAAAAAAGAAAGAACAGAAAAACGAAAAAAAGGGTACATGTCGAATCCATCCGACCGTTGGTACCAACTGACTCTTCATCTGGTAGCCGCGAGACAGCAGACCGGACCTAAACCCGCGCGCTACCGTCACTTCCCCGCACGCTGCCCGACAAAACGCAGCTCCCGGTACGCTGCCTCGCGTTCCACGATCCGCTCCTTCCCTCCGTTCTCCGTTTTCTTTTTCCCTTGCATTTTCTTATCGGATCCCAACTTCTCCAAATCCGACCCGCTTCCATAGGGGAAGGAGGTGGGCGAGAGAGCGAAATTCGAAAGGGGGGAAAACAAGAAAAAAGAAAAAAAAAAGGAAAATGTGGGTGTTTTACTTGATCTCGCTTCCGCTCACCCTCAGTATGGTGACGTTCACGCTGCGGTACTTCGCGGGGCCGCACGTGCCGACGTACGTGCTGCTCGCCGTCGGGTACGCCTGGTTCTGCTCCATCTCGATCATCATCATCGTCCCCGCCGACATATGGACTGTAAGATCCGTGCTCACCCTCTGCAATTTTGACGCATTTTCTTTCAATGCTCAGCTAGGTTTATATATATATATATATATATATATTATATACATTATATAATATATGTTATTAAATTATTATATAATATTATAATATATAATTTATAGTATTCCAAATCCCAAAATATTGATGAAACAAACAAAATATTACAAATTATAGTATTCCAAATCCTAAAATATTGATGAAACAAACATAATATTACAAATTTTGGTATTCCAAATCCCAAAATATTGATGAAACAAACAAAATTTTAGAGATCCCAAAACCCACAAAAAAATTTATGGATTTCAAATTCTATGGTGAAATCCATATCCATAAATTTTGGGATTTGAAACAATAAAGTGAAGACCATTAAAAAAATCAGATGAGTGAGAACTTATCTACTAATCTAATGAGTGAGAAATAAAGTGAAGACCATTAAAAAAATCAGATGAAGACCATATTCAGATGATATTTTTTAAATATTTGGATGAGAGATATCACTTCACTTATTTGTCTATAGAATAATATGCATGCTTCATTTTCATAAATCTGAAAATGCCATCATTTCAAAAAACTATGAAAAACATCCTCATACTAAGAAAAATTAGCAAGATGCTCTCTCATTTGGGAACTAACTAAAATAACGCCCACCTCTGAAAAAAAAAGGAATACATTTGCAAGTGCTCCGGATCGTGCCCACGTTATGCATGCCACAAAATTAATATCGATTATCATAATATTTTAACTAAAATTAGTTATGTCCAAACGGCCTAACCTAGCAAACCGTGCTCTGGCCGAGCAAAACCTGTCACGACCCTAATTTCCGAACCCTAAAGGAATATTGGAGTAGGACTAAACCTGTGAATCCTCCAAAAATATACATTCATCATAAGATCATCAAAATAATCTCTCATTGAAATAAACTCAACAATAAATATTCTCTACAATCCCAAAAGTCAACATTAATCTAATTAACTTGATATAAACAAACATTCCTCAACTTGAAATAAAACTTGACCTATAGGAAAGAATCTTATTATTCCAAAACTCTCAATTTATCAACTAAACATCGAAGTTTTATTTAACATTCACCTAGAAGACAATAACAATATTGAATTTTATCTCTTGCTCCATTCTAAGAATTTAAAAAATCATCAATTCCACCTAATCATGAGTATCTTAAAAGAACGAAAACAACACAATGAGTTCACAAACTCAATAAGTGGATAAATTCGTACATTGAACACCGGTTTTGCAAAAATTCGAATATTTCGACAAATGATATGCAAAATATAAGAATGATAGAGAATCATCAATGAGCTCTAGTATTTGATGCAAATATTTAAGAAAACTTAAAAATCATGAAATGAAAATAAGCAGGCTACATCTCAATGCGATTAACACTTTATACTCCTATTGACTCGGTAAACCCCACAATTATTAAGTCCGTGGTTCCGGGACGGTGAGACCCAAATCTGGGTTCTTAACGCTAAAATAAAACCTCATAGAGGCACATTGAGCCCTAATTTAATAGTTTGCTTATATCCGACATATACCGGTATATTGACTTGAGATGCATATGCTTTAAGAAAATTAAACGAAGTCCGTAAAACTAAATACGTTATACAAAAATGCCAAAGGCCAACCAATAGTGAAATCAATCAACCACATATGCATCGCAATCTATTACTATATGAAAAGACATAACAAATGACGAAGAAAATAAGCATAGGCTTATACCAAATAACCACATGCATTAATCCAATCAACAATTAGTATGTGAGCAACCATACAAAAGGGTATAATCCATCAAAACAAACTTACATATAGTCAATGTAATTTTATATAAAAAATATGTAGTGAATAATATACAAATTCACCACTTACCTTAATCCAACTGACAATTCAAAATTCAACTCTCACGATGCTTCTAAGGATTCTCTAGGAACTCCTATAGAATAAAATATAATAATGATTAATACAACGACATATTCTACCCTCGTCACCAACTAACTAACACACAACACACGCACAAGATCAAAATTTACTGTTTAGTCAAACTCATATAATTAACTAGCGTACTAGTTGTTCTAGTTTTTGAACAGAAAAGACAAGATCCTATTAATAACATATCAACGTAGCAAAATCAGGGACATGGGTTAGCCATGATTGTTAATTTATTATTAAAAATATTATATAAGAGGTAATTAGTAAATTGTAATGTGCTAAGGATCAGCTGAGGTTATGGATTGTATCCATGGCCGAC
This sequence comes from Asparagus officinalis, assembly GCF_001876935.1. Taxonomy (NCBI): domain Eukaryota; kingdom Viridiplantae; phylum Streptophyta; class Magnoliopsida; order Asparagales; family Asparagaceae; genus Asparagus; species Asparagus officinalis. Next base: position 96,203,679 of record NC_033794.1, read on the forward strand.
CACAAGAGTAAAAGCAAGATTCAGATGGTTTCTGATAAAATTGATTCTCAAACTTCAAAGAACAATTACACCAAAATATGGTTTGTACAGGCGAGCTAAGTCGTGTTGGTGAACTTGGTTTGTCCGGGCGAGCCAAGTGTGCAGGGGAGGCTATTTAGGCGAGCCTTGTAGGTGAGGCTGTGTAGGCGAGCCTCGGAGGTGAACTTGGTTCGTGCAGGCGAACCTCATTCAGGTGAGCTCGACTCATGCAGGCGAGTTGAGCATCCATGTGAGCTGAGCTCCTTTCCAGGTGAGTTTGCTCTTCAGGTGAGCTGAGCTCTAAGCTATCAAGCGAACTTGGCCTTCAGGCGAGCTTCGAGCTGTCAGGCGAGATCCAGAACATGTTGCTAAGAACATGTCATAACTTTCAAATCGTAAGTCAGAATTGGACGAGTTATATATGAAAATCGACTATCTCGACGAGATGAAACCGACCAAACTAACCAAAGTTTGGTTTGTCATCGTCCATTTTTCCAAATTCCCTCCAATTTGAGAGATATCAGCATTTTTATCTATTTTGTGAAGTCAAACATTCAGGTGAATTTGACTTTCAGGTGGGTCTGACTTCGCTCAGGTGGGCCTGATTTCGTTCAGGTGGGCCTGACTTCACTCAGATGGACCGTTGAGCTCTTTTGCTTGTTCCAAGTTGCTGTGCAGGGATAAAGGTAATTTTTATTGCATATAATTAGTTGTTCTAGTTTTTGAACAGAAAAGACAAGATCCTATTAATAACATATCAACGTAGCAAAATCAGGGGCATATGGATAGCCATGATTGTTAATTTATTATTAAAAAAATTATATAAGAGGTAAGCAAATTGTAATGGGCTAAGGATCAGCTGAGGTTATGGATTGTATCCATGGCCGACCACAAGAGTGAAAACAAGATTCAGATAATTCCTGATAAAATTGATTCTCAAACTTCGAAGAACAATTACACCAAAACATGACTATGTAGTAATGTTTATAAAACTACAATTATACCTGGTGCACTACCGACCGCAACCTCTCTTTGTCGGTTTTTCCTTATCTCTCTAATTTTCTTTATTTTTATTCTTTTGTGCGGAGGAACAAAGATGGGAAGAAGAATAGGCTGATCGAAAAAGAAGTAGGGTTTTGAGTATTTAAAAAGGTCCTTTTTACTATTAGAATCCTCTAATAATTTTTACATAAAAGTCCCTTTTACTTTTCATTATATATATATAACCAATAAAAGCTAGAATTATTACAAAACCCGTGGCCCAGACCCGGGCCCAACCGGGCGTAGTTGGCCCGGGCCTGAGTGGGTCGGGCACCGGACCAACCTGGTCATTTCCTTTTTTTTATTTTTTGTTAGAAAAAATTCAAGAGTAACTAACAATAAATTAAGCGAAATTTTGATAAAAATCAATCATATTATTAATCACTTGTAATTATATAATTTATAAATACAAAAAATCATAGAAATTAAAATAATAAAAATAAATTCTTTATTAATAATCAATTAATCACTAAATGTTGATGTCCGAGATCACACAGTCGATGAGAGCTGTTAGTGGATGATGAAGAGTGAGAGGATGAGAGATGGGACCGACTCCTCCTCCGACTTTATGCCTGATCCTTAGACTGGAATTCCATATTCTGCTGCATAAACAAGAAGAACGAACCTGTAAGAGGGTTGTGCTTGTTTCTCTCGTGGTACCTTCGACAGTCAAGTTAGCTGGTGAGCTTGAGTGGAGTTTGAGGGAGAGTCTCGGGACCATTGAAGTCTTTTTCAAGGGGGGTACTCTTTTAGAGCTATTAGTGAAGAGAAAATAGATCCTTTGGGAGAAATATTCCTTCAATTTTTATAAAGGTTCGGTCTCTTAGTAGAGTCAAGATTAAAAGAAAAGAGCAGAGAGTAGGGAGCAGAAAAAACTGAACCTCCTGTCAGTACCCTCCTTCCTCCTTTTTATAGTCCTTCGCCTATGAGATTTTAACCCTTGGCTTTTACTACGCACAAGAGAGCGGTGGTGGGATGAGTAGACAACATGCTGAATTATTCTCAGTTATACAGATATCGACTGACAATTGGAAGGGAAGTCATTCGAGCATAGGGGAGGATATCTCCAATATATCCTAAATTTTGATAGATGAGGCATGGCAGAAGATAAGCTGACTGTTTAGTTATTCTTTACTTTACAGATGGTGGCTAGCGATTGGAAGGGAAGTCATTCGAGCACATGAGGGATATCTTAGTGATATCTGGGAAGTGACTTGTGAGCAGAGTAAGTTGTTTATGCCTGAGATTTGTCAAAGTTGAGATCTTGATGAGATCGATCAATACTGTAGTGCCGATTGATGCATATCTGAAGGGAGCTGAGTTAGATTTTATTCCCTCAGTAGAGACGGGTTAGTTTTTGAGTCATCCCTATGATTTACCGACCCGATAGTCGAGTGAGCTTCTGGCCGAGTAGATGATCGAACCAACCATTTGAGGAGTCATCTTGATTATAAGGCGGACAGACTCTTGAGGAGTCGCCTTGATTATAAGGGGTCGACCGATCCCGCGCTTCGTGTGGGTAAAGATGGCTCGTCGCTCGGCGGGTCAATAGATTTGTTCTTGGCTGGGTTTTAGGCCGCTAAGCTGGCTTGGGCCATAGCTTTTTTGGGCCTATGAAGACAGTTTCTTGAGATCTTTGTTTTTAGATGGTGAATTACCATAACACTAACAATTACAAATTTATTTTGAAATTTGTCGCATCATAATAGATGAATACATCCCAACTAAATTGACACCTACTCATCTATATTACTATCATTTGCAACTCGTTCCAAAATAATTTATCATAATTTTAAGAAATAAAAGTTACAAACTAATGAATAATTTCTATTTTTTTTATCTTTATCTCTTATTCCCAACTCTTCAAGTTTATCTTCAATATTAGCCATTCGATCGATGCATTACATTCTTTTCTTGTACCTCCACAAATCTTGTAGGCACATTACCATCTATACGATAGACGGATCTAACGGTGTCCTGTGGTCGTCGATCAAATGTCCTAATGAGCTAAAGGCGGATTCTGAAGCTACCGTGTAAACCTGCACTGTTAGTAAGTCACGAGCCATGATGAGAAATATAGGATATGAAACTGTTCAATATACCCTCCACCATTGCAAAAACATCGAAACTATTATTTTAACTTTTAACTAAAGATATAGTTAAATATTATTTAATTTTAGAAACTTCCATTGATGATCCAGATCCAGATCCAGCTTCACCAATTAGCTGAGCTATCAATAATTCCATATCAAAACTCTTACCTTTGCCCCGACTTGGACTCGTAGAATTAGAAGCTGTAGGTTAATGTGTACTTACACCATATCTAGTTGCATACTCATCATGTAATCTTTAAAAATAAGTTCTAATAGTATTATGAAGAGTAAGAGCAGTAATAGTTTGACCATCATCAGTGTTTATTATCATGTTATCATATAAAGAATTTAACAAATTTCAAAGGCCAACATCTTTCAAACATGGATCAATAAAATCCCCCAAACCAAAAATAATAGGAATATGCCTAAAATACTTATTAAAGTTACTTATCAAAGGCCACAATGGTCACATTCGTTGGGCCGGGCCTGGGCCGGCCCGACCAAACGGTCACCATTTGATCTCCTCGCCGAGTCCGAGTCCAGATCCAGTGTAGAACCCCGCAAATTTTTATATGAATATATGTGAATTATTAGTAAATAAATAATTCTTTTATGATAAATAGCTTGAGGTCATTTATATACATGATAATAAGTTATTTGAGATGATATGAGAGTTTGGGTGTAGAGTTTTGTGCGTTGGTTTTGCAAATTAGCAAAACATGCACAAAAAACTGAATTTTTCCAGATCAGTCGACACATCAGTCGACTGACTGTATCGGTGGACACATCAGTCGACTGATACGCTGATTTCTAGTTTTTATAGGTTTCGGGTCTGTTTTGATTTGGTTCGGGTTTGGATCGGGTTAACTGTTCATATATATTCTACTTCACCCGAAATCATCTCCTCTCATCTTCAGATCAGAGAAAACCCTAGCCCCTCTCCCCTAACTCAAACCCTAGCTTTGTTCTTGGTGATATGGGGAAGAACTTGGAAGATTTTCGGCGAAATCTTCACGTTGCAGCGAAGGTGAACCACTCTCTCTCAGATCCAGGAATTTCTCATCACCCCAGAGGCGAGTAACATCTCACCCAACCTTGTTCCTATTTTCTAAATGTTTTCAAAGGATTTTTATGAGTTTTGATGAGCCAAAAATGATACTTTTGTACAAAGGATTGATTTTTATAGCATATAGAGGGAAGATATGTTATTTCATAATGTTTAAAAACTCACCAACGTTTTGTGAATCATAGATCTAGATCTGAAATATTTTTATAAGAGATTTAACATGAGTTTTGTTTTAAAAATATTTTAAAACATAAATACACATGTTTAGGGTTTTTGTTTATGTATTTGTACATGAAAGTTATGTTTCAGTTTAGTTCATACATGTTAATATCAGTATCTTTATGCTCGGGATTGATGGGGATGAATTTAGATCGAATTTTGGGTAAATAACAACCTGTGCAGAGTTTCTGCAGTCTATCGGTTGACTGATCGGGCAAATTTTCAGTCATCAGTCGACTGACGGGCTGATTATGTTTTCTAAAATTCTTAGTCGACTGATCAGTCGACTGGTGGGCTGAGGCTATGCTTCCTGAGTCTTATCGGTCGACATATGAGTTGACTGACGTCATCAGTCGACACATCAGTCGACTGATGAGATGTTTTACAGATTCTTGATTTGTTTGAGTTGCTTTTCGGGGTCGCCTCGATAACCTGACCCTAGTTTACCATGTTAATGATTTATCTGTACATGTGGGTTGACTTTTGACACAAGTTTAGACATGTACACCGAGACGCGTACGAGTTTAGATCTTGTATATCTTTCCACATATATTTTTCACAGTTGCACAGTCCTCGTGTTGGACTATAACGTATATTTAGTCCTCGTGTAGGACACTCATTCCTTTTAGTCCTCGTGTTGGACTATGATTTATAGAAGTCCTCGTGTTGGACTATGATTTATAGAAGTCCTCGTGTTGGACTATGAATTATAGAAGTCCTTGTTTTGGACTATGAGTTATAGAAGTCCTCGTGTTGGACTATGATCTATAGAAGTCATCATGTTGGACTATGATCCATCTCAGTCCTCGTGTTGGACATTTGCCACTTGTTCTATGTGTTTGGAAACCACTGTATATAGTTCATGTATCAGACATATTTCTTAACCATGTATATGACTTTCTCACAGGAGTTATGACAAGACACTTATGTAGATTATGACATGATAATCATGTAAGTTATGACATGATACTCATGTAGGCTATGACATGACACTGTAGTTATGTTCCGTGATGAGTTATGTTTTCTTTTATTATTGTTCCTATACTAGAACATCGGGTTTGGTGTTTAGGGATTTACAATTTGAGATACAAGGTATATACATGAGGGTTTCCTTGTTTGGATTATTTCGCTCGACGTACCTATGCTCGTGTTGTAAATTTCTAAATACTAAAATCCTCTTTAGTAAGATCAATGATTTTAGATCTATTATGTATTAACTGTATTTTCCAACAAGCCCTGTTCCCTTGGGGTTGGTTGTGATGTTGCTCGCTAGCGCTTTGACGCTCGTTGTCCCTCCCCCTTTCAGGTAACGACCCAGGAGCCCGGAGAGTCGCAGGTTGATGGCGAGGCATTTTAGCTTCAGCTATCTACTTAGTTATATTTTCTTTTGGAGTTCTACAGTAGACTTTTGTTTAGACATTTGAGAGCCTTATTCTAGAAGTTGTAAAGGTCGTATGCCTTATTTCCTCTTGTCAGATATTTGTATTTTGAGACTTGTTAAGTATTCCAGTTTATCTATTCAGAATGTCTACAATCATTCCCCAAAGTTTTACATTTTTTGAAATTTATTTGATATTTTTAAACAGGGTTTTAATATCAGAAAAACAGTTTTTAAAAACAGATTTCCAGTATCAGTTATCGGTTGACCGATCCGGTCGACCGTTCATATTTTTAGTCGTCACTGGGCTCTAGAGAGTTTGTCGGTCGACCGGTGCGGTCGACCGAAAGCTCAATTTTTTATCGGTCGACCGCACCGGTCGACCGACGAAGTCTCTGTTTGTTTCTTTATTTTTCAAACCTGCTCGCGGTCGACCGGATTTTTCGTCGGTCGACCGAATTCTTTCTTTCGGTCGACCGAACGTTCTGTCGGTCGACCGCCAATAGATCCGTTAGACACTAACGGCTATTTTTCTGAGCTGTCTTCTGGGGACCTTTCTGTCATTTGTTTTGGGGTTTTTGGCTGAGTTTTTTAGAGGGTATAAATACCCCATTGCTGATCTTTTTGTTATATAATCTAATAAGAAAAAAGTTTTTAAGAGGTTTACAAGTTTTGTTTTAAGGGTTTAGTGTTTGTTTAAAAAGCTTTTAAGCATTTACAAGAGTTTGATTTGTGGAGCAAATTTCACAAGAGCAAGTGGAGATCATCCTTGGTGTTTGAGCATTCATTCTTCTCCCTCTCTCTTGTCATCTATAGAGAAGTTTGTTCTTAATTTCATAAGTTTGTTCTTAATTTCATAAGCTAGATTTCATATTGAGTTTATATTGTTTTATCTCTTTGTTCACACACAACCTATTGAGATTATAATATTTACATTCATAGTATAATTTTGGGTTGTGGGGTTTGTGACTTAGAGTTGTGCTTAATTGAGTTCTAAATACTTTGTATTGAGCCTAATTGTGAGGATTCACTTGTAATACACTTGTACACCGAGAGAAGTGTGTGGTGAGAGACGGGGTCGAATCCAAGAGGAGTGGCGTCGGTTGACGTGCCTAGGGAGAGGTTGTAACCGAGCACTTGAGGAGGAGGACACGGGCTAGGACCAACACTTAGTGTGTGAGGTGTGATTGCATAGTGATTGTATTGTGAGGTGTAAACGTTGTTCGGGTGAACGTAGAAAACCCGGTTGTGATAGTGGAGATCTCCTCGAGGTGAGGAGCGGAGACGTAGGTCGTGGGGACCGAACTCCGTAATCATATTGTTTGTTTGTGATTGCATTGGCGCACTTACTTTTATGTTCATATCTTATATCACCTTTATATATTACTTGTTGATTATATTGGGCACTATTTAGTTTAGATTGTTTACCCTTGAGTTCATATATCCTTGCACATACATTGCCTATATCTCTTTGCTAGGATATTTCTTGTTGTTAATATTGCTTATCCTAGCTCATATACATTGTTGTATTTTATACTTACTAGGATAACTCATTAATTAATTTTAATTGGCATATAATCGGATTAGATTAGCATAAGACCCTAATCACCCCCCCCTCTAGGGTCAACATTTAATCCTCGTGCTGGATATGCATTACCATCCGGTCCATGCTTTGGACAACGGTCACATCCGGTCCATGCGTTGGACAACGGTCACATCCGGTCTATGCATTGGACAACGGTTATTTTCAGTCCATGAGTTGGACGTTTACTTCATGCAGTCTATAGGTTGGACGTTTAATTTATTTAGTCTATGTTTTGGACACTTAATCGTTTTCGGACATGTCACTCATGTGAGTTTGACATGACACTATGTTTGGAAGTAGAGATGTGTTTCATTTTCTTTTTAATTTATTATTGTCCCATGTACTAGAACCTCGGGTTTGGTGTTTAGGGATTTACAATTTGAGATACAAGGTATATACATGAGGGTTTCCTTGTTTGGATTATTTCGCTCGACGTACCTATGCTCGTGTTGTAAATTTCTAAATACTAAAACCCTCTTTAGTAAGATAAATGATTTTAGATCTATTATATATTAACTGTATTTTCTTATATAACGAGCCATGTTCCCTTGGGGTTGGTTGTGATGTTGCTCGTTAGTGCTTTGACGCTCGTTGTCCCTCCCCCTTTCAGGTAACGAGCCAGGAGCCCGGAGAGTCGCAGGTTGATGGCGATGCATTTTTAGCTTCAGCTGTCTACTTAGTTATATTTTCTTTTGGAGTTCCACAGTAGATTTTTATTTAGACATTTGAGAGTCTTATTCTAGAAGTTGTAAAGGCCGTGTGCCTTATTTCCTCTTGTCAGATATTTGTATTTTGAGACTTGTTGAGTATTCCAGTTTATCTATTCAGACATTGACTATGTATTTCTGTATGTTGGATGATGAGATATTAATATGATCACTATCATTTCATCGGTTATTTCTTGTATTATCTTTTATTTGCTTTGTACTGCACCTGTTGTTGATTCCACTAGAGAGATAGTTATTGTGATGGTGAAACATGTTATTGCACGGTGTGGTGCATGGCAGGTTTGACATTTCTGGTTTCACCTCGGACTGCAGCCTTGTGTGAACCCAGGGGCGTCACAGTTGGTATCAGAGCTCTAGTTCTAGTATCCTTAGGATCATCCTGTGTCGAGTCGTGGAGCTAGGTTAGAGTTACTTAGGATTCATGTAAAGAGTCCGTAAGGAATTCCTACTATGAGTGAGGACGATATATGCGTATATCTCAAAATTTGAGAAATTTTTTTTTATGACAACTATTTTGTATAAATTTAAAGTATTTGTGTGAATACTGTATGTTGTGAAAATCGTATGGTGATATGTTATGTATGTATATATATCTATTTTGACTTATGAACTCTTTTTGTTATATACAGATATGTCAGAATATGGTATGTCACGTACTCAGAGATCTGGACAGGCTGAACCACAACAAACTCCACCTGAGCCGCAGCAGGCTCCCCAGTACCTGATAGATCTTATGGCTCCCCTAGTCGCTAGGATAGCAGCAATCGAGGAGCTTGTGGCGAATCACATTACACCACCACCAGTAGCTGAAACCGCCATTTCTCAAGAAAATGGGACAGCTAAGTTTTAGAAGGACAAGGAAAGGAGTGCTAAGAGAGGGCATGTCAGAGACAAGAGTAAGAACAAGAGACCCTTGACTGGACCTCAACAGCAACAACAGGGCCCTCATAAGAAGGGATCTCAACAGGATCAGAGAGCACGTCAGCAGCACAAGTTCCGGGGAACTTGTTTTAACTATTGCAAGGTTGGACACAAGGCGTTAGAGTGCCGCAGTGCACCAACAAGAGCCCAGAAGGGAAATGGTCTAATTCAGCAGTAGTAGAAGACTGAGGGACATGTTCTAGCAGTTCGGGAGGTTTCCCTGGGGCAGATTGTCCCATATTCTCCATCACCAGCGACAGAGCAGTCTTTAGCCACCGGCAGAGTATATGCAGTAGTTCCGCATGATCATGGAGCTAATGGAGCAGTTTTGGAGGGTATGTTCTTTGTGAATTCTTTTCCCGTCCGTATTCTTTTCGATTCGGGAGCTTCACATTCTTTCATATCGCATGCATTTATGGCTAGACTCCAGCTCGTAGCTCAGCCTCTAGACACCCCTTTATCTGTTTCCACCCCTTTAGGTGAGGTATCGCTTCTGGAGAGCATTTGTAGGAGGTGTACCGTCAGTTTAGATGAGTCAGAGTTCATAGTTGATTTGATAGTGTTGCGTATGTCCGAGTTCGATGCCATCCTTGGTATGTATTGGTTGTCTTCCTACCATATTAGTATTGACTGTTTTGTGAAGACAGTTAAGTTGAGAGCGTCCGACGGGTCCGAGATGATTGTAGCCACCTCTCAGGGCAACCGATTTGCGGAGTCATTTCTGTCATACATCGAGGAGGTGATGCGATGGGATCAGGGTGCTGAGTTATTAGAGACTAGGGTTGTCTCAGAGTATGAGGAGGTGATGCGATGGGATCAGGGTGCTGAGTTATTAGAGACTAGGGTTGTCTCAGAGTATCAGGATATTTTTCAAGACATACCTGGATTACCTCCAGTGAGAGAGGTAGAGTTCTGTATTGAGTTGCAGCCAAGCACAACCCCGATATCCCGCGCACCCTATCGCATGGTACCAGCTGAGATGAGGGAGCTTCAGACCCAATTGGACGAGTTGTTAGCTCAGGGTTTTATTCACGGGAGTCATTCTCCATGGGGCGCGCCGGTCCTCATCGTGAAGAAGAAGGACGGTAGTATGAGATTATGCATAGATTATAGAGAGTTGAACAAGGTCACTATCCGGAATAGGTACCCACTACCTAGGATTGATGACTTGTTTGACCAGTTGTAGGGGGCGCAGTATTTCTCGAAGATTGATCTTCGTTCTGGCTATCATCAGTTGCGGGTTCGAGAGATGGATATCCTCAAGACCGCCTTTCTTACTCGATATGGTTCTTCCGAGTTCTTGGTCATGCCATTTGGGGTTGACCAATGCACCCGCGGTGTTCATGAACTTGATGAACCGGGTTTTCCGTCCCTTCTTAGATTAGTTCGTGATCGTTTTCATCGATGATATTCTTATTTACTCGAGATTGGAGGCAAATCACGAGGAGCATCTACGGATAGCGTTGAGGACTCTACAGGAGCATCAGTTATATGCTAAGTTTAGCAAGTGTGAATTTTGGCTTTCAGAAGTCAGATTTCTTGGCCACATCATCAGTAGAGAGGGCATAGCGGTGGACCCAGCTAAGGTCATGGTAGTTCTTGATTGGGAGCCACCAAAGACGGTGATAGAGATTCACAGCTTTTTGGGTTTAGTTGGATATTATAGGAAGTTCATTCAGGACTTCTCGAAGATTGCGACGCCGACTACACACCTTATGAGGAAGGGTGTACAGTTCATATAGAGCATGGAGTGCCAGAAGGCCTTTGATATTTTGAGGTTAAGTTGACTACAGCGCCAGTTTTGACTATTCCGAGCAGCGACAGGACATTCGTCGTGTATTTAGATGCATCGTTGGCAGGCTTAGGAGGTATATTGATGCAGACTCAGAGGGTAGTAGCTTATATCACACGATAGTTGAGGGTGCATGAGCAGAACTATCCCACTCATGACTTGGAGTTAGCAGCAGTGGTATTTGCACCGAAGTCATGGAGGCACTACTTATATGGAGTGCAGTTTGAGTTGTTCACAGACCATCAGAGTCTGAAGTACCTCTTTTCTCAGAAGGAACTCAATCAAAGACAGAGGAGGTGGGTTGAGTTTATCAAGGACTACGAGTTCGCGATTCAGTATCACCCGGGGAAGGCGAACGTCGTAGCAGATGCCTTAAGCAGGAAGCGTCGACATCGGGTTTTAGCTTTGAGGTGTTCATTACATCGGGATCTTATCACTCTTAGCCAGTTTGATTTTAGACCCGAGATTAGAAGAACCAGTGCATTTTTAGGAGCTGTGTCAGTGCAGCCATCTTAGAGTGACAGAGTTGTCAGAGCTCAGTTGGGAAACTCTTGGATTTAGATCCGAAAGGAGGAGATTTCCAAGGAGCCTATGACTGATTGGATCATTGGAACAGATGGAGGTCTCCGGATGAAGGGTAGGCTAGTCATGCTGGCCAGTGCCGAGCTGAAGAGAGAGTTACTTGATGAAGCTCATCGTACTCGGTATACAGTACATCCAAGGACTACTAAGATGTACAAGTACCTAGAGAGACACGTTTGGTGGAGTGGTATGCGAAGAGAGATTTCAGAGTATATGACTAAGTGTTTTACCTGTCAGCAGGTGAAGGCAGAGCATCAGAGACTGGCAGGAATACTTCAATCTTTACCCATTCCAGAGTGGAAGTGGGCAGACATTGCTATGGACTTCATTGTAGGGTTACCGAAGTCGAAGAAGGGAAATGATTCAGTTTGGGTGAATGTGGACCGGTTGACGAAGTCGGCACATTTCATTCCAATGAGGACTACCTATACCGTCGAGGCATATGCGAGGATATTTATCCGGGAGATAGTTCGACTTCATGGAATTCCAGACATGATTTTATCGGATTGAGGTTCGGTGTTCACTTCACACTTTTGGAGGAGTTTTCAGGACTCTTTTGGAAGTAGATTATCTTTCAGCAGTGTTTTCCACCAACAGACGGATGGTCAGACAGAGAGAGTAAATCAGGTGTTGGAAGACATGTTACGGGCTTGTATCATTGACTTTCAAGGCAGTTGGGAGGATCACATTCCATTGATAGAATTCGCTTATAACAACAGTTATCGGGAGGATCACATTCCATTGATAGAATTCGCTTATAACAACAGTTATCAAGCGACAATCGGTATGGCTCTGTATGAGGTATTGTACGGGAGACCATGTAGATCACCGATATGTTGGGCAGAGCCGAAGGGTAATTGATGCTTGGACCGGAGCTGGTGATGCAAACTACCGAGAAGGTAGCACTGATCAGGGAGCGAATTCTAGTCGCTCAGAGTCGGCAGAAGAGCTATGCAGATAAGAGGCGAAGATCCTTGGAGTTTCAGGTTGGGGACTCAGTTATGTTGAAGGTATCGCCTATGAAAGGCGTGCAACGATTCAGATGACGGGGGAAGCTTACGCCGAGATATATTGGACCATTCCGGATTTTGGAGCGCATTGGAGTTGGGTCATATAGACTAGATCTTCCAATATCGATGTCTAGTATACATAATGTATTTCATGTTTCTATGCTCAAGAAACACTTACATGATGAGGAGCAGCAATGAGTATTGGATGCACCCGAGATTGAGCTTCAGGAGGATTTGACTACTGTTGAGATTTTGGTTCGTATTCTTGCTAGAGAGGACAAGAGACTTAGAAACATGGTAATTCCCTTGGTGAAAGTTCAGTGGAACCGATGAGGCATTGATGAGATTTCTTGGGAGCGCGAAGAGGATTTGCGTCGCGACTACCCACACATGTTTGAACAGGTAAATTAATTTTTTTTTATGATGTGTATCTTGTATGATGTTTATATCTTTGGTTATATTTACATTTAACACTAGAATGGGAATATTCGCGCTTAATTCTTAATCTTTCGGAACACATGGTATATATATGAGGGGGTTCTTTGTTTGGATTTTTCACCCGATGTACTAGTTTCCACTAGATTAGGGTTTGAGCGGGAATATTACCATTTTAGATCGTTAAATATAAATATCTCCATATGTTTATCTGGAAGTTCATGTTGTGAGATGCGTATGGTTTCCGAATTTCGATGACGAAATTCTTCTAAGGGGGGAGAATGTAGAACCCCGTAAATTTTTATATGAATATATGTGAATTATTAGTAAATAAATAATTCTTTTATGATAAATAGCTTGAGGTCATTGATATACATGATAATAAGTTATTTGAGATGATATGAGAGTTTGGGTGTAGAGTTTTGTGCGTTGGTTTTGCAAATTAGCAAAACATGCACAAAAAACTGAATTTTTCCAGATCAGTCGACACATCAGTCGACTGACTGTATCGGTCGACACATCAGTCGACTGATACGCTGATTTCCAGTTTTTACAGGTTTCGGGTATGTTTTGATTTGGTTCGGGTTTAGGTCGGGTTTAACTATTCATATATATTCTACTTCACCCGAAATCATCTCCTCTCATCTTCAGATCAGAGAAAACCCTAGCCCCTCTCTCCTAACTCAAACCCTAGCTTTGTTCTTAGTGATTTGGGGAAGAACTTGGAAGATTTTCGGCAAAATCTTCACGTTGCAGCGAAGGGGAACCACTCTCTCTTAGATCCAGGAATTTCTCATCACCCCAGAGGCGAGTAACATCTCGTCCAACCTTGTTCCTATTTTCTAAACGTTTTCAAATGATTTTTATGAGTTTTGATGAGCCAAAAATGATATTTTTGTACAAAGGATTGATTTTTATAGCATATAGAGGGAAGATATGTTAGTTCATAATGTTTAAAAACTCACTAACGTTTTGTGAATCATAGATCTAGATCTGAAATATTTTTATAAGAGATTTAACATGAGTTTTGTTTTAAAAATATTTTAAAACATAAATACACATGTTTAGGGTTTTTGTTTATGTATTTGTACATGAAAGTTATGTATTTTAAAACATAAATACACATGTTTAGGGTTTTTGTTTATGTATTTGTACATGAAAGTTATGTTTCAATTTAGTTCATACATGTTAATAGCAGTATCTTTATGCTCGGGATTAATGGGGATGCATTTAGATCGAATTTTGGGTAAATAACAACCTGTGCAGAGTTTCTGCAGTCTATCGGTCGACTGATCAGTCGACCGACGGGCAAATTTTCAGTCATCAGTCGACTGATCAGTCGACTGACGGGCTGATTATGTTTTCTAAAATTCTTAGTCGACTGATCAGTCGACTGGTGGGCTGAGGCTATGCTTCCTGAGCCTTATCGGTCGACATATGAGTTGACTGACGTCATCAGTCGACACATCAGTCGACTGATGAGATGTTTTACAGATTCTTGATTTGTTTGAGTTGCTTTTCGGGGTCGCCTCAATAACCTGACCCTAGTTTACCATGTTAATGATTTATCTGTACATGTGGGTTGACTTTTGACACAAGTTTAGACATGTACACCGAGACGCGTGCGAGTTTTGATCTTGTATATCTTTCCGCATATATTTTTCACAGTTGCACAGTCCTCGTGTTGGACTATAACGTATATTTAGTCCTCGTGTAGGACACTCATTCCTTTTAGTCCTCGTGTTGGACTATGATTTATAGAAGTCATCGTGTTGGACTATGATTTATAGAAGTCCTCGTGTTGGACTATGAATTATAGAAGTCCTCGTTTTGGACTATGAATTATAGAAGTCCTCGTGTTGGACTATGATCTATAGAAGTCATCATGTTGGACTATGATCCATCTCAGTCCTCGTGTTGGACATTTGCCACATGTTCCATGTGTTTGGAAACCACTGTATCTAGTTCATGTATCAGACATATTTCTTAACCCTGTATATGACTTTCTCACAGGAGTTATGACAAGACACTTATGTAGATTATGACATGATAATCATGTAAGTTATGACATGATACTCATGTAGGCTATGACATGACACTGTAGTTATGTTCCGTGATGAGTTGTGTTTTCTTTTATTATTGTTCCTATACTAGAACCTCGGGTTTGGTGTTTAGGGATTTACAATTTGAGATACAAGGTATATACATGAGGGTTTCCTTGTTTGGATTATTTCGCTCGACGTACCTATGCTCGTGTTGTAAATTTCTAAATACTAAAATCCTCTTTAGTAAGATCAATGATTTTAGATCTATTATGTATTATTTGTATTTTCTTATACAACAAGCCCTGTTCCCTTGGGGTTGGTTGTGATGTTGCTCGCTAGCGCTTTGACGCTCGTTGTCCCTCCCCCTTTCAGGTAATGAGCCAGGAGCCCGGAGAGTCGCAGGTTGATGGCGAGGTATTTTAGCTTCAGCTGTCTACTTAGTTATATTTTCTTTTGGAGTTCCACAGTAGACTTTTGTTTAGGCATTTGAGAGTCTTATTCTAGAAGTTGTAAATGGAGTGTGCCTTATTTCCTCTTGTCAGATATTTGTATTTTGAGACTTGTTGAGTATTCCAGTTTATCTATTCAGACATTGACTCTGTATTTCTGTATGTTGGATGATGAGATATTAATGTGATCACTATCATTTCATTAGTTATTTCTTGTATTATCTTTTACCTGCTTTTGTACCTACACCTGTTGTTGACTCTACTAGGTAGATGTTAATTGTGATGGTGAAACATGTTATTGCACGGCGTGGTGCATGGCAGGTTTGACATTCTTGGTTTCACCTTGGACTGCAGCCTTGAGTGAACCCAGGGGGCGCGGGTCCGGTTCGGGCACCGATGAAGCGGCCTGGGCCCGGAGCCCGATTAAGCCCATATTTTTGGGCCATGCCCGGGCCCCAAAAGCCCGGCCGGGTCTGGTCCGGACATTGGGTCGGCCCCGGGTCTTGGGCCCAAATGGACATGCTAACTATAATTATACAAGCATAACTTTTGTACTAACATGTTTTTTGGCTACTATCAATTGGTAAATATTTTTGTAGCAGACTGAGATTAGTAATATTTTCTTTATGTTTCACATCTATTAGTAATAAGAAAGTTAAAAACATAAAAAAAAAAGTAAAAAGTAAGGGTTCAATTTGCTCTTTGGGTCTGAAATAGACTTGGCGGTGGGTGGGTTTTAAAACTAGTGAGGGTATACCTTTGGGTATGTAAATAAAAAACCCAAAAAACGAAAAAGATGAAAATTGGGAAAGGAAAAGGGAGGAAGACGTGATTTAAGTAATGCTTTCGATTGGATCAAAGCCTTTGGGTGGGCTCTGATCAAGATCATGACCTGTCCTCCTCCCTAGGGGATAAAAATCCCATCTTTGTCCAAACCCTAGATTTGCAATCTCTCTCTATTGCTCCTAAATATCTATCTTTGGTATCCGATTGCTTAATGTTGCGCGATCTATTTATCTAGTTTTGGGCAATTAGGGTTTGGGTTTGAAATTGGGGGAGTTGGGGGTTTCTGATAATGGAGCCTCGCGTGGGGAACAAGTTCAGGCTCGGTCGTAAGATCGGCAGTGGATCCTTCGGGGAGATCTATTTAGGTTCGTCGTCTGATTTTTGAAAAGATCAGATTTTGATTAAGTTGGGGTTTTTATATGATCGATTTTTTTAATTTTTTTTTGGTCCAGGTACTAATATTCAGACTAATGAGGAAGTGGCCATTAAGCTGGTAAGTGTTGGTTTTTAGATTTTAGAATTCAATTTGTAATTAGTAGAATTGATGAGCTCTTTATTGTACTATATTTATCTGGGAAAGTTGCTTACTTTGGCAAAGTTGCTTTCTTTGTTAAATTTTTCTATCATTTATTGTTGAATTGATAATAGAGCTTGCTTGTTCGACTGCAGGGGTCCAAAAGAAATTTAGCTGCTTTCTTTCAATCTTTTTGAGTTTGTTATCTATCCATGGAAATAATTTATATATACTGTTTAGCAACTGGAGAATGAAGAGGGGAAATATATATACTCAGAGAACAAAGCATCATGTTAGTGTGTTGTTTTGCAGTATTCCGGATGTCTAATATAATTAGCTTTTGCTACTGGATCATAACCTTGCAGAACCCGAAACTGTGGTCCTCCCTAAATCTTTGGTCCTTTCTTGTGACGCAGATAAGTGAGATTGACACATTAAATACTTCATTCAGGCATTATCCCAGCAATAATATAAACAACTTGCATGAGATATGTCGTATATGTGATTGATTATGTGGGCTCTGAGGAGAAAAATATATTCTCTTAAAATATCTACATTTTTTTTAGAATATTCATGAAGTTAGACGTTGCTATTGCTGCAAGACGGAAGTCTAGCCTACTACTGGAGTTTTAAGCACATGTATACTTGACTTCTAGTATTTGCTAATTGCTAGAATCCCTACTATTGGAAGAAAAAAAAGAGTTTGCCTATTATTCTCGAGCTTTTAGTGGAACAGAGGAAGGATGATTCATGTGCATATGCAATAATCTACACATGTAGATAATGCAGCCGATAAGAGTGATCTCAATAGTTAAATGATTGCTTAGTTTCTCATGGCTTTGATGCTAATTTGATATATAGATCCAAATCATTTTTTTTAAGCTGAAGATGAGTGCATCAATGCACATCTTTGTGTCCAGATCAGTATATTACATAACTTCTCGTGCTCGGCTAGGACTGAAGTTATATACAGTCAAAATTTGCTTTGTGACTTCATGTTGGGTGATTGTCTACGGGATGGAAGTAGCAAACAGTCCTTTCATTTATATTCTAGTTGTAACTTTTAGTTCTATGCCCTTTCAAGTTCTACTTTTATTTCACAAAATTACATGCTAAACTTGTGTTTCATATTCTTATCACCACAAGTTACATTTTGATTCTCCACGGGTGTGTCCTTGTCTATGTCACCTGGGTACTTCTGATCTGAAGCCGCACCCGTACCTGTACCCAAACTCCTTATACACTCCCTTGCATGAATTCATGCATTTATTTGGGCGTGTACTCAATTATACAATACACATTTTGATTTAAAACCCCTGTTGTACATTTTTTTGGACATATATCCTGCACTTCACACCCACTTCTTGAAACTCGTTGAACATAAGTGAGCTTCCAAATTACGATTTTGATGGGTCGTTTGGATGTCTAGTTCAAAAACTAGTATTTTCTAATTTTTAATCCCATAATAAAAGAAACATAAAATTGTTATAGGACTTTCAGTTCTCATCCTTGTTCTCATATAAATATAAATACTTATGTAGCCGTGTCCCCGTACCCTACCTTTTACAAAGTTGCCTTGTCCCGTAACCGTACCCATACCGGCACCCGTACACATACCTGTACCCATTCAACAGAGGTCCTTGTCCCCTTATCCCAATTAGTATAGTGGAATTTTGGTGAACAGTTCTTTTGTTTTATACAGTTAAAGTGGATAGCTAATAGATGAGCTTTTGCATGCGTGGATCTGTTTACAAGGCTTATAAAAAAGAGACTCTGTTGGCCATGGTTCTTGTGGTTAAAAGATTTGCAAAAAGAATCTATGTTGACTGTGGGTTACAAAATTTCATCAGAAATCCATGGAGCGTTCTCACAATAGAGTGAGTTGAATAAGTAACTCCAGTATCATGAGAAAACATGTAGATGATGATGATGGTGTCAGAACCAAAAAAAAAAAAAGACTTTTGGAAGAAACAATAGTGTATATTGCACATTATTAGTAGGAGAATGATGAAGTCGTTATGTGGGGTTAAGAGGTGTTAGTGTTAGATGTCGGGGAGGGGATTAGGAGTTACGTGTTACCAAGTGAGGAAAGACATTATATATACAAGCATAAATCTGTTCCACTAAGTGAAGTAGAAGAATTTGCCTAGGCCGTGTTTACAGAAGATTGCATCGTATTTCCTATTGGCAGCTGGTTAGAAACAATGAATAAATAATAAGTTGGCAATATATTCTGTTGGTTTTGCTTGTTGGTTATGGTTTTATTGGTTTAAAAGTGTTTTGCTGATTTTGTTATTTACATAATGTTCTCCTCATTTTTCATTTGTTTTACTTGAATGGTATATCTTTATTCTGTGCCTATGTCTGTGAGAAGATCCCTTGCCTGCACTCTGATGGCCTACCTACATGTTATTTCTTCCTTTTCAGGAAAATGTGAAGACCAAGCATCCTCAATTGCTATACGAGTCAAAGCTCTATAGAATTTTACAAGGAGGAAGTAATGAGAAGTGTTGATTTCATCTTTGTTGTAATTCGCTTTTAAAAAATATTTTTACTATTAATTTGACACTCTTTTTTCTCTTTCCCCATTCTGATTTTGGCAGCTGGAATCCCTAATGTAAGATGGTTTGGTGTTGAGGGTGATTATAATGTTCTGGTTATGGATTTATTGGGACCAAGTCTTGAAGATCTGTTTAACTTCTGCAGTAGAAAACTCTCTTTGAAGTCTGTTCTCATGCTTGCTGATCAAATGGTATACTCTAGCTAGTGATACATCAATGATTTTTTATTACTTTTGGAAGTGTTTAATCCATCTTAACAATGTTTTAGATTAATCGAGTTGAATTTGTCCATTCAAAATCTTTCCTGCATCGAGATATCAAACCTGATAATTTTCTTATGGGTTTGGGAAGGCGGGCTAATCAGGTGTGTTATTAAAGTTAGACGTACTTCATTACTCTTTATGTTTCCTACCATGCATTTAGCTACTAAGTTTTTCTTGCATCCTCCAGGTGTATATTATTGACTTTGGTCTGGCCAAGAAGTATAGGGATACTTCAACTCATCAGCATATTCCATATAGGTAAGATATGGTAGGTACACGACTCATTTTTTGTATTCTTTAAATTGATACTTGTCTCTGAAGATCTTCATTTTCTTATTGTTAATTTTCTACAAGTTCCATGTTTGATTCAAAAGCAAAATTCACTATTGACCATGTGCTATTTCTGACTTAGTTGCAGTATGGTTCTATAGTTGATTAATTCTTATCCCTTACAATCAATGATTGATGTGGACTTATTAGGATGTAGTTTGATGTCATATAATTTGCTATTGATGTGCGTCAGGCAATGAAATTGAACATTATGTGATTTCCATAATAAAAAGCCATAGAGAAACATTAAAAAAATTACTTAGATTTGGAAGGTAAAAACAAAATGTATGGAATCAGTGTATAATGCATATTGATGGAAACTAAACACTCATTTCTTAGTGTATTATCAGCCATCTATACCGTTGGAGAAATAGTGATGTTCATAGAACAAATCATGATAGTCAAAATGGAGAAATACTTTGTTCCTTTGAGCGCTCAACTTGTAGTACAATGAACATGACTGTGTCTAGCCAAGTTTATAAAGAAGTTGAGCTAGCGAGGGATAACATTTTCTAAACGTTGATCATGGATGGTGGTTATGTTGAGATGGTGAGTGGATAATGATACCAAAATACATGATAAAAAATGTGCAATCATAAGAGCTGGTTGCTTAAGTTGAGGATAATCTTGTTAGTAATGGTTTAGACTTAAGATCAATGTTTGAAAAAACTTTTCTTAAACTCGCTTTACAATTTTTTGAAGGATGAAATGCTTTGAAACTATAAATGGAACCTATTTATCTGTTAAAACATTCGCCTCGCCGCTTAACTTAAGCATAACTGAAGTGTGTGGTTCATGCTCCATAAAGCGCTTCTCTTTGAAGTACACGCTTTAGACAAAGATAGGAAGACATAAACAGATTTTTGACTGAAATTACAATGTTCTTATGTATCTTCAATATTACCATGTGACTATAAATAAAATGTACATCTTATATGTTTAGCTTAGTTAATTATGATTTGCGTCTATACTTTGCATATTTAATTCTTACTAATCAGAACATGAATGTATCTATTTGTTAATTATTATACCACTATATATTGTATGTTAATAATATTAATAATTTTTAAAATTAAAATATACTTAATCCATGTGGCTTACACCTCACCCTTTGAAGCTTACGCCTTGCTTCATAAAAGGATCTATTAAAATATCCACTTATTCAATATCCACTTATTCACAAACATGTGAATAGATACATTCATGTATTTATTTTAATACATATACTTAATTCATGAGGCTTACGCCTCACCCTTTAATTCTTACTTACTAATCAGAACATTGGTTGAGATGGTTAAAACAAATGAGTGGATATTGATGAACGTGCCAATCAGGAGTGGTAATTGAGGAGCATTTAGGACTAAGGGCGACCTAAATGAACAATATAAAAGATATGATGCTTGTTAATTTAGTAGAGGGGAAAAAAATCAAAGAAGAAAAGTGATGTAAGTTTATTCATTCTAATCGGGAGAAAGGCTCTGTTGTTGTTGTAACTAATAGAGTTGCTAAGATTTCACTTAGAAAAGATCCAAGTTTTATGCATATAAAAGGTATAAGCAGTTCGCAAATCAATGTTTGCCAGATGATAATTGTCCTTGTAATTTTGAGTAATACAGAGTATGCTGCTTTGTTATGTTGCTAGTGTCTGCTAATAACATATCATTCTGTAACATTTTGAGTCCATGAAATTGACAAGGGCCAGAAGTGAAAAAGCTTTCGGGGAAAGTGTACCAGAAGCATAGAGAGGAGTTAAGAAGTTGGTGATGGTTGTGAATAAGATATGAGATGCAGATGGATCATGGACAATTGTAAACCAGATTCGAGAGCAGAAATAAAAAGACAATGTTATGCTTGTAAACTTACCTTATTAGTTTAAGCGGGAGGATAACACGTATTTGTGCTATTTACGTTAGATTGTATGATTGATAATGAGAAAATTTCATGGCACTGCGTTGGATCCAAAGTTAATCACAAGCTAATGGTAGTGTTGACAATCTTTCTTGAGCATAGCTGATGGGTTGGCAGTTGTCTGGGACATCTTTAAATTAGGGGATTGAGCACAATAAGAACTCGACGAGGTAGTATGGGAGGTAACTTATTCACAAACAGAAAGTTTATGGTTGAATAGGTCCTTAGGTTGACTTAGTCTAACTACTGTCAGCATTACAAGTATGCCTGTTGCCTTATTGGGAATTATTGCAGAAGTCTCCAGATATATTCCAACCTGAAGTTGGTAACTTTAGGTTACGTTTGGCAACTTCGCAAAACTTGCATCTCCAACCCATCGCACCAAAATGGTGCAAATTTTGCACCAAAATGGTACAAAAGTCACATCTAACAGTAATTCATCTCTAACATATTATACCATTTTTTGCACCAAAATAGAATATTCTTAGTATATTCTTTTTTATCTACTTTTATATTATTATTTTTTATTCCCTATATTTTTAACTATTTCAACAATTAATCCCACATCAAATTTTATTTTTTCACATATTTTTCAAACAAATGATTTATTATTTAAAAAACTAAACTAATAAAACAATAAAATATTATTTTATTAATTAAAATAACTTGATTGCTAAAATATTATATTTTTATTATTGATATTGTTAAAATATTACATTTAAGAACACAACAGAAAATAAAATACAAGAAAATAATTAAACATTAACAACAATGTAAAAATTACAAATTTAATATGCACTTAACTATCTGAAATAGTGTATTCCTCCCATAAATGATCTATCAATGCATTACGAAGCGCAATATAGGCATCTTTATCCTTGATTTGTCCGTAACGTGTAATAAATTGAGTAAATCTTGTAGTTTCATCTGCTACAATATCAACTTCTGGTGTTGGTACTTCTCTCACTTTTTGAATTGGTGCATAAAGGTCACGTTCATCCTTGATTATCATATTGTGCATAATAATGCATGCAGTCATTATGTCATGTAATACATATTTTTTTCAAAAACGTGCTGATCCTGTCACAATTGCAAATCGTGATTGGAGAACTCCGAACGCACGTTCTACATATTTTCTACATGCTTCCTGTTTTATGACAAAATATTTTTTCTTCCTACCTTGTGGCTGTTGGATTGTTTGTACAATAGTAGCCCATTTTGGATATATACCATCAGATAAATAATAACCCATATTATACTCTTTTTTTTGAATAACATAGTGAGCGGGAGGAGCAATACCTTGAGCTAGATTAGAGAAAAGATTAGATGATTTCAGCACATTGATATCATTATTGGTGCCTAACATACCAAAATATGCGTGTCATATCCAAAGATCATAATCTATCACAGCTTCAAGGATAATAGTTGGTGACCCACTACGTCCTGCGTATTGTCCAGACCATGTCGTTGGATAATTTATTCATTTTTAATGCATACAATCAAGACTTCCTAACATTCCTGAAAATCCACGTTTTTTTACCAATATAGAGTAGCCTAGCAATATCGTTAGCGTTAGGTGTTTGTAGATACCGTTCTGCGAATATCTCCACCATAGCACGATAAAATTGTCATACTTTCAATTGCTGTTGACTCACATATTTTAACGTATTCGTCCGTAGCATCAGCTGGTAGACCGTATGCCAACATGCGGAAAGCAACTGTTACTTTATGTAACGGTGATAATCCCATTCTACCAAGTCCATCACTTCCTTGTTAGAAGTAATAGTCATGATCTTTCACTGCATCAACAATACGAAAGAACAAACTTCTTGACATCCGATATCGATGACGAAACATATCTTCTCCAAAACGTGGATTATCGGCAAAGTAATCTATGATCAAATTCTGATGCGCAGTTTCTCAATCGCGGTTGATCACTGCATGATCGGGAATCGAGCCACCATGGATCGATTGGTAGTTTTGTTGACGTAAATTGTTAGCGAGGATCATGTTGTTGATGTATTCACAAATTACTTCTTCGGTTTCATCAATCTTTTTAATGATATTGGACAGAAAATTATCATCATCCGAAGATGAAGATGATAAATATGATGGACCTCCAGCATCGAAATTTATTCTTAAAGTAAGAAAAGAATGACTGAAGTATGCAGAAATGAAGAATAATAATTTTAACAAAACAACGAATAATTGTGTGGATGTACCTAATCTAGTATGCTATTTATAAAACTTTGCTTAGTTGTATACGTTGAACAATGTGTAAACTTTGCTTAGCTGTTATTAAATTGTCACAAATTCAAATTTGCTTAGCTGTGTATACGTTGGACAATGTGTAAAGCTGATCAGTTTTTAAAAAATAATTCCCACCGACAATGTTGGACAATGTGTAAAGCTGATCAGATTTTTAAAAAATGATTCCTACCGATAATGTTGGATAATGTGTAAAGCTGATCAATTTTAAAAAAATGATTCCCACCGACAACGCTGGATAATGTGTAAAGTTGATCGGTTTTTAAAAAGTGATTCCGACCGATAACGTTGGACAATGTGTAAAGCTGATCAGTTTGTACACAACGATTCAATTTCAAATGTTGACCACCGACAAATTCAAATTCAAATTCAAACAAATTTGGATTGGCTATAAATAACATTCACGAATTCTACTTCAAACCACCCAATTCGAAGTATTTCTTTGAAGTATTTCTAATCTCCAAACCAACCGCTTTTTACAAAAAAAATGTTTGTTCGATCATCTGGATACACGGTTACTGAAGATGTGCTCTTTTGTCAAGTATTCTTGGATATTTTTTAAGACCCTATTATCGGTAGAAACCAGTCTCGCCAGTCTCGAGATGCATTTTGGTCTCGTGTGGAGGACAGATACAATGAACTTCGAGATCAGCATATTGAGGTGCGTACGAGCCGATCAATTAGTTCTCGAATGGAAATCATAAGTAATGAAGTAAGAAAATTGAATGCGTGCTTGAGACAAGTAGAGAATCTGAATCCAAGTGGTGCTTCAGATGAAGATATTATAAGTATTCTATTAATTATCTTTTGAAATTTAGTATTATTATTGAAATACATAACTTGATGTTCACTATAATTTGCAGTTAGCTCGAGCAAAGATGTTATTTATGCAAGAACCAAAGTACAAAAAAGTTTCAAATTTGATCATGTCTGGAATATGGTTAAAAATTTTGAAAAATTTAAAGATGATGTCCGAATATGGTTAAAAATTTTGAAAAATTTAAAGATGATGTCCCCACAGCAAGACAAGTTGGTCGAAGACAACCCCAAAGTGTGAACTTCGACTCGTCACAATCAGATAATCCCACTCCGGAATCTCCTATATTAACATCTCCTGGACTGTTATCATTTACTCCATCTGAACGACCTATTTGGGTTAAAAAAGCCAAATTGAAAAGAAAAAATGATGATCATGAATCAAGTGTAGTGGACTCCATCGCTACAAATAACAACCGACTTATAGATAGGTTAGACAAGGCGAGCTTGGACAGACAAGTAGCATTTGATATCGAACGAGAAAAGATAGCCATGAAAAAAGAAGAGATGAATGGAAAATTATAATAAAATATTTGAATTCCATTGCTGATCCAAACGTGCGTGAGTACGTTCGAGCTCAACAGATTTAAAATAATACAAAAAAGAAATCAACAAGAACAAGGGTCTGCAATTATTTCAATGATATTGGGCATTCTGGATCCGATCTACCAGATTATTGAGAGTTGCTTGTCCATCTTATGTAATGTTATATGTTTAGTTTGTATTTTATGTTTTATTTTAATAAAGTTTTATATTATGTGTGTCAGTTTTTATATGTTATGTATTTCAGATATGTAATTTATATTTGAATTATGTATTGGGATTGCTCTTTATATTTCATAGGACTTTACTTATAATGTCTAGATTTTAATATTATAATTAATAATAATGTTTTTTAAATTTTAGCATTATTTTTATTTTTAAAAAATAATTTATTTTGTCCAAATTATATAATTGGGGTAAAATTATAAAATTTAAATATAATTGGGGTTGTTTTATAAATTTAATAAAACAAATGGGATCAAATTGTAAATACATCAAATTAAGAGGTAAAAAGTAAAAATAAAAAAAATAAAAAAACAGTAATGCGGTGATGAACAGTGCGACGCCAAATTTAGCGTCGTGCTGTTCATCACCATTAAAATGCGGCAAGATTTGCCGCTGGGTTGGAGCGGAAACGCAGCTGCAAATGCACTTTTCACTGCATTTTGCCGCTGCGTTGTAGATGGTCTTAGGTGGCACAACCTTGGTCCAATACATTGTTTTTAGTTTGGCGAAACTTGGGCCTAAATTGAACTAGCTCTTTCTAGTTCAAATCTAGCCGCTAAACTAGATCTTTTGTGGACCAACCTTTATATGGTTCAACTTTGGCCTAGTTAAAGATAAAAACTAGTCTAGCCCAATTCTATTTTGAAGTTGCCAAACAAACCCTTGGTTTTTTGGCTTGGAGGGGTGAGGTTCAGATCTTAATTGATAACTGATCACTATGACAGTCATATTTGGTCTAGGTATTTGGCCTAATACCATCAACTTGTCAACGTCTGTTTGACTTTCTGTGGTTCTTTTCCATATAAACTCTCATAATCCACATGTTGTGCCATCCTTTGTTTAACCTTGTGATGCTATTGACAGTCATTTTAGATGTTTTAAAGGACATACCTTTTAAGCAGTTTAGGTGGTTTTGTCAAATATCTCTTGACCATTTTTGGCAGTTATCATGGCAATTGCATTCATCTGTGGAGAAATTATTACATCTTCTATATAGAACATAGATGTTGGAAGGAAAAAGAAAAGATGAAGTGTAGCTGATTGTTGCTAAAGGAGGAACAAAATCCAAGCAAACAGCAGCCATGTTAGTCTACAAAAATTTAAGATCCTTCTAGATTTGTCATTGTCATGGTAGATTTCCTAATCTCTAAGAAAGTGACTTTGGAGATGCTTTGCCTTTATTCGTAACTTCTTTGCTAACTTGGGCGGTTTGCTTGTTCAGTTGTGAAGTAGGTGTCATTGATTCAGGGAAGGCTTTCATGTCTCAACATGTGTGTAGGGATTCTTTTCCCTATAGGAGTCTGGAACTCAATTTTTCTTCACAAATCTTCCGCCTTTCTTCTTTCTAATGCTTCGTTATGCCATGCTTAACTTTGAGAAATGCTAATATTTCATGCTTTCACGCCTTCTTCCTCAACTAGAAACCTCGATACTGTGCACTTAGTAATCACATTCTAAAAGGAGAGTATAGGAAAATTGTGTCAAACCGATGATGATGATGTTATTTTGTGGATTCGAAGTTTGCTGTAGAAGCTATTTAATTTAGGTTGCGTGCGTAATGGGATCTTCTTTTCATTAAATCAGTACTGGTTTCAAACGGAATATTATCTTATTTAATTTAGTTATTAATTTTGTAATCTCTTCTAATGCACAAGTTTCAGTCTGTTGATTTCGTGCACAATTTCTGCTTGTTTAACCTCTACTCAATGGTTTGTCTGCAAGTTATATCTTAATGTTTCATCTTCTCTACTGTGACCTTTAGCCATCATATTATGTACACTTGTCTTCTAACTAAGAATTCCATAACTTCTTACTCACCCTCTCAGCAAATGTATAACATATTTATTCTACATTTATTATGCCTATTTGTTCAGGACTCACTATGATGTGAATCTTATACGCTACCATATTTAATACTGTGCTTTTGTCAAGCTAGTGAATCTTTCTGCAGGACACATACACTCTCTTATATTAGCTAATTTTGCAGAGAGAACAAAAACTTGACTGGAACAGCAAGATATGCCAGCATGAACACACATCTTGGCATTGGTATGTCTCATGTATTTGTGCATTATTAAGATAAGCTGTCTAAGTGCTTTGTTATTACTTTTGAACCTTTTCTTTTCATTCTTTTTGTAATCTATACAAAATGCTTATTCTGCCTGATGTGGGTTACTGATCACTGTTTCTTGTTTAATTGCCAAGAACAAAGCAGGAGAGATGATTTAGAATCTCTTGGATATGTTCTCATGTATTTCTTGAGAGGAAGGTATGACTTTCTTCTTGATGTTAGTGATTCATTCTTCAGACTTATTCAATGATTTTACATTTTTTGTTTCCTTTTCAGCCTTCCATGGCAAGGTCTGAAAGCAGGAACCAAAAAACAGAAGTACGAAAAGATCAGTGAAAGAAAAGTATCCACACCTATTGAGGTAAAATAATCGAATATATTGAACTTGTGATGGTTTTCATCATGCAGTTATCTTTGAGAAATCAACTTTGATGACAATGTGGGAGACTGTTTATACTTTTCAGGCCTTGTGTCGTGGTTATCCTTCAGAATTTGCATCTTATTTTCACTACTGTCGTTCACTGAGATTTGATGATAAGCCAGATTATGCCTATCTTAAGAGATTGTTCAGAGATCTATTTATCCGTGAAGGTTAGCTAATGTCTTCCCCTATATATACATTTATTGGAAGTGAATTTTTTTTCAGAAGCTTGGGACTTGAGGGACTGTTTGCTATGCAGAAGTACAAACTGCAACTGTATTTGCAACATGCAAAAGACAATTACAGTTGCAAGTATAGCTGTTTGTTTTGAGGCGACTGCACAACTGTATTTGCAACATGCAAAAGACAATTACAGTTGCAAGTATAGCTGTTTGTTTTGAGGCGACTGCAACTTTTTTTACAATTGCAGTTATAAAAAATTACAGTTGCAAGTATAGCTGTTTGTTTTGAGGCGACTGCAACTTTTTTTACAATTGCAGTTATAAAAGGACTTAATTTTTGTGCAAAATTGACTTGCTACCAAATTAATCTCATGTACTTTTTGCAAAAAGTAAACTTAATTTTGCAACTGTAGTGGGGAAAAGGTTGTAACTGCAAATAAACTGCTGCACTGCAACTGTTCTAACAATACCAATTTTTTGCAATCCAACCCCTTGATGTAACTACCATTGGTGTTGCTTAAAGATCTGCGATTGCATTTTGATAGTAACCATTCCCTTTGTTTCAGGGTTCCAGTTTGATTATGTTTTTGACTGGACAATATTGAAGTATCAGCAGTCGCAGATTGCAAGTGCCCCTCCTCGCGCTCTTGTGAGTTATATATAGACTGGCTGGGACCTTTTCTAAGTTATCTTATATACTTGACCTATTTTATTTTTTTCTTTTGTCATTTTAGGGTCCTGGTGTTGGCCCTAGCTCTGCAATGACCCCTGCCATTGCTAATGCTGATCGACAGTCGGGTATTTGTTTTTAATTTTAGGCTTTTGACACATTCTAAAGTCTTCATCTATTACTATTAGCTAAAAGAAACTAGCTTTTTGGTCATGTGAGTCACACTCTTGAAAACCCAAGAAATGCCCGCACAACTTCACATTTTAAAACTCATGGAAGGGGAAGCTTGAAAAATCCACCAAAAAAACCCAAATATGCATGCGGTGGGTGCAGAAGACTAGTAATTAGTACATAATAATTTCAAATGAAACATAATGCAATTATTCTCCTATTTTTATGATGCAACTTTTAATCTGCACTGCAGCTACACTATACCTTTTAGATATATATCTTCATTTGCTCCCATTTGTCATTTGCTTGATTACCATCACACATTTTTTTCATTGTCATCTTATATTTTTGTTAGCTTAAGATACTAGGTCATAAACCCAGAGAGGATCATGAAGCTGCCAACTTTTTATTCTTTTAGATTTTTCATTCAAGAGTCATTTTTTTATTATGTATTGCTGAGATATAATATAACCTGAAAGCCTGTTCCCATTATTTTCATTTATGACCTTGATTTTTCAGGCCAGAAAAGCATATCCTTATGAGATTGATATCTTCTGTTGTACATTTTCCATTTCCTATCAGTGCCAATGGTAATGTTTTCTTCCTTTTAACTTTATTCCAGGTGGTGAAGAAGGAAGGACAAGTGGTTGGTCAGGAGCTGATCCCTCCCGTAGACGTGTTTCTGCACCAGCTATTAATGCTGGTAGCTTATCAAAGCAGAAGAGTCCAGTGGGAAATGATTCATCAGTTGCCAGAGATGCTATGGTGAGCTGGTTTTTTTCTCTTTCATTACTTATTGATGTTTTATCTATCTCAGTCACATAATATTCAACAATAGCTCGCTCTTAGGGAATACACTGTTCTGGAAAATGGACGAGCTCCCAAAAATACACAACAAATCATCTAAGCTCTGTGCTACTTGTAAATTGTTTGTAGACATATATGCTATAAAATGCCATCAAGTTCTGACACTTGAGTCAGTTGAAACGCATGGGAAAATGTTAAAATTATATTGATTTGACACCCTTTCAACTATTGATCCAACATATCTTGGTCATTTCTTTATGAATTTTAAGACATCTTTCGGAGGGTTGAACAACATATTAATTTTCATTTGGCTGAAAATGCTAGTTGTGACAAACTTTTCTGCATACCTATCGTTCCTATAATGTTTTTGTTGTATGCGTGAACATGTTGGGAGCCTTAATCTAGCTATATTAAATTTCACAAAAATAACAATGAACCTAGATTGCATGGATATGGGTACCGGTATGAGGACGGGTATTGGTACGGGGCACAACAAATTTGTGAAGTGTTGGGTATGGGACATAACTACATGTATATATTGAAATTAATAATTTACATAAGGTTAATTTTATTTTTTAATTAATGTGCTATTTGGACTTAATTCCTATCATAATTTTAACTTTCTTTTATTATGTTTATTATTATAAATTGAAAACTATGGGTTTTTAACTAGACAATCAAACCACCCTTCTAAATCGTAGTATTTGGTTACGGACCGAAACAAGCCTGATCCATGTCTAACGAGTTTCAAGAAATGGACATGAAGTGTAGCATACACGTCCATGAAGTGTATGACAATTGTTTTAAATTAAAACATATATATAATCAGACTATTGCGTACATGTCTGAATAAATACATACATATACCCGACAAGTGTCCATGGAAGTCGGGTACGGGGACATCTCGGGTACGTGTCTGGTATGGGTACGACTTCATGATATAAGTACCCAGGTAACACAACGATGAACTATTAGGGGTAAATTACCCTAAACTATTTTTCTTAGAGAAAACTGCCAAAATCAATTTTCCCTAAGCTACCATAGTACCATGACTAACTGCCGTTATTGAAAGTTTGTACTTGACACTTTTCTGATATTTTTACCCTTATTTAGGTTTTTGGATGTTGGACTTGAGAAGTTAGAAATAGGGTATGTTAGACCTTTTAGCTGTGCGTTAACATCATTAAAGGGTTGGTTTCCTGCTAATTTTAGAGTTTGCTTTAGTATGAAAATAGTTTAGTTTAGTTTCTTGCAAAGTTCCTATTAGTCAAGCCATTTTGTGAAATTTATCCTCACAATGGGTGGATGCAAGAATATATCACATGGTCATGATCATAAAATTGTCTACCTCCATGTTTAATTGGTTCTAGCATTCTTCATGGCAGCTTACCTGGTGGCAGTTAAATTTGGTTTGTTGAACCAACATGAGCACTAATGAGATTATATAATTTGATAATGTATGCTCTTGTACACTGTCTGCTATTCTTAAATGATCCCAGAAGCATTATTGTCCTTGCCATTTCCAAGTGGGTGATAGACAGTGGAGAATTATTTATCATATCTACTGGTTGGATACTAGATTAATTCTCTGTTTGCAGTTTGTAGCATGCGTCCTGAATTATCACTAGACAGAATAGTTTTTTAGATGGCTGGATGCAAGCTGAATTCCTTCAATTATGCAAATTAACCCCTGTAGTATTGTTGTTTTGCACTTCCTTACCCATGTAGTTTCATTGTTTCAGGAAGACCCCCTGGGTTTTTCTTTTGACTCTTTACCTGTGGTGAAACTTTAGCAGATAACTGCCGCTGGGTGAGAATAGTGTCTTTCTGAGGGTAAAAAAGTCAAAAAAAGGAAAAAAAACTAAGGTAGCAAGTAAAAAAGGAAAAAAAAAAACTAGGGTAGTAAGTGCAAAACCCTGACCCCTGAGTCAATTTCTTTGACCCTTGGTGAAATTTTGGTAGATATTTCCCCTGCATGAAATTACTGTTAATCTGAGTGTAAAAGAGCCAACCCCCGTGTGGCAGCCAACCGGTGGGGACACCCTACAACAATGGAACTGAAAGGGTAGCCAGTGCAACATAATGTTACTACAATGGGTCTATATGCAATTAACCCATAAAAAATTTTACTTAAAAACACAATACACTGTTGTTTTTTCACTTTGCCATTCCTGACCATGGGTACATTATCCGATGTAGTTATCCAGTTCAGCTTTTTTGGGCCGGTCAAGCGGTTCCTCAAGGCGAGCTGCTGTTTCTAGCAGCCGAGACGCAATGATGAGTGAGACTGAACTCTCTCGCCCTCGCACCTCAGAAGCAAGCCCTGGGACTTTCCATAAACTCTCGAGCGCTCAGAGAAGTTCGCCTGCTGTATCTGGAGAGCAACACAGGCATTCTTCATCTGGAAGGCTTCCATCAACTAAGAACTATGAGTCCACCCTCAAAGGCATCGAGTCTCTTAATTTCGACAACAATGAGAAGCTTCACTACTAAGATACACCAAATGCTTTCTTCACTTTGTAAAAAGAATATTACACAAAAACTGAAGGGGTATGAGTTATGAAGCTTATTAATGTGTGCCAAGTTGTGTCCCATGATTTACATGTTTTGAGTTTTTCGTTTTGGGACCACTGTAATTTGATTCTTTTTTCTTCTATTTGTTTTATGAAAGCCATGTCGGTGATTGTAATGCAAATAATTTATGCAACAAAGTGGCTTTTGATATGGTCGTTGTGGAATTGTGGGTGTGCTCGGTTTAAATGAAGAAAACGTTTTATGTGTTTGCACTTGTTTCTTTTCTGAGGCATATTGCATTTTTCTTTCCTGTTTTCGTGTTTCCTTCTGTTTTTTGAGGAAATTGGTGCTGCTATGTATACCCACAGTTAATGTTGATCTTTTTCTACTGTTTTTGTGTTTTCATTTCATATTCACACCACAAAATAATGTGAGGTTGTATGTTTTTAGAGTAATCATTCTATTTTGAATATGTCTATAAGCAGGATTATCTGAAAAATAATCCTAGTTGTTATTTGAACTCTTGCCTCTTACAAGCACCTGATGGACACACAATATGCATGATTCACAAACCTTTGTTATGTACGCTTTTAACAGACAGAACAGTGGAGCAAAATTAAACTAAGATTCTGTTGAATATACAGTCTTAGATTAACTACCATTGAGAAACAAACTTCTTGTCACGAAGAGAATATACACTTATTGGTTCGTTTCTGCGCTCGCGAACGAGGTATTTCTGGATACCTGAGACCCTGGTGATCTCACATCATTATCCGACTGCAACGCGTTCCCTGCTTCTTCATCATCGTCGTTCTGCATTTTACACTTTTCACCAAGAATTATTGTCTTTTTCCATAGAGACTCCTCTGCTCCCCCTTTCGAATGATGACCTTCCTTCTTTGTTTTGATTCTTGATATCCCTTCTTTAATCCCGGTACTCAAACTCACCGACAACCTCCTCTTCGATGTAGATCCTACAGAAGCATTTGTTGTAGGGTATATGGGGCCATGTATTGCTGCATCGAGTTCTGTTATTCTCTCTTCTGGCGTTGGAGGAATGTATTCTTCAGGTTCTCGTTGAGGCGTTGTTGCGGGACTATTTGTAAGACCGGTGAGGGATTGAGATTTTGGTGAGGTGGTTGTTGGTTTTTTATGGCAAGAAGCGCAGAGAGTGGCGAGGATTGCGATGGAGGCTGCGAGCCAAGCGACGAGGAGGGAGATGGAGAGAGTAGGATGCAGGATGAGGGTTGATTCAGATGAAGGCATCCTTCTGGCCATTTTTTAAAATGGTAGAAGGAAAAAAGAAAATGTGTTTACAGGTGAAGCCTGATTTTCATGATTTTTTTTGGCCAAAAAGAGTTTAAATTTTGGATTGTGTATTGGGATTTTTGGCTTGGTGCAGGTATGACGAGGGGGTGGAGGAGAGAGCAAGATGGAGAATTTGTTGGTTGTATAATAACTGAAATTTACTAAAGTTAGCTGTTTGGCTTCTCAATGCAAATATGACAATGGAAGATACAAATTCAAAAAATTTGACACTATGATTAAATATAATTTATGTTTAAATGTAGCTCTAGGAGACTACGGAGAAATGAAGGGTTTGTGAATTTGCCTCGCAATCAAGAACATAAGAAATATTGACAAAATACAGTGAGGAATACTATATTTACGTAATACTAGTATGGTGCTTGTGAGATGCACGTGTACCTATTTCCAATGTAGGGCATACGTTGCATTATAATGATAATTTTCTCTATGTGCAAAATACCCATGTAATTTATCATTATAACTTATATCAAATATTCTAAATTGCACTTAAATACTCTATAGTTTCACTTAAATACTCTATAGTTTCATCTAAATTGCACTTAAATGCTCCAAGTTGTAAATGCACGAACATAAATATTCCAAATTATTTTCTGTTGAAAAGCACATACACCGTTATATTTTTTCTAGAAGACAAAAATACCCCCTTCCACTCCGCTTTTAACAATCCATCAGTAGTTAAAAAAAGGGTTTTTTGTCTTCTAACCCAAAGTTTAACCCAACTTATTTAAAAACCCACAAACTTTTATGAACACTTATAAACCCATTGTACCCCAAACCATTTATTTTTAAACTTAATCGGCACAATACCCTCAATCCTTATACTATATTTCCCCAATAAATACAAACTTCTAAAAAATTAACCTTCTTCCCCAGATAAACCTATCTCTATCCTTTTTTTCCTCATTCGTTTCACAAAATCAAAATCTAGGAGCGACCGACATGAATTCTTTCAGACTATCATCTCCTCCACTCCCTAGACTCTCTTCTGGAGCAAAATACCTTTCGGCTTTATCATGCGTCGAGGCAGAGCTCTAATTCTGGTATACAAGCCATAGTAGCAGCCATAGCAAGCAAACAGTTCCCAGGACATCTCACGAGACAAACAAGCTAGCATTTATGGCTATTTGCACCATCGATCGTCCCAAAACAAGGAACACTTCAATTTATTAAATAGGTTTAGATATAGGAATCCAAGCGTATATGGATACATTCTCAAGACATGGTGACCAACTAGAGTATTAATGCACCAAGTTAATCCGCACCGAAGCTCAAGAAACTGAATCCTACTTCTGAAACATAGTACATCCCGAAAACGGGAAGTGTTCTCAGGGGGCGAAGAGAAAATTTTCAATAAATTAGCGGGGACGGAAAGTTTTCTACATTTACTACCTTCTGATGGACCAAAGTCTAATATAAAGTAACATTATATCTTTTTTATCAGCTCCACTTGGATCTGAGATCAATTATTTAAAGTAATCTGCTCTGCAGAAATCAGATTGTTTTATAAATCTTATAAACTGAATTCATGGATATTCTACTTTACATGGTAAATGAGAGGGAGGAAAGGAGAATGAATAATAGAAAAAGAAAAACGAAAATTATGCTATTGCAGTCATGATATACTATATAACTCCCTGACCACACTCAGTAGTCTCACAAAGGTTTAATTAAATCACTTTTACTCTCTTAAAACTCATCAAAAGTTCGCTTGATATCAATGATCCTAACAGGGGAGAGTGGAACTACTGGTTTTAATTGGGTGTAATATGAAAATCATTAATGTATCTATAGTTAAAAAGGAATTCTGCTTGTGGACTTTGTTTTGATGAAGCACAAGTTTTGACATGTGTTCCCCGTTGGTCAACTATCCTTCTTTAATAGTGAGCGGGGGCTGTGTTTTTAACTAATTGGTTATTGATCAATTCTAATATATAACCCAAATTTTGAAAATTTCCCCTGCAGGTAGATGCATCAATACAATAAACAGTTGACTTGATGTTAGTCTGTACGGTCTTAATCCCCCTCAAAACAAGCACTAAGATCTGAACTCTCGTTTAAGCTAGTCCGAACGTTACAAACAATTATTTATTAGTACTATATTCCGAAGTTTACAATACCCTGTAGTTAAGGATAAAAAATAGGGGTTTTTATCTTTTACCCCAAAGTTTTACCCCAACATATTTAAAAACCCACCAACTTTTATGAACACTTATAAACCCAATATACCCCCAAACCACTTATTTTTAAACTCAATCCGTACAATACCCTCAATCCTTATACTATATTTTCCCAATAAATACAAAATTCCAAAATTAACATTCTTCCCCAAATAAACCTCTCTCTCTCCTTTTTCCTTTCATTCGTTTCACAAAGTGAAAATCTAGGAGCGACCAACATGAATTCTTTCAGAATCTCATCTCCCACACTCCTTAGACTCCCTCCCAGTGCAAAATACCCTTCGGCTTTATCATGCATCGAGGCGGAGCTCAGGCAGTGGTGGCGAAAGAGGGGGTACGTGGGAATGGGTCAGTCTCTAACATGCGCTCGGTCAAGTGACGAGCACGAATTCTTCAGAGCTGTTCAAACTGGAGACTTGGAGACAATAACGTCTTTTCTCTCCACTGAGGCCCAAATGCTCCGGCGAACCACCGTCTTTGACCGCCTCTTCGCCAAAATATAGCTCTTTATGACTATAGTATAGCTCTTTACTGATAAAACATAGCTCTTTATGGTCTCTGGAAATTTTGGAACTTAGTAGAATAAATCAAATCAGTTTTTTTCTGAGAAATGTAAACATGTGATGATGTATACAATGCGCTGTTTGATCAATTATACATATCGACGAGATGTTCACTCTCAATTTTTCAGTTTTTGAAAAAGTATAACTCTTTATACTAATGGGTAGTACCTTATCATAAAAGTATAGCTCTTTATGCCACAATATAGCTCTTTATGACCGTAGTATAGCTCTTTACGATAAATTATAGCTCTTTATGGCATCTGAAAATTCTGAAACTTAGTAGAATAAATCAATTCGGTTTTTCTGAGTAATGTAAATGTTTGATGGTGCATACAATGTGTTGTTTGATCAATTATTCATGTCGATGAGATGTCCACTCTTAATTTTCCAATTTTTAAAAAAGTATAGTTTTTTGTAGTATAGCGTAGCACCTTATCATGAAAATATAGCTTTTTATGCCAAAATATAGCTCTTTATAACCATAGTATAGCTCCTTACTGATAAAGTATAGCACTTTATGGTCTCTGAAAATTCTGAAACTTAGTGGAATAAATCAAATTAGTTTTTTTCTGAGCAATGTAAACATGTGATGACCTAGACAATGTGTTGTTTGATCAATTATTTATGTTGATGATAGGTCCACTCTCAATTTTCCAGTTTTTAGAAAAGTATAGTTTTTTATATTAAAGTGTAACATCTTATCATGAAAGTATAGCTCTTTATGCCAAAGTGTAGCTCTTTATGACCATAGTATAGTTCTTTAATAATAAAGTATAACTTTTTATGGTCTCTAGAAATTCTAAAACTTAGTGGAATATATCAAATTAGTTTTTTTTGTGTGCAATATAAATGTGAGATGATGTATACAATGTGTTATTTGATTAATTATTCATGTCGACAAGAGGTCCACTCTCAATTTTTTAGTTTTTAGGAAAGTTCAGCTCTTTATAGTAAAGTGTAGCATATTATCATGAAAGTATAACTTTTAATGTCAAAATATAGTTCTTTATGACCATAGTATAACTCTTTACTAATAAAGTATATCTTTTTATGATCTCTGAAAATTCTAAAACTTAGTGTAATAAATCAAATTATTTTTTCAGAGCAATGTAATGGGTGATGCTGTATACAATGTATCGTTTGATTAATTATTCATTTAGTTTTTGGAACAATACAACTATTTACAATAAAGTCTAGCATCTTATCATAAAAATAGAGCACTTTATGCCAAAGTACAACTCTTTATGACCGTAATATAGCTCTTTATTGATTAAGTATAGCTAGCTATTTATGGTCTCTGGAAATTCTAAAACTTTATGAAATATATCAAATTAATTTTTTTTCTGAGCAATACAAACATGTGACAATGTATGCAATGTGTTGTTTGATCAATTATTCATGTTGACGAGAGATCCACTCTCAATTATCTAGTTTTCAAAAAAGTATAGCTATTCACAGTAAAGTGTGACACCTTATCATGAAAGTATATCTATTTATGCCAAAGTAGCTCTTTATGACCATAGTATAGCTCTTTATTGATAAAGTATAACTCTTTATGATATCTGAAAATTCTAAAACTTTATGGAATATATTAATTAATTAGTTTTTGTAGAATATATCAAATCAGTTTTTTCTGAGCAATGTAAATGTGTGATGATGTATATAATATGTTATTTGATCAATTATTCATGTCGACGAGAGGTCTACTCTTATTTTTTCAGTTTTTTAAAAAGTATAGCTCTTTACAGTAAAGTATGACACCTTATCATCAAAGTATAACTCTTTATGAGCGTAGTATAGTTCTTTATTGATAATATATATGGTCTCTTAAAATTCTGAAACTTTGTGGAATATATCAAATTAATTTATTTCTAAGCAATGTGAACATGTGATGATGTATATAATGTATTATTTGATCAGTTATTCATGTCGACGAGACGTCCACTCTCAATTTTTTAGTTTTTGGAAAAATATAGCTCTTTACAATAAAGTGTAGCACATTATCATGAAAGTATAGCTCTTCAT
Source organism: Asparagus officinalis (assembly GCF_001876935.1). Lineage (NCBI taxonomy): Eukaryota > Viridiplantae > Streptophyta > Magnoliopsida > Asparagales > Asparagaceae > Asparagus > Asparagus officinalis. Next base: position 96,242,185 of record NC_033794.1, read on the forward strand.
GCTAAGGTACAACACCATAATATAGCTCTTTATTGATTAAGTATAGCTCTTTATGGTCTCTGAAAATTTTAAAACTTTGTGGAATATATCAAATTAATTTATTTCTGAGCAATGTGAACATGTGATGATGTATACAATGTGTTATTTGATCAATTATTTATGTCGACGAGACGTCCACTCTTAATTTTTTAGTTTTTGGAAAAATATAGCTCTTTACAATAAAGTGTAGTACCTTATCATGAAAGTATAGCTCTTTATACGAATGTAAACTCTTTATGACAATAATATAGCTCTTTATTGATTAAGTATAGCTCTTTATGGTCTCTGAAAATTCTAAAAACTAGTGATAAATCAAATCATTTTTTTAGCAATATAAACATGTGATGTTATATACAATGTGTTGTTTGATAAATTATTCATATCGACGAGAGGTCCACTCTCAATTTTCTACTTTTTGGAAAAGTATAATTCTTTACAGTAAAGTATAGATCTTTATGTCAAAGTATAGCTCTTTATGATCATAGTATAACTTTTTATTGATAAAGTATAGCTCTTTATAGTCTCTAAAAATCCTGAAACTTAGTGGTAAATATCAACTCAGTTTTTTCTGAGCAATGTAAACATGCGATGTTGTATACAATGTGTTGTTTGATTAATTATTCATGTTGACTAGAGGTCCACTCTTAATTTTCCTGTTTTTAAAAAATATAGCTCTTTATAGTGCAGTGTAGCACCTTATCATAAAAGTATAGTTCTTTATGCTAAAGTGTAGCTCTTTATTGATAAAGTATAGCTCTTTATGGTCTCTGAAAATTCTAAAACTTTGTGGAATATATCAAATCAGTTTATTTTTGAGCAATGTAAACATGTGATGATGTATACAATGTATTATTTGATCAATTATTCATGTTAATGAGAGGTCCACCCTCAATTTCTAGTTTTTAAAAAAGTATAGCTCTTTACAGTAAAGTGTGACACCTTATCATGAAAATATAGCTCTTTATTCTAAAATATAGCTCTTTATAACCGTAGCATAGTTTTTTATTGATAAAATATAACTCTTTATGATCTCTAAAAATTCTAAAACTTAGTGGTAAATATTAAATCAGTTTTTTTCTAAGTAATGTAAATATATGATGTTGTATACAATGTTCCCAAAATCAACCAAATTGTACAAAAAATATTAGCAACAACAATTGCTTCACGCCACATGTAGAATATATCACATCAAGAAAGTAATATTAGAACTCCAACAAAATCACCATAGTTATCAACATCTATCTAGAGCACCAAGCATTGAACCAAAAGGTTCCCAAGTATATCTTGTGAACAACCTGAAAGGATACAACAATTACAAAAATTCTCAAATTTTCTTTTATGGACACAAAAAAAAAGAAAAATTACAAAAAATTACCTCAAAATTCTTTTCCATCAATGTTTGAGAACTCATGCCTGAGAAATTAGCAGTCGTGGTTTCATGAACATGCTTCCGATGATGGGGATTGAGGGACGAAGGGGATTGGGGTCTCTGAGAGTTTTTGAAGGCATGTTCGAAGTTTACTAGGCTCCGATGGAACTCACCGGTAGTCGGCCAAGGAGACAAAAGGCGATCAACTAGAGCAATATGTGTATAGAGTTTCTAGAGCATGTGAGGGTCACTGCATGTGATAATCTCAAATTCCACAAATGAGGTTTGCTTGTCATCAGTGAACTTAGAGGCGGTCGTCGAGGGATTTGGAGGTGATTGATGAAATTTGGTTAGGGATTATTAAAGAATGCGATCAATAATGGCTTTTCTTATGTGAAAGAGGGGTTATAATTTAGAAAAGGGTAATCTTGGAATTATTTTTATTTTTCTCAAATACAGTGTATAGGAAGGTAGTACTTGGGAGGATGAGTTTAAAAATAAGTGATAGAATTACTTTTGGGTGTATGGACGCTTATAAAAGTGAGTGAGTTTTTAAATAAGTGAGAGTAAAACTTTGGGTTTAAAGAGAGAAATCCCTAAAAAAACCACCATATTTTCATCTTCCCTCAACTGGAGTGCCCTAGAGATGGAACTCGAAGTTGAGGATTCATAGCTTAAGGAAATTGAGAATTTTTATCTTACCTAAAATTCATCCTCTGTTCTAACATCCATAGAAAGTTTTCTTCTCATCTGCAACAATGACTATTAGTTTCATCCTTCTCATTTTTAAAATACAGTAAATATTAATATTTTTCTCTTGTGTATCTCCACATCTGACCAACAAATCCTTCTCAGTAAGATTTATATCATCATCTTAAGCTTTGCCAATGCCAAAAAAAAAACAACATAAAAAAAACATGACGATCACTTTTTAAGCTAAAATTAAATTCAATCTACAGAAGTTTTCTGCGCTTTGCTAATGCCCACAAACCTAACGTTTAAAAAATAAAATCTAATTTAAAATGCAGACTAAATTGTACTCATTTTTTCAACCACTTAGAATTAGACAATAGGAGTTTGTACAAAACCACAAAAAATTGAAGTAAGGGACTATTGCTTTCCTCATTTGCTTGTCAATTTCTAGTTTTGTCATAGCTCTGGATCGATACTGCTGACTCTCAAGTCACGAGCTGCGGAAAAATTGATTAACCATAAAGCTTTGATTGGCCATGGTAATGTTATCGAAAAATTAGACACATCTTGAAAGAGTTCGGAAGACTGGCAGACTGGAGAGTTTCCCATAGTTGGAGGGAAGGGAACAAATGTGCGGACGAGCTAGCAAAAAAAGGTGCCAAAGGGCGTAGCACAAAAGTGTTAATGAAGGGAATGCTCCCCAGAAGACTGGCTTCAGAAGATAAACGAAGCTATGCTTACGAAAGGGTCAAAGGCTAAGAATTTTTGTTCCTTGGGTTGGACTTTGGTGTCTTCTGTTGCATTGGCTATGGCCAGGACTATGCTTTGTATGTAATAGCTTTTCTATATTAAGAAAGAAAGCGGTAGGGGTCTTTAAGCGATAGGGCAAAACCCACTTTTCCATCAAAAAGCAAAATTGGAAAATGAAGGCCGCTCCTATATTGGATAGAAAATTCCCACACGCATGTGTTACTCAAATAAAAGGGGAAGTAAAATCTTATTATTGGTCTCATTTCAATACAAATAAATAATTAGGAAGATATATGCTCACCAAAAGCTAAACACATGCTTGTAGACATTACATAGTGATCCAAGTAATCTTCACTCCAACACAAAACCGTTTGCACAATAGAAAAGTAAGTGATACTCCTTGCTCCTTGATGATAACACCTACAAGTGGATTAGAAATAAATAGTTCAATAACTAACCTCGAAAAGATACAAAATCAATCAAATAACTTAAGAAACTTATCATGATATTAGGATCTCTCTGACACAAGGTGTCCTCGAAATATATAAAGGAGGTCTCAGAGGTGAACTCTAACTCTTGCTTCATTAAAATTATGCCTGAAAACCCTCTTATTGGTTAAATCAGGTAACATATCATCAATGGTCAAGAGGAGATTATTGATGGATAATTCTATCATCGATGGGTTACAGTGAATAATCATAGAAAACTAGAAACTTGATTTTGAACCATCGATGTACTACAGAGAACCATTAATGGTTTGTAGGGATCATCGATGGTCGTGTTTGACCATCGATGGTTATGACGCTAATTGTAGTTTTTGATGATTTAATCTCAGTCGCTCATTCTTCTTTTAATCTCCAACTCCTACCAAGTTTTGAATGCCTCTTTCCTGATCTATTATTGTCTCCTATATATTAAGATGGAGAGAATTTAGATTAAGAGTTTTTGAGAGGGTTGAAGAAGGAGAGTTTGAGAGATGAGGGTTTTGTTTTGTTTTTGTACTCTTTTCTTTTTTATAGTGGAATTTCTCTACCGTCTCTGCTGTGGACATAGACCAAATTGGATGTACCACATAAATCTCTATATTTGCAATTGCTTGTCATTTTTTTTGTGCTTGTTCTTTATAATTATTTCTACTTTATAGTGCATTTATTCTAACAAAATAGTAGTAGATCTTCAGTTATGATTTGTTTTGTGCGCAATGAAGATGTCTATGAACTATAAAATTGAGAAGTTTGACCGTAATGTCAATTTTGGTCTTTGGCAAGTGAAGATGCGGGCTATTCTTGTTCAGTAAGGATTACAAAAAGGCTTTGTTAGGAAAAGATAAGATGTTGGTGTCAATGATAGACGGGGAAACGTTCAAGATGGATGAAAAAAATGTTAACTTCAATCTAATTGTGTTTGTCGAACAAAGCTCTTTCGAAAGTCATAGATGAGAAGTCAGTAGCGGGCCTATGGCTCAAATTAGGATCTCTTTACATGTCAAAAAATCTCACCAATAGACTATACTTTAAAACAAAGATTGTTTATGCTTCACATGACAGAAGGTACATCTATTAAATCACACCTTGATGAATAAATTCTATTATCATGGATTTGGTGAACGCATATATAAAGGTAGAAGATGAAGATTAGGCTTTGTTATTGTTGTATTCGCTATTGCCCCCTTACAAGCAATTTAGAAAAATTATGACAGATGGCAAATAATCTATCTCAATGGAAAACGTGAAATCATCTTTATTCTTAAAAGAGTTGATGGACAAATAATTGATAGAATCTAGTGATGGTAAATATTCGTGGTAGAAACATGGAGCATGGTTCTAACAATAAAAACAAGTCGGGGTCGAAGTCGTAGGCTAAGAGAAAATTTTATAACTATTGTAAGAAGAAAGGCCACATGAACAAATGTTAGAAGTTTTAGAATAAAGCAAGAAGAAACGTCAGGTAAAAGAAGACTCCACGGAGGCTAGTGTTGTCAAGGATGATTCTGGTGGTTTTGTTCCCTTGGCTACAAAGTCAGGTAGATCCAAGGATGATTAGATCTTAGACTTTGGTCGTACCTATCATATGTGCACCAATAAAAATTAGTTTTCCACCTACAAATTAGTTGAATGCGGAGTTGTCCTTATGGGAAACTATAGGTTGTTAAAAAATTACTACAGATAGCTTGTAGAACCCCGTAATTTTTATATGAATATATATAAATTATTAGTAAATAAATGATTCTTTTATGATAAATAGCTTGAGGTCACTGATGTGGATGATAGCAAGTTATTTGAAATGATATGAGGGTATGGGTGTAGAGCTTTGTGTGTTGGAGTTTGCAAAATTAGCAAAACATGCACAAAACTGGAATTTTCCAGATCAGTCGACACATCAGTCGACTGATGGTATCGGTCGACACATCAGTCGACTGATATGCTGATTTCCAGTTTTTACAGGTTTCGGGTCTGTTTTGTTTTGGTTCGGGTTTGGGTCGGGTTTAACTGTTGGTATATATCCTTTCTCACCCGAACTCACCCCTTAGAACTTCAGACCAGAGAAAACCCTAGCCCCCTCTCTCCTCTCTCAAACCCTAGCCTTGTTCTTGGTGATTTGGGGAAGAAATCGGAGGATTTTCGGCGGGATTTTCAATTTGCAGCGAAAGGAATCACTCCCCCTCAGATCCAGGAGCTCTTCATCACCTCAGAGGCGAGTAACATCTCGCCCAACCTTGTCCCATTCTTTTTTAAACGTTTTCAAATGGTTTTTTGAGATCTCTTTGGCCTAAAACGTATTTTGTGTACAAAGATTGGATTTTTATTGCATATAACATGAAGATGTGCATTTTCAGTTTGATAAATAACCTACTAATGTTTGGTAAATTTAAAATCCAGATCTGAAATGTTTTACAAGAGATTTAACATGGGTTTTGTTTTGAAAAAATGTTTTTAAATACATAAATACATATGTTTAGAGTTTTATTTATGTATTTGTACATGAAAGTTATGTTTCAGTTAGTCCATACATGTTAAAATACGTATGGTTCATGCTTGGAATTGATGGGGATGTGTTTAGATAAATTTTGAGTTGAATAACAACCTGAGCAGAGTTTCTGCAGGCCATCGGTCGACTGATCAGTCGACCGACGGGCAAAATTTCCAGTCATCAGTCGACTGATCAGTCGACTGACGAGCTGGTTGTGTTTTCTCAGCTTCTCGGTCGACTGGTCAGTCGACTGGCGAGCTGAGGCTGTGCTGTCTGAGCTCCATCAGTCGACGTATGAGTCGACTGACGTCATCAGTCGACACATCAGTCGACTGATGAGCTGTTTTACAGATTTTTGATCTGTTTGAGTTGTCTTTCGGGGTCGCCTCGATAACCTGACCCTAGCTTATAATGTTAATGATTTATCTGTACATGTGGGTTGACTTTTGACATAAGTTTAGACATGTACATCGGGATGCGTGCGGGTTTAGATTTGGTGTATTTTTCCATGTATGCTAGTGATAATTACATTTCCTTCATTTATAGTCTACGTGTTGGACAATACATTATTTTGATCCATGTGTTGGATACTTACCATCTTGGTCCATGTGTTGGACATGTATTCTATTCAGTCCATGTGTTGGACCTACATCACTTTTAGTCCATGTGTTGGACATTTTTGCCGAACCTTGAGCATGGTACACATTTGAGTTTTAGAACACGACATTTTGATACCGTTAAGTCATGATAGCTACCTAGACTGAGTATGACACTTATGTAGAATACGACATGACATTTTATGACGTGGGACACTACATGATACTCTATTTATGTTCTGAGATGGGTTGTCTTCTCTTTTACTTGTTTTCTGTTCACATATTAGACTCCGGGTTTGGTACTTATGGATTTTTAATTTGGGATATAAGGTATATACATGAGGGTTTCCTTGTTTGGATTATTTCGCTCGACGTACCTATGCCCGTGTTGAAACTTCCTATATATATATATATATGTTTTGTGATAACTGTATTTTCTTATACAACGAGCCCTATTCCTTGGGGTTGGTTGTGATGTTGCTCGCTAGAGCTTTGACGCTCGTTGTCCCTCCCTCCTTTCAGGTCACAAGCCAGGAGCCCGGAGAGTCGCAGGTTGATGGCGACACACTTTAGTGTTTAGCTGTCTGTTATGTTTATGTTGGAGCTCCACTATAGATTTTGTTAGACATTTGAGAGTATTATTTTAGAAGTTGTAAAGGCTGTGTGCCTTATTTCCTTCTTGTCAGATATTTGTATTTGAGACTTGTTGACCACTCCAGTTTATTTATTCAGACATTGACTATGTATTTTCATTTGTTGGGTGATGAGATATTTATTTGAATCACTATCATTTCATCAGCCCTTCGTGTATTATCTTTTACTTGCTTTTGTACCTACACCTGTTATTGATTCTACTAGATAGATGTTAATTGTGATGGTGAAACTTGTTGTTGCACGGTGTGGTGCATAGCAGGTTTGACATTCTTGGTTTCACCTTGGACTGCAGCCTTGAGTGAACCCAGGGGCGTCACAATTCAGTACCCTTTTTTATGTAAAATATCAGCAAAAAGATTCCAAAAGAGATCTAATAGTAACACCAAAGTTAAATAAATTTTAAGATATTGATGGAAAATTTTAGCATGTCAAAATAATTCCATTGAGAAAATTTTTTTCCATGAACAACCTTAAAGTTGTAAATTTGTGAATAAATACCTAATAAGTTCTCAAGAATTTGAAGGCTTTCAAGCGATTAACAGTCCATGGTGCATTTCAACAGAGCCTAGAGTGAAATTCAGAACCTTTTTTAAAGGAATCAACGTCTCCAATTGGTTTTTCAAATTCATCACTTTTCATGGCTCCTTCATGCTTACTGGCATTGTAGGCTCATACATGAACAATAAATTAGCGATAGTTTAGAGATGATTATCTCAGATATACGTTGTACTGGTTAATAACATTAGTCTTTCGAATTGTTCTTATATTCTCTGCTTCCAATTTTGAAGCTTAACCAGTGGTGTAATGTGGTGCGTTGGGAATTTAGTCTTCCCACTACTTTCATTAGGTAATAGCAGTCCTAGACAGAGCCACCGAGCAGGAGGCTTGGCTCCGTATGGTTGAGAGGTACCAGAAGATGAGAGCACCCGAGTTTCAGGGATCACCAGACCCTCTGGCAGCCCATAAGTGGAAGGAAGATGTGAGCAACATTCTCGACATACTCAGTGTGGACTCAGTTCAGAAGCAGAGGTTGGCATCCTACAGTCTGAAGGGCGATGCTGGAAGATGGTACCGACTTCAGTTCCCTCCAGAGCAGAGGATGACCCTCACATGGGAGGACTTCATATATTTCTTTGATGGGCAGTACATTTCCTCTGCAGCACGGACAGTGAAGGAGCTTGAGTTATCCCGTTTGACTCAGGGGGACGTGTCGGTGGCTGATTTTGAGAGCCGGTTCATGGAGCTGTTACATTTCACAGGCATGTGGCAGACAGGAGAGCGTCAGGCTCAGATGTTCTTAGCAGGGCTTCGCCCTAATCTCCGTCGGTACCTCGTCTCGAGGAAGTTCTATTCAGTTAGGGAGGTAGCTGAGGCTGCCACTTCACAGGAGATTGAGACTTCCATGTTCCAGAAGGATAAGGAAGGGAAGGCCAAGACAGGGCAGAGTGGAGACAAGGGCAAGAACAAGAGGTCTTTTTCTGGGCCTCAGCAGCAGCATCAGGGCCCTTATAAAAAGGGACCCCAGCAGGATCAGAG